>NC_046657.1:134497495-134505024 GCF_010883055.1 Belonocnema kinseyi | reverse complement strand
CACGATGTCATATGAAACTTGAAATGTTTGGTATTGGATATTGTTGACAGATGACAATACGCCAATTAGCACAAATGGTAAGTTCCGACAGTGCCTACAAATAAACCTACTGGCCGCTAGATGGCAATACCGGTTTCATATGTATACACCTGGTATTATGTTTAATAACTACATATTCTCTAAAAGGCGGACAAGTCCAAGATGATGGATCAGAAATGCAAAGACCTAGACCAAATTCTGCCAAGCCGCTCAAGTAGTCAGAAGAATTTCCTAATACCTTATGCCTGATAGCAACGACTTTAGAGATGACTTGTTTTTGGATGTGCAGACCCTTTCGCTTCCTGCTTCTATCTGTCTCTGTGGGTAAATTCAGCCAACAATCCATGTGTTGCAAATTTTATCCAGCAAAGGACGAATAAACGTAGTTTCTCAACAAAAGAGATAGTATAGTGGGAGAATAATGCTCTTTACGTTACAGAATCACTTTCAAATCATAATTGCTCGAATTACACTGCTGCGCAAGAACTGAAAAGAGGAACTCATGATATTTCAAACAAAACTTCAAGACCTTGATCCTTTCCGCAAATAACTAATAAATGTGAAATAAAGCGTCACATATCTCCCTGGTGATACGATCTACATTCTATTTCCTAATTTCCTATTTAAAATTGACCGGTTAGGTGCAATGACGGTGTTTTTGAATTTTTAAAAGTCACTTGTTTTTCATTTGTTCTTTATAAAGTTGTTTGAAAAAACAAATGAAAAATAAGTGACTTCTAAAAATGCAAGAACACCGTTATTTTATCGAACTGATGAATTATTTGTCCACTCACAAGTTTTTTGTCACATTGCCTTATATAGCTGCTTTTTACGCGCCCCAGTTCTGTAACAATTGGCGAAGTACTTAGTATATATATTTTCGTCCCGTCGAATAATCAAAAAATGCAATCTCTTTCTACTGCAGACTGTACTTTTTTCTTTGTAAAAGAAAACATGCTGAAGAACTGAATCTGCTGAACATCTATATCTAAGACTTTCGGATTGTGGTGCTCAGTTTCTTATATTCTCTCCATGAGACATGGTTCACTTTAAACCCGTAGCTTAACGCCGAGGAAAAATGACGAAATGGCACGGAGAAGCAGTTGAAGAATGGGATGGAAACAAGAGTCAGGGGGAGTACAGGAAACTAGCATTCACCTCTTCTGGGTTCAAATAAATCCACGATTTAATGAAATGATAAATAATACCTGGAAAATCGGTTCCCATTGTTCTAAAGCACCCACTGCATCACTTCGGCCTACAACAACACCTTTTTTATCCACTCCTAAGTATTTTCCATATCCAGACTTTAGAGCCACTTTTGTCTCATTTACAGGTATCGCTGTAAGAATCTCTTCTGGAGATGGACCTTCTCCCTCACTATGGGGTATGCCGAGGGTAAAGAGTCCGTTATCCAGTGCCTTCATGTACACATGTCTACCGAATTCAATTGCAACGGTTCCTGTTATCTCTGACACTTTCGTGGTCTCGTACCAGCCTCCTAAAATAATAGGAATGAACAATAAATTTCTATGTTAAAAAAAATCGAGACAGCAATTTTTTTAGGGAAAGCGGCACAACTATTGCTATGCGATGATATAGTCCTACACACTTACTATGCAAGAACATTATTTGGGAGGGGGGAGGACGTGCGTCAAAACTGTGAGTAAAAAACGTTCCGTATTTTTCAAACGGCCCCTATATCCCACAAATAAAAAATCATAAAATGAAACGTTACAACAAAATTCAAATGTTATTTATAAATTAAAAACCAAGGATTCGGAGCGAAAACTTCAATAAATGAATAATAGCTTTTCTTTCACGTATAAATTAATTATCCCTTCCAACCGTTTCACCGTCCCATTTCTTTATTTTACAAAAGTTAAAAACCGCATCACGACCCATTCGCGATTCTGTAGAATGACAAAAAATATACTGCGTTCTGAGATTCAAAATTTCAGAAAAAAAACTTAATGTTATTTAGGCACTGACTCTAAAAGCCCTCAAGTTGAAAAAGGACTTTTTTATAACATATGCACAAAAAGTCCCGCTTCTCGTGCTAAGAAGTATGCCAGAAAAGATACTTTCTATTAAGGTACGAAAAAAGTACGGCGCACGTGTAAATCAACTATAGTTTCCTCTTGACACCCCAGTTACCTTTTTGACAGACTTTGTAAAACACTAGTCACTTTTTGGATAGTTTGGTAACTGACAATGCGATGTAAAAAAAGCTTGTTCCCTTCATACGTAAATATTTTTAATTATTATGTTTACCATTATTTTTCTTTAATTTATTTTTAATACATTTCAAAAATATTTTTTGGGTCAGAAACAGGTTTTAATTATTATTTTCTTTGCATCGATCTGTATGTCAGATCTTAAGAAAGATAAAAAATCATTCCTTTTTTTGCCTATAGATATCCGAACTTTTTTTATCTGAGCTAAAGTATTATTTTGCTTAAGAAAAATATTATATTTTAACCTATTTATATAACCAATAAGAGAGTAAGTCCACAACATTTTCAAAAATATATCTTTATTGTTTCAATAAAGAACTTCGTTCTTTTAATTCAAACATAGTATACTATTCATACAATCACTTTATTATATAAAAAAAGAATATAGACTTCACTGACTTAAACAGATTTAACCGTCAAAAACCAATTCGTTCGCCAGATAAGCGGTGTTCGCTAATTAGACAATATAGACCCGGACCGAAATCGCATGCTGTTCGCTAAATGAATCTAAGGCAATAAGCGTAAGATTTCAGTGTTAATTTAATCATTTTCAGCTTATGAAAATGAAATAGGTATGATGCTTCATGACATTTCGCTTGAACGGGACGTTATATTACAACGAACGCTTATCTGCCTAGAGATCCCTATATCAAAGTTTCAAACAGTTCTAATAATATTTTCCCAACTTCCCTGCCGGAAAAAAGGGAAAGTATCGGAAAGGCCGCTTCGGAAAGATTCAGAAAGGTTTCGGAAAGAATTCGGAAAGGGTTCGGAATAAGCGTTTAAGATCCTTGATAAAAAAATGTATCTGAAATATAAAATCCATTTTTAGAAATATAAGGATAAAAAAAAGGAAACTAAATAATAATATAGACATTAAAGATTATAAATAGTAGTTAATCGACTCCAGAAATAAATATAAAAATGTGAAATAAATTTAAAGTGTGGTAGTAACAAGACGTGAAAAATAGGATTCATAAATAAATAATAGTTAAAAATGAACTGCTGGCAAAATAACGGATTTGAAATTAATTGATAAATTTCCTTTAAAAAAAGCAACGATAGACGCTTATTATGTAATAAATATGAAATGTAAAACACAAATAACACAATTATGGATTTGAATTTTCTGAAGGCATCTCAGTTGATTATGAGATAATTGATTACAGCAATACCTGATCGCAGCCGTATTTTTTTTACATTTAACCCGTCAGCACCCAAGGTTTTTTTTGTCTCAAAATTTTCGTGAAAGTCAAGCAAGCTGATAACTTGGCTATCAATACATTAGGTGCAGGTTTTGTCAAGACGCGTACAGACGTTTCAGAACTACGCTATGATGCCATATGGCATCACTGGGCGTATATCGCGACCGATACAAATGATTATGCATCTCCGTTCGCAGCGATGCCACATAGCACCCAGGGGCTCTGAAGGGTTAATGAGAAATAAAGTCTTAATGTTACCATTCATGAAAAATTATTATAGGAAAATCATTAAAAGCTTATAGATATAATGATTTTCCTATAATTTTTTAGCTATTCAAGAAAAAATTATGAAAAGTAATGATAGAAATTAATAGTATTAAAATATTAACATACTTAGTGCAAAAAGTAGAGAAACGTATACAATTTGTTTGAACTACTCAGACAAAAGTGCATGAAAATGTTCGTATTTGAAACAAGCTTCGTTGTGATTGTGGGTATGATAAAACCTAAAAACTATGAGTGTCTTATATTTTTTGGAAGAATTATTTTAATCTTATTTATTTGTATAACCACTTTCTCATAATTACTTTCTGATAATACATTTGAAATATTCGAAAAAGATGTGAAGATTGTAACTTAATTTTTTTTAAGAACTAACAAGATGTTAGATTCAAAATTTTTAGACCCGCATATCTTTAAAACATTTAAAAATCTATTTTCATCGCTACGTCACCTAATTTTTAATGGTCTCTAATTTCGGTATTAAATCCCTTTCGCTCATCATTAACTTGTAGTATTATAAACGATTATATCTTTATAAATTAAAAAAGGTATATATTTCTAAATTAAAAAAAAAACTTATATTTATAGAAGACACATAAATTCACACAGAAAGATGCATGTGATGTAAATATAAACACTTCTATTTTCAAAAATGTCGATTCTATGCACATTTATTTTATTGGCTAAATAAGTGTCATTGCATTTTATTTTGCCGGTCGATTGCGGCCTGATTTAAAAAAATTTGATACTTAACTGTAATAATACTTTCATAAGCTTCATATTTGGTCAATTTTTTTATTGTTGTAGTCCTTTTTTAAACGTTTTGTACAGAAGTATGAAAATTTTCGTTTTCAAATTTGAGATTGCAGGTTTTGTTCATTTTCGGGGATGAATAACTCGGGGAGAAAAAAATCAGATTTTACATTTAATGTAAATCAGTTCCGAATTTTATTCCCCTGAAAATTGAATTTTGAAAAATTTAGAAAACTTTTACTTAGTCTTTACCTCGGCTAATCAAGATAGTAACAAATTTTGAGACAAAAGTTTTCAATAAATGAAAAAAGGGCTACAACTATGATGAATTTAACTAAAAATGAACCTTGCGCGCTCAGTTTTAATTTAAGAAACTCAAAACAACGATTTTTATAAGTCTATGAAAGTGCTGAAAAACAATTATGTTTAAATTGCTTTAAAAATAAAATTCCCATTCATCATTTGTTAATAAAATAACTTTTTCACATTTTTAATAAAAGTTTCAGGACTGATTTGAGTCAATTTGACATTGTAAAATTTTATTTTTTATCCATATTCTTTAATAAGCGTAATAAATGTGACATTATATGTGTCCCTTTCTTTTTAAAAAAATCTATAAATAAAAAAAAAGTATTTTAATAGATTTATCTGATGAATAAGTTCAAAAAATAATGATTAATATTATGGTTAAGTATAAAAAAAATTAATAGGCCCCAACCACATTAAATCGCATTTTCACGCAGTGGGATGGGGCTGGACCTATCCAAAGCATCGGTAACTTAGAAATATGTAGGCTATTTCCATAGCGACCACCGCATAGTTTTTTATTGCTGGATAAATTTCTCTTCCCGATATTGTTCATCGCTGACCTGGACCTCGAAGCGCTGTGGCTCTTAATCAGTGACTTAAGCATTATGTTACAGCACTCAAAAAAATGTGGACAAGCAGCTGTATTCTTAGTGGCAACGCAGCGCCACCACGATGGTTGGTGCAGAGGCCAGACCACATTTAAGTAAGCTATAGTACCAAACGTGCGAGCAGATCCTTTCCCATGTGTTCGGAACGCAGTAGTCCCACAAATGAGAATGAAGTTGCCCCACGAGTATAAGCTATAATTGTATAACTCCGTGCGAAGCTCGGTGTGGATATTCCGTGCTCCCGCCTCAAAGAAGCGTTACTGTACTAACCATTCGCCCAACAAATTTTCAGTGGGGAGTACATTTAAATGGAATAGTGTATGAACTCTGTTACGCCCTACCATGGAAGTCGAGTCGAAGGCGCGTTGCCGTGTTAGAACGTTTGGGCAACTGCAATGCACAGAACCGTATGTTACTTAAAGAAATTTTTACACTATTTATAATAAATATATTTATACAAAATTAAATATGTATGGAATCTATTTATCAACGAACCGCGCGTGTTTCTTTTTTTTAATAATTTACAGAAGTTTTTAACCATTTCCATACTTTTTTATAGCTTTTTTATAATTTGTCTTTTTTGGTAAAAAAACTTTTGTTGTTTGTTGAAAATTCATTTATTTGGTTGAAAATTACTTTTTTTAGAGTAAAAATCAATTTTTTAAACCAAAAATTTAAATACATTTTTTGTTGAAACTGTCTAGTATTAAGGAATTTTCCGCAACTCTAACCAGTAGTAAAAATAAGTGGGGGTAGAAATCTCTCATTAAGACCTCAATTCACCATTTGACCTCACTGGAGAATCATTTGGCAATTAGTGTGGTATCCTGCTCTCAATGAATAGTCCAACGTGTAGTGATCACAAGATGTTTATTCCAAAATTCAGAAAAACATTATATACATATTGAACTGAACGATTATTTGCACAACTATACATATATATATACTTCGGTTCGGTATTGATTCCTCTAGAATCAAACCGAAGGGCCTATGACAAAGCCACCGAACGCGTCCTCGGGTTGCGGATAGAGGGCACCTGGGTGAGGTGTCTAGAACGGTGACTCTGGGATAGCGGGCGACCTCCCAAAGTACGCAGCCTTATCCTTGCATGCGGAGCTCTACAAGGATGGACGAACCCCTTTCCTTAGCTTCTCGTGGGAACAACAATGACAACACCAAACATAGTTGTAGTAAGTGCGGTTCCAAACAACAGAACGCGCAGGGCTCCCGACAA
This sequence comes from Belonocnema kinseyi, assembly GCF_010883055.1. Classification (NCBI taxonomy): domain Eukaryota; kingdom Metazoa; phylum Arthropoda; class Insecta; order Hymenoptera; family Cynipidae; genus Belonocnema; species Belonocnema kinseyi. Next base: position 134,498,357 of record NC_046657.1, on the reverse strand, counting down.
TGGGTCGGCCAACAATGCCGACCAGTCTAGAGCCAATAAATAGAGCCAATGAAAATGGATTCAATGCGATGAATCGGTGGGATCTCGTGGCCTTTGGGTGGACGGAGCAACTGAATCACGACTTGCTAGACTGCTACGACGCGAGTGTGGCCCGTGAACGGGGTTACATGGCACGGCTGCATGCTCTGTGGTGCGAGAAACACCCGGAGCTATCGCACTTTTCGAAGCAACGTCTGCGAAACCATGCTGAACTACTCCGTAAAAGGGGCTATGTAAGCGGAACGCCTACTCTACCACAGCTAGAACAAGCCGGCAACAAAGAGAGAGGCGACACTAAGACCAACCGCAGGCAGGCATCCAATAGATACAGAGCGTTGCTTTACGACCCGGAGAAACATCAACACCAAGGTTTCTCTCAAGCCATTGTGTGTATAATGCAGCGAGAGCTTTGGCCGATGTGAACCTTAAAACAAAACCAACGGCTGATCATAAGACCAAAAGACGAATGCATAAAGTTGCCATAAAGATAGGCTGGGCAAGACTGTACGCGTCCCGCATTCAATCTGTGATTGACTACATCACATCTGGCAGGAATTTTACCGCCAAGGTTCGAAAGTTCGCGTGCGAACTCCGGACCCGTTATCACACACTTAACAAGTCAAAGCTGCTGACCATCAGGCAGCATATTGTTGAGAGAGTACGGATACTATCTGACGCTAAGAGAAGCCTAGAGCGGAGGGAGAAGTGGGTCAGAGAAAAACAACAGTTTCTCTCTGACCCATCTCGACTCTTCCAAGACCCTCCAGTTACTGTCGAACACACACCCAAACCAGAGGAGGTCGAAGTATTTTGGAGAGAAGTC
>NC_046657.1:134495817-134497395 GCF_010883055.1 Belonocnema kinseyi | reverse complement strand
AGAAGAACCATGTCAGGCCTCGAGTGAGCAACAGAAACAATTGTCGAGAATATAAAGTTCCAGTATATGCGGCACTTGCCATTCTCGACAATTGACTCAATTGACCTAGGAGCATTTAGAGGAGCGATATTAAGGTGAATGCCGTAGGAGTGACAGAGATGGTAATAAAGCACTCTTAGTGCGGCATTGTGCCTTTGAATGTAGGTCGTTCCCGCGTGTGTTGGACAACTAGATAGTATGTGAGCTAAATGCTCGGGGTGTGCATGTCACGCCCTGCAGTTATCATTGGGAATGTCTTGGCTCAAAATGTGGCGACGGTATGTTAAGGTGGAAATGACACCGTCTTGGCATGCAAAAATGGAACCCTCTGTAGCAAACTTCAATCCGGGCGATTTAAGAAAAGCAAACGTTAGCTTAAAAGACATTGACTGATCCTTCACATTTCTGTGGAAGATACCGTGCTTCCTCTTATCGAGGAGCTGTTCACGAAAGTTCTTCTCTTGTGCTTTATTAATCCGGGCTTTCAGGAGTGAGTACTTGAGATAGATTAGATTTGATGCATTTTGCTCACCACTAATACTGAAGTCAAATCCGAGTGTTTCAGCAGCCTCCTCCGCTGCTTTGTACAGAAATGCTGCTTTGCCCACGTCTTCGTGATTCCTGACCATTTTAAGAAGAGGGTCTCTTCCATTTGCAACTCTATGTGCTGTACCCAGAATAATCCTGTTGTGAAGACGTTCAAGACTCAATATTCCTCGACCCCCTTGACGGCGTGAGATGTACAGTCGCGGAACGGAAGACTTAAGATGCATGCTTTTGTTCATGTGCATAACCTTTCTTGTCCCGATATCAAGAGATCTGAGCTCGCTCTTCGTCCATGGAACTACTCCAAATGAATAGAGTAGTACCGGGACGGCAAGCATCTTCGTTGCAGATACTTTGTTCCTCGCCGACAGTCCGGAAGACCAAATTTGTCGGATGAGACGTTTGTATCTGCTTCGGAGAGTATCCTTTGTAGATGCTACATCCTCAATGCGGCTCTGTGGCACGCCCAGGTATGTATAAATCTCTCCAGCGCGAAGGTGTCGTATGGCGCTTCTATCAACGAGCGCAGGATCTTCAGGGATGCCATTAAGTTTTCCTCGCTTCAAATAAACCTTGGCGCATTTGTCTAACCCAAATTCCATTCCAATTTCCTTAATTTATCGTTCGACAATCCCCAGAGCTAGATGCAGTTGCTCTCTGTATAATATACATGAGTGACCTTGTACTTTCGATCTGCAGCTTGGCCCCACAAGTACCCGTCGGAATGGCGCAGTGCTAGAGATAGTGGCAATAATGTAAGGCAAAAGAGGAGTGGGCTCATGGTGTCGCCTTGAAAGACACCTCTCTGAAACGTGACCTTGTTAGTTGTCACACGATTTTTGCCAAATGAGATAGTAAATCTGGTTTTCCAAAGCGGCATCAATCTCTCTGTGCACCCAACTATTTGCTGATGAACCTTTAAGATTTCCAAAAGACAGATGATAAGTCTATGGGATGTAGAATCGAAAGCTTTCCGATAATCAATCCAGGCCA
>NC_046657.1:134484273-134495717 GCF_010883055.1 Belonocnema kinseyi | reverse complement strand
TTTCTGCTGAATATGGTTACAAAAATAAATAGGCAGTCGCGGACAATTGTTCATGGGTGGTCCCGAAGGAATTAACCCCCAAGCGGAGGTGTGAAAACCGTGCCGAAAGCTAAATAGCATCTGGGTGAGGTGTCTAAAACAACACTGACAACAACGACAACACCAAACATAGTTGTAGTAAGTGCGGTTCAAAACAACAGAACGCGCAGGGCTCCCGACAATGGGTCGGCCAACAATGCCGACCAATCTAGAGCTGGGGAAGCCAATGAAAATGGATTCAATGCGATGGATCGGCGGGATCTCGTGACACCTTTGGGTGGACGGAGCGACTGCATCACGACTTGCTAGACTGCTACGATGCGATTGTGAACGGGGTTACATGGCACGGCTGCATGCTCTGTGGTGCGAGAAACACCCGGAGCTATCGCACTTTTCGCAGCAACGTCTGCGAAACCGTGCTAAACTACTCCGAAAAACGGTCTATGTAAGCGAAACGGCTACTCTGCCACAGCTAGAACAAGCCGGCAACATAGAAAGATAGGCGACACTAAGACCAACCGCGGGCAGGTATCCAATAGAGGAAGAGCGATGCTTTACGACCCGGAGAAACATCAACACCAAGGTTTCTCTCAAGTCTAAAGATCTGGCTAAAATGGAAGACGAGCTTAGTGGACATTTTTCCGGAGAATTGGACCTCTGGGCTATCAATTATTATGTTATAATGTAGTGAGAGCTTTGGCCGATGCGAACAGTAAAACAAAACCAACGGTTGATCATAAGACCAAAAGACGAATGAATCAACTTTCCATAAAGATAGGCTGGGCAAGACAGTACGCGTCCCGCATTCAGTGTGTGATTCACAACATTACATCCGACAGGAATTTTACCAGCAAGGTTCGAAAGTTCGCGCGCGAACTCCGGACCCGTTATCACACACTTAACAAGTCAAAGCTGCTGATCATCAGGCAGCAAATTGTTGAGAGAATACGGATACTATCTGACGCTAAGAGAAGTCTAGAGCGGAGGAAGAGGTGGGTCAGAGAAAATCAACCGTTTTTCTCTAACCCATCTCGACTCTTCCAAGACCCTCCGGTTACTGTCGAACACCCACCCAAATCAGAGGAGGTCGAAGTATTTTGGAAAGAAGTCTACGAAGTGCAGCATAGACTGGACGAATACTCAGAAAATATAAATAGCTTCAAGGAGTTATGTGTTGCCCTCATAAACACCTGATAAAGAATGCCCACCCATCACTACCGAGGAGGTGAAAAAAGTATTAAGAGGGATGAAGAACTATTGCGCACCAGGACCAGATTGTATCAAAACCTTCTGGTGGAAGAAGTTTTCTTCAAACCATCAGCATTTGGCCCGTATTTTCACCTCATATTTGAAGTCGGAAGAGCCGATTCCAGAGTGGTTGGTGCAAGGGCGCACAATACTCCTGCCGAAAATAGGCAACTTAGCTGACCCGAAGAATTACAGGCCAATAACTTGCCAATAACACACAGTTTTAGAAGCGTAGGATAAACTGATTTAAAAAACTGAAAACCCTAAAAAATCTTGTAGAAGAATAAGAAAGAGTACAATTATCAGTCTTTAAAATTAAAATTCGAATTATTTTTTTTCAATTACATTCAGCACATTTCTTCTCAAGCAGAATCCCCGATTTTAATCGCAAGAGGTTCAATTATTGCCAATCAGAATAAGTAATTACATAAATTTTGTAAATTAAAAAAGATAACTTGGAATAAGTTCAATGAGATTTAAAAAAAGTTTATTTTAATTACACATAAAATTTTTGGAATTATTTCTAAAAATATGGAAAAACTTAAAATTGTAGTATTTAAATACACTTAACATTTAAGACTATTGTATTAAATTTTGATAAGATATAATAGATATGTATGAAAAATGAAAGAATAATAATAAAAGTCGATAAACGAAGGGCTTTCAGATAATAAAAGATAATGAAAGAAACTCCTCAAGAAAAAATGTAAATAATTTTTTTGGAATGAATTCTAACAGAAAATTGAAAAAAGATTACAAAGCATATTTAATTATTTCCTAAAATGTCTAAAAAGTAAGTAAAATATTTTGAAGCAAAATGTAGTAATTTTTCCATATTACTTAACTTTAGAAAAATTAAGAAACATAATTCTTTCAAATTTTAGAGTGTTTTAGAGATATTCAAAAATTTTGAAACGATTCGAAAATAATGAAAAATTGCAAAGATTTTTAAAGGAATAATTAACATAATGTTTTTCCCAACAATTAATTTGAAAAGATTATTTTTAAACATTTCAAAACATTGCAAAGGATTTCAAATATTCTCAAAGTATCTGAAAAACTTTAAAGGCATTTTTTTTAATTTTGCAGAATTAAAAAAAAAACGAGGAAAAATTTGAATAGTTTTTAAAAATTAGAGATTCCAAGGTCTGACAAAATTAGAAAAACAGAATTGTTTTTCTAATAATCGTGTGAAAGTTTGTAATACTTTTTTATTTAAAAAAAAAAAGTACTTTAAACAAAATTCAAGCAGATTTTTAAACACATCAAACGATTTCCTAAAATTTAAAAGAAGAGTGTAGAAGATTTTAAAGCAAAATGCTTCAATTTGATAAGATTAAGAAGTTAAAATAAAAGTAAAGAATCAAGTGAATTCAGGAAGTATTTAGTAGACTTGATGAGAGTCAAAAAATGTAAACTTTGGAAGTGTTTTAGAAACGCAAGATAAACTTTCGGAACTTTAAAAGAATCTAGAAAGGTTTCAGGAGAGTAAACATAGATTCTTAAAATGCTTGGGAAAATTTAGAAGATTACAAGGAAAATTTTTTCTACATTTTGAATGATTTTTTAAATTTTGGATAAAAACTCGAGAGTTGCCAATAGCTTGAAGAATTCAAAATGTTTTAAATAGATAAGAATTTCTCATAATATTTTTTAAAATCCTATAAAATAAAAATAAAATTTCTTGAAAATCTCCTAGGATCTTTTCTGACACATCTGATACATTTGAAAATCTTTATTTTAATTTTCTTAAGAATCTTATAATAATTATTTACATATAAATTTATAAACAAACTGATAATACTTATTTTATTTTATATGAAATCTTTACAAGATCCTTAATGCCTTAAAATACTTATCTCAAAATTATAAAATTTAGCTTTTACAATTTTATTTTAATTGTAAAATAATTGTGATTGGAAACTGATTGTAAATAATTGTAAAATAAATGCAACAAAATTGATTTAATGAAGAAATATCTCATGATTATAAAAAGAGAAAAAAAAATGTTAAGGTAAGCCTTTGTAGCATTTTAATAACTAATGAACGTATTTTTAGATTATTTTTCCTTGATTCTAGCCGAGGCTCAAACATGGTACAAAAAACCGTTGTGAAATTTCAAATAAAAACTGTACTCTCTAAACATTATTTTTTTATAATTAAAAACAATAATACTTTTATAAATATTGCCAAAATTTATTTGAATATGATACACAATGATTTCTTTTTTTAAATTCCGGTAAATAGTTGGTGTCTTTTAAATTTTACGACATTTGTGTACCATGTTTGACCTTAGTGAATAGATTTCAGGAATATAATTATAAAAATATCTCCATTAGTTAGTAAAATACTATGAAGAATCGCCTTTCAAATTATAGTTGAAATTGAAGAAATAGATATTTCTTTTATCGTTTTTCAGCATATGATTTTTCACTAAACGTAAAGCAGATTAAAATACGCTTAAAAAATAAAAATAAGAAAGTTCAGAAATTCATGCAGTTTTCTGTTCAGATAATCCCACACATTTTTAATGAAATTCCTTTCCACACCACATTCAAAGAAAAATTTTACAACATTTTTCTCAAATAATCAGTCTTTTGAATGAGGTCAAGTTAATAAATTTTTGGCTTTTTCTCTTAAAATCTTCAAAAAAATATCAGAAGAATTCGAGTCTTTTTAAAAGATGTTTAGGACATTTAGAAGTTTGGAAGATATCAACGAATGATTGAGAAATTTTAGGAAATTTTTTCAAGTTTTTAAATATTTCTAATACGTTTAAAACAAAATAAATTCAAAACAAAATATTTTAAACTTACTAAATTTTTTGGAAAATTTTAAAAAAGCATTCAAGATTTCAAAAACCTGACTTATATAATCTTCTAAATTTTTCACAGGATTTTTAAGAAAAATAATTTGATCTCCTTGCAATCTTTCTGAATTCCCTTAACGCTTCTAAAGTTTATTTTTTCGAAATTTTTGCAAATCTACATTTCTAGAAAATTTAAGTTTAAAATTAGATTTGAATCTCTTCCAGTCTTCTGAATATTTCTTGAATTTTTATTTTTTCATTTTATTTTTATTATTTTTGTTTAAATTTTTTTGTAGGGAATTGACCTTTCTCAGTCAAAAATTCTTCTTTTTTGGTAGAAAATTATTCTTCTTGTTTAAAAATTCATCTATTTTAATCAAGAATTCATTTCTTTGGATGAAAATGCATTTTTTGTTGAAACTTTTTTATTTTGGTATAAAATGGTTAAAATTTTATCTATTTTTTTGGAAATTAAACTATTTTGCTGAAAAATTGTTGGTTGTAAATCGATTTTTTAAACTGTTAATGTAACCGTTTTTCGTAAAAAATTTATCTATTTTGTTAACAAAAATGTTTGTTGTTTTAAAATTGATTTTAAAAATTTTGAAATCCTTTTTTCGGTAGAAAGTTATTGGTTTGAAAATTAAAATATTTATTAGCAAATTTAATTTTTTGCTTGGAAATTTAAATATTTTGTTGAAACTTTGATTTTTTGGGGTTGATATATTTTTATATTGATATATTTTTATATTTTAGCAAACGCAAAGGCATTCGAAAGGGCGAGCCTTGTACTTTAAAATTGCGTTTATTGTTTTTTGAGTGAATAACAAAATTCGACGCTACATAACCTCAAATATAGGCAAAAATGGCTGTTGTTGCACTTTAAGGTTAGTATATCTTGGAAACCAGAGCCAATTGAGACACTTGGACCTCAGATTCGGATTCAACAAGCCAAAAAACTTCGGGAAAGTATATTCTGGTTTCTGGGTCAGAGGGACGACCTGATTTTGTCGGCCTGTACTCTAAAAAAAATGTATGTAACTTTACCACTTTCATAGTAGGTCCGTATATTACCTACTATCAAAGTAGCGTTTTCATATACAAAAGCGAGTATCCACGTTCAGTCCGGAATTTACCTTTTAGGTTATGTAAGTTTCCAGGTGCACTCTATAAAATCGCAATAATTTGTAAATTTGTAGGTTATGGTATTTTAACAAAAAATATTGGAATTTTCAACATTGTTCGTAATTCCGGCATCCGAAGTAAAAACGTTATTAATGGTAGCTTCAGTAGAAATTGCAAAATTCCCGTCAAAATCAGAAATGTTGCAGAATGTAATATTTGTCAAATAATTAAATTTACATTATTTGCATATAAATAAGTAAATTTATTTAAGAACACATTATAAATTTTTAAAAGGAAACGAAAACAGAATATTTTCACAGAATATGTAACCACTTCACTGCGTCGGAGAAGAAATATGAAGTAAAAAAGTTGTTAGTAAATTGTATTATTTTCTGAATGTAATTTTGTTCTTAATTTTGCAAGCTCTTTCTGAAGAAATCATTTTTGTAATTAGGGGCATTTGACACAGTCAAATTGTTATATTATCAACCTCTTTTCGTCAGTGAACGAAATTTGTGTTTTGACCCCTAGAACTTTTTTGTAAATAAAATATCAGACTAAAAGTTTGGGACATGTATGAGATGACAATAAATTACGTTTATATACTTTATTTGAGTCGGAATTTTGCAAAAATAATTTCCGAAGGAATTAGCTGCCAGTTTAAATCTGTTCAGAAATAATTTTTTTTTAATTTTCAACTCAAATAAATTACATAAACGTAGCTTATTTCTTCTCAAGCAGTTTCCAAATTTTCAGTCTAATACTTCATTAACGAAAAAAGTTCTATGATTCAAAAAAATTTGATACACCGAAAAAGAGTTAGGTAGTATAGGAATTTGACTGTGCCACATGCACTTAAATAGTATTCAAATATATGCAGTCTTTAAGGGTGTTGGAACCAAGCTCTAGCCTGAAAATTTAATTGCCTCATTTTACTCCATAAATACTAGAATTGCTTCAAATCAAGTCTGTATTTAAAGTAAAAAATTAGCTAATTTCAATACTTTTTGCGTAGAACGATTTTTTCGAATGATCGGGTTATAGAATTCAAAAAAATTGTTTCACACAAAAGGCATTGAAATTAGCCAATTTTTTATCTAAGTATTGTATTAATTAGCTAACGAAGACGTGCAATTCAATTTTGAGTTTAGGGCCTAGTTCCAACGCCCTTAATTGGTCTTAAAATTACAAAAAACTAATTAATATAAACTAGGAGTAGTTTCGATTGTACGAACAATGAAGTTTCAATTATATTCAATTTATCTTTTGTCATTTTCATAAAAAGCATCCGACGTCTCACAGCCAAGAAAACGCGTTTATAGTATAAAATGTTACATATAAAGGGTGAAAATCCTCTACTTTACTTAGATAATAACCAATACCTACAGCGATTTTCGAAATTTTTCACATATTATCACATATTATCCCATCAAACATAGATAGATATTGGGATACAAATTATGACTTTTCCGTGACTGTCGTTAGTTAGATTCTACGAAAAATGTAAGGCGAAATTTAAAAAAATCAATAGAGCCCTTCTTCAAAATAAAGTATTCGTCTATGCCATTAGTTTTCAACATCAAAAATGTAGTATAAATACATATCGTATATCATTATTTCTTTCAAAAATGAAACTTGAAAAAAATAAAGCTTTTCATAAAGGACCTGACTATTTTTAATTGAGTCTTAAATTAGTGTTAGAATTCCAAACAACTATAGTCAAAGAAAAGTTATTCTCACACCGTACTTTTTATCATGGGTAAAAAAAAATTAAAAAAGCTCTTTGCTTCCACTAAATCATTTTCAAGATAAGAACAGATGTGTCAATTTATCATCTTATGCCTAGTTAACGAAATAATATTTTACGATCATGTGTCCTTTTCTTAAAAAGGATGTAATAGATCACAGCCAAGGAAACGCGTTGATAGTATCAAACTTTATTTAAATACCTACACAGAAACGAAGTCTTGTAATCGTACTTTAACTTTTTCTTAGCTTTTTCTAACTATGCAAAAGGCACATTAGCAAAAATAGCAGTGTAAACGCGTGAGTTTCGGGACACGTTTTGTTAAATATAAAGTACATACCAATTAACAACTGCAGCGCGTATATGAAAATTTCTCATTTAATTACGGGCTTCCTAGGAAACAAAAATCCATTCACTTCTGTCGAATGGGTTTCGAAGGCTTGTGAATTGCGTATCTGTCACTGGGATTCCAAAATTGCCGCCGATTTATTTTTTAAAGACTTTTAGTCGTTATAATTTTATTCACTAACTTATATTCCGTAAAAGACTAATAAATGAAATAGCAGAAGGAATCTAGTAGACCTGCGCCTTATTTCTTTTAATCTTTCGATAACTTGTTAATTTAAAAAATCGTGTGAAATATGGCAGCTTAAACCTAAAAAAATCGGTCTCATTCAAAAAGAAGGAAACCGATTCAATATAAGCTTGCTTGAAATTATCATTGCAGTACATGGCAGATTCAAAGCTGTTTTAACGTTATGAATCTGCAAATGACAGGCAATTCACAGAGTCGTCTTTTCAATGGATTTTTTTTCCCTTGGTTTCTATTAAACCATACCAGCTATTTATATCTCTTGTCTTTGTCCAACTTTTCTTTCTCTTCTTCTGTTAAAGTATACTCATGATCTTGATTGTTCAATGGTTCATTTTCGTTGTTTTCAGAATATTTTTCAGAATCGTTTTGTTGTTTTCTGGAACTTTCAGAAAGAATAAAGGTTTAATATTATATTATTAACGAAACTCATAACAAGGGATTAGAAACGGAGAGAATAACATAGAGGTTTCACAAATTGAAAAAGGTTTTAAGAGCTGGAAGAAATTGCCTAGTATAATTCCAGAGAGAATCTCAATTTTTATCAAACTTTTAAGGACGTCAGGGAATTGTAGTGGGATTTCAAACCATTTGCAAGGATTTGAATATTTTTAAAAGTGTTTCGATGATTTCACGGGCTTCGACGATTTTCTCAAAAATTTAAAGCACATCATATTTTTCTTAACTTCCAAATTCGTTTAGCACAAAGCAAAGTATTTCACCGGTAGACGATTTTTCAAATCCTTACCGCATCCTTAATCCATGGTCGTTAACAGTCCTTCAATGTATGAAACTCTACCAGATTGTACACGTGCACAGTAGAATTCTTCATATTTTCTCACCACCTTTCGACGCTTGTTAAACTGTCCTTCTATCTTATCTCTATTATTATTTAATAGATGGACTACAGGATTCGTATCAATTCCGACGCCTTTCTTATTCGCTCTGCAAGTTAAAGTTGCAACTTTTATGTGTTGAATATCTAAGTTTTAACAAAAATCATCAAATAATTTTGATGTGTATGCAGTACCTCTATCAGAAACAATTTTCTTAGGCTTTTCATGAGTTGCAATAAACTCTTTGATAAACAATACTGTTTCTTCTGCATAATTGCCAATACAGGATTATTCCTCTTGCTCTGTCGTTATAAAAGGACCCAAATGATCAACATGGATAACAGCGAACGGCTCACTGCCCTTATATAATGGATGCAACACCCTGGTCGCTTTCCTCCTGTATTTTGATAATATAGACAATTTATACATCGATTTACATTGTTCTTGACAATTTCGCGCATATTAGAAAAATAATAGGTTTCTTTCGAAGCTGATAAAGTTTTGTTAATGCCCATGTGCAATAGGGTTTTCTGTGCTTCCGGTATAAGTTCATGACGTAACTCTTCTGGTAACTATAGCCGCATTTAACTTTTCGATGTAGGATAGACACGAGCGTCACACATAGTAAACTTCTAATGCGTTTTCGCGTCTCCTGCTTGCAACTGATTTATTATTGACATAATTTCATTACTTGCTCTATGCATATCCGCTGTCCAATCTGTCGTGATACTGATTCCTAACATTAGTAAACCTGTCAATTTCATCTTAACTGCATCTTCTACCGGATTTCTACTGAGTGCATCGGCCACTGCATTATTTTCCGAAATGTGATAACAATGGCTAACTCTTCCAATTCATATGAGTGGTATTTTGATTCGTATTTTGAAGTCTTTCTACTGAAATATGAAACCGAGTATAACTTTTTGTCTTGATCATCTTCCTACAATAAAACTTCGTCCTGAATATTCAATTCTAAATCCTAAATATTCAATTATTTCGCTCAAACAATAACATTTGTCCTATCTTAAAGTTAAGTTAGCGGCTCTTAGTGCTTCCAAAACTAACCTGAGTTTCTCGATTCCCTCTTCGACTGTCTTTGAAGGGATTATAATATCATCTAAATAAGTGATCGCTACCGTGTGCCTTAACTTACCTAAGACCTGATTAATTAACGTTTGAAATATCGCTGGCGTATTACAAAATCCAAAGGTTATCCTCTGTGAATTGATAGTGCCCGTCTGGTGTGCTGAATCCCGTAATGTTTCTTGAATCCATCGCTGTTGGTACGTTGACACTACCCCCTGATAAGATCTGATGTTAAGAACTATTTCATGCTTTGTAAGTGATCCAACTGATCATCTATAAATGGTTACATACCATATTTTGAAGTTGCTTCCTCTCTGCATACGACGTTCGAATCTAATGACTGCTAAAAGGTGCCGCATTACTCAAAGTGATCTTGATTTCTGCCATATTGGTGCATTCTATCTGACACTGATATTCTCCGTCACTGCTGACAATACATCTCGGCATTAGTTATTCGTTTTCTCGAATTCCTCCTTCGAGACAAATATTCTCACTGGGAAAAATGGTGCTTACCGACACAAATCCGACATCATTTTTCGGTACTGCAATAGCCTATTTTACCCAAAGTGGTTTTTTTGTTTCTTGTTCCGGCGTAATTTTATTTATTTTATTACTTGCGTGCATGGAGGTAATGTCGAATGGCTTGCTCTCGTATACAACTCCATCTGTCTACGGCTGCCCAATGATTACGACGTGAGTTCTGACTTTCAGGCCTACGCCGTCGATCGCAAGTTCAGCTTCAAGATCTTTAAGCGTACGCACTTCTCCATTGCCGGAGCCCATAAGCTAATAGTGTGACTCACGATTGAGAATAATCAAGGCCAAACTTCTTCGCTCCGTCCTCCCTCAAAGCTACTGCTTCACTTCCAATATCAACATAGCTTTTCAGCTATTTCTAGTCGATATATGCTTCTTTAAAATATTTCAACCTCTTCTTATTATCACTCTGGATATGCAGAACAGTCTTGGAACTACTCGCTTTTGTTGCCGATCCGCTGACTTTCTTCGACCTACGACCCTTTGCAATCTGACAGGCTTGTCAAATAAAAAAAAAATTATTATATTCAGGATTCGTATATGCAATCGCAGCATGCTCTTCTTCTTTAAAGTTAAAACACGTAAATTTCTTTGTGGTATTTCTATTGTCTTTATTTTCGCTTTCTTTATTCCTCAATTTTAAACGTGATTTCTCCTCATTCAAAATGTGCATTGCACTCTTCGAATCTATTAATAATATACTTCCAGATGTGTAACGAGTCAGTGACCTAAGTAGTCTCTAATACGATTATTGGTTAAACCATCAACTATCAATTCAATAGATTATCTATTAGACATTCCCGCTTAATTACATTTTTCCAACGTTTGGTAAAAATACTGCTTCCATTTTTCCCAAGAGCGTCTTGCTATTTTTGCTGTCCAGTCAACAATATCAGTAGCACCTTTGATAGGATCAAAGATCGGTAAAACCTCACGTATATCCCTGCAATGGACTGCTCTTTCTTTAACCTCACCCATACTGCCGTACAAGCTGTTGCTATCTAGGTAAGATTCTTCGTCGTTCACAGATTCATCCTGTATCTCGTCTATTTCATTCTTGTTGCTATCAGTCTTTTCCACTGCTACTTTGTCACCTTCGGTATTTTGGTTATTGCCTGCACTTTCACTGTCCGTATTGCTTTTTGATCGCGTGTTCATCACTGCTGCTTCCGCAAATACCTATAAGAACGATCGCTCCTCCATCACGGTTCTATTACTGTTACCGCCCGCGATAACGATCAATCTTGAATCTCGGTTGTATAATTTCAATAAGAAAACACGGTTCTAGCTAACGGTATTAGCACGGTTCTAGTAAATTTAAAGAATTTATTTAGGCTAAACATATAGGTCGGTGACGGCAGTCGATTGTAAACTAAAAATCTGGATCTTCTGGCGTATTTCGACAGTCTATGTCACTTTAGACAA
>NC_046657.1:134472915-134484173 GCF_010883055.1 Belonocnema kinseyi | reverse complement strand
ATATAATATTAGATATGTTACCATGTGATACTGCATCTGCGTCCTGCAAATTAGAGTTTCCTTCATTCTTCTCTTGTTTCTTGTGCTTTCTTTTTTTTGATCTGTAATCCAAAAGTTTAAAATATGTTATACATATATACATTTCTAGCCTGCGAAGAGCAAAAAAATGTTCTCGTATTATTATTCCCCAAATACCTTCATCGTTGCTGGCTCATACAACCGGAATTCCCAATAATATACACGCGACTGTATGCAATTATCACCCCGTCGCCGTAGAATTATACTATGCCAAGTCCACTTTTTGAACTATTATTATTTTTAGGCTAGACAAGGAACTAATTTCTTCAGCTGCTACAATTATTAACTGAAATAGTGACTTTAATTAAGGCTGTTGGAACGGGGTGCACAAAAATGGCGAAATACATGAAACACTCAAAACTGACAAGCAGTCGATGATAATTCGGTTTTGAGGTTTTAAAAATGCACTTTGAACAATTTTCCAGCCCCGCAAAGGATTTCCCGGTTGGGGTATGTGCGCTTACTATCTATTTTAAAAAAAAAATCGGGTAACTGATAAGAAATTAGAGTAAAGTGGTTCAGCAAACAATATAAATTGATCAACAAGGCGACATACAGCTGTTTGGCGCTAACCATCGTCCTTTAGGTATCGATATATATAATACCAGCAACAGTTTAGCAATGAAGACTTATCAAAGAACCTAGATTTTTTTTCAATTTTTTTTCAATTTTTTTCCAAAAACCACATGTTATTTTCGATTTCTCTGAAACTCGGATTCCGAGGGCTAGATCTAAAAATGGTCATCAAATAAATTAAAGTTGACGTAAATACCTGTAATTTCAAAAAAGAACAATATTTTAAATACAATAAATCAAGAGATAGCACAGGCCGAAGGTGACTTATTTTAACTTACATTTACAGGTTAAAATTTACACCCCCAATCGATCACGAGTGACGACCTTCCAAAGTGTACCCTTAATCAATTCGGTGACTAAAACACACCGCAGAAAAAAAATACGACCATTTTCTTAACATATACGTTTTAAGTCAAATAATATTGACTATATAATTAATAAAATATTATTTAATTAACTAAATAAATAGACTTCCATCACCTATCAAGTTTGCATTGTTTGCATTTTTACTGTAGAAATTTCAATGAGATAAAATTACGTAGTCAGATTTTAAACAGCATTAAGAATATTATATTATATTTGTTATAAATAAATAAATATATATATATATATAACGCGTCCTCGGGTTGCAGATAGAGGGTCCCTGTCCAGGGGTGATCCCGAAGGAATTAACCCCCAAGCGGAGGTGTGAAAACCCTGCCGAAAGCTGAATGGCACCTGGGTGAGGTCTAGAACGGTGACTCTGGGATACCGGGCGACCTCTCAGAGTACGCAGCCTTATCCTTGCATGCGGGGCTCTACAAGGATGGATGAACCCCTTTCCCTATCTTCTCGTGCGAACGACAATGACAAAACCAAACATAGTTGTAGTAAGTGCGGTTCAAAACAACAGAACGCGCAGGGCTCACGACAATGGGTCGGCCAACAGTGCCGACCAATCTAGAGCTGTGGGAGCCAATGAAAATGGATTCAATGCGATGGATCGGCGGGATCTCCTGACCTTTGGGTGGACGGAGCAACAGAATCACGACTTGCTAGACTGCTACGATGCGAGTGTGGCCCGTGAACGGGGTTACATGGCACGACTGCATGCTCTGTGGTGCGAGAAACACCCTGAACTATCGAACTTTTCGCAGCAACGTCTGCGAAACCATGCTGAACTACTCCGTAAAAGGGGCTATGTAAGCGGAACACCTACTCTACCACAGCTAGAAATGGCCGGCAACAAAGAAAGAGAGGCGACACTAAGACTAACCGCGGGCAGGCATCCAATAGATGAAGAACGATGCTTTACGACCCGGAGAAACATCAACACCAAGGTTTCTCTCAAGCCTAAGGATCTGGCTGAAATGGATGACGAGCTTCGTGGACATTTTTCCGGTGAATCCGATCTCTGGGCTATCAATTATTGTGTGTATAATGCAGCGAGAGCTTTGGCCGATGCGAACCGCAAAACAAAATCAACGGCTGATCATAAGACCAAAAGACGAATGCATCAACTTGCCATTAAGATAGACTGGGCAAGACTGTACGCGTCCCGCATTCAATCTGTGATTGACTACATCACATCTGGCAGGAATTTTACCGCCAAGGTTCGAAAGTTCGTACGCGAACTCCGGACCCGTTATCACACACTTAACAAGTCAAAGCTGCTGAACATCAGGCAGCATATTGTTGAGAGAATACGGATACTATCTGACGCTAAGAGAAGTCTAGAGCGGAGGGAGAAGTGGGTCAGAGAAAAACAACAGTTTCTCTCTCACCCATCTCGACTCTTCCAAGACCCTCCAGTTACTGTCGAACACCCACCCAAACCAGAGGAGGTCGAAGTATTTTGGAGAGAAGTCTACGAAGTTCAGCATAGACTGGACGAAGACTCAGAAAATATAAATAGCTTCAAGGAGTTATGTGTTGCCCTCACAACACATGATAAAGAATGCCCACCCATCACTACCGAGGAGGTGGAGGGATGAAGAACTATTCCGCACCGGGACCAGATTGTATCAAAACCTTCTGGTGGAAGAAGTTTTCTTCAACCCATCAGCATTTGGCCCGTATTTTCACCACATATTTGAAGTCAGAAGAGCCGATTCCAGAGTGGTTGGTGGAAGGGCACACAATACTCCTGCCAAAAATAGGCAACTTAGCTGACCCAAAGAACTTGTCTGAACACGCTTTATAAGATATTCACAGCTATCCTAAATGAAAGGATTGTTCAGGCAACTGAACCTGTGTGGAAAGAAATGTATGAACAACGAGGCTCAAAGAAAGGCGTAGCCGGATGTCGGGAGAACCTGCTCATCGATAGATGGATCTGCAAAGATGCAGCATTCTACCAGCGTGACCTATCGATGGCCTGGATTGATTATCGGAAAGCTTTCGATTCTACATCCCATAGACTTATCATCTGTCTTTTGGAAATCTTAAAGATTCATCCGCAAATAGTTGGGTGCATAGAGAGATTGATGCCGCTTTGAAAACCCAGATTTACTATCTCATCTGAAAAAAATGGTGTGACAACTAACAAGGTCACCTTCCAGAGAGGTGTCTTACAGGGCGACACCATGAATTCACTCCTCTTTTGCCTTACATTATTGCCACTATCTCTAGTACTTCGCCATTCCGACGGGTACTTGTGCGGCCAACCTGCAGATCGAAAGTACAAGGTCACTCATGTATATTATATGGACGATCTTAAGATCTATGCTAAAAACCAAGATCAACTACATCTAGCTCTAGGGATTGTCGACCGGTATACTAAGGAAATTGGAATGGAATTTGGATTAGACAAATGCGTTAAGGTTTATTTGAAGCGAGGAAAACTTGATGGCATCCCTGAAGATCCTGAGCTCTTTGATAGAAGCACTATACGACACCTTTGCGCTGGAGAGACTTATACATACCTGGGCTTGCCACAGAGCCGCATTCAGGATGTGACATCTATAAAGGATACTCTCGGAAGCAGATACAAACGTCTCATTCGGCAGATTTGGTCTTCCGAACTGTCAGCGAGGAAGAAAGTATCTGCAACAAACATGCTTGCCGTCCCTGTAGTATTCTATTTATTTGGAGTAGTTCCATGGACGAAGAACTAGCTCAGATCCCTTGATATCGGGATAAGAAAGGTTATGCACATGAACAAAAGCATGCATCTTAAGTCTTCCGTTCCGCGACTATACATCTCACGCCGTCAAGGTGGTCGCGGAATATTCTGTCTTGGAGGTCTTCACAAAAGGATTACTCTAGGTACAGCATATAGAGTGGAAAATAAAAGAGACCTCGATGATAGCTAGCCCGGATGATAGCTACAGGACGTGCCATGCACACCCCGAGCATTTAGCTCACATACTATCTAGTTGCCCAACTCACGCGGGAACGACCTACATTCAAAGGCACTTACGGCATTAACCTTAATATCGCTCCTCTAAATGTTCGTAGGGAAATCGAGTCAATTGTTGAGAACGGGAAGTGCCGCATATACTGGAACTTTATATTCACGACAATTGTTTCTGTTGCTCACTCGAGAGAGTGGGGGGTGGAGAGAGTTTCCTAGGAATAATAGATGTTTGAAATTTATCATACACCAAAATTTAGGAATTTTACTTCTAAATTACTTTTTTTGTAATAGAAAAATGAAAATTATAACGTTAACAGTTTAGCTTTTTGTTTAGTTTTGAATATTTGATTTCTAGTTAGGAATCTTAATTGAACAGTGAAATATTTCTAAATATTAAGCAACTGTTCTTTTTCTTTAGGCTTTTTCAAATTTGAAACTAAAACAATATTTTAAATTCTAATAAAAGCCTTTCATTATGTATATATATTTATTTTGAAGTTATTTGAAATTGAAAATGGGTTATAAAGTTTTAATTGTGCGTTTCCATTTGTTTAATTGCTAAGACTTTCCAATTTGAACATTTTAATTTTTAACATGAAAATTGGAAAATTCTTCAATTTTAAACAAATTCCGAATCGTGTTGTGAAATCAATTATGATTCTGTCGGGAATCCTTGGTGTCCACTTCAATTAAAAAAAGAATCATAATCTATATTCGCAGTTGATAAACTAAAAAATATTTCTATTTAAAATTATAAATTAAAATGCTTCTAATTTTTAAATTTTTAAGTCTTAAAAACTGCATTCTAAAATTCGAAATGAAAAATGTACGCTTAAATATTAAAACTTGAACGGAAAATTCTGAAGTGAAAGATTTTCGAATTGCGTACTGTAAACTGAATGATATAATAGGGAAAAAAGCAATTTGAGCAATTGTTTGAAAAACTAATTTTAACTAAAAAATAATTTCCAAATAGTTAAAGCTATACTACTGGACCTTGCTTTCAACCGGAAATGTATTTAATTTTTTGTATTTACCTTCGCAAGGCTAAAAGTTGCGAAAATTGAAAAGCTCAAATTTATCAGAAAATGCGGTTGCGTTTGAAATTTAGCTTTGAAACTTAAAGAGAAATTGTAATTTCATGCTTATCCAATTTGAAATAAAAAATTTTTTCAATTTATAATAATTTTGTTATTGCATTTATATTTTGACACTATCTAAATTAAATTTTGTCATGTGGACAATCTTTGTTGAATTAATACCGAAATATTGACAAATATATTTTTTATGGATTAAAAAAAGAAGAAATAACCAAGGGAAAAATGAAGAAAACAAGCATGCATTAAAGGGATTGAGGGGTTGCCTTGTTTATCTTCTTTCCTTATTTTTTTTTTTTTGTACGTGAACTTTAACTTTTTATGTATATAAAATTTTATAATTGTATAATTGCGATTGTCAAAAAATGACATTTTGAACCTCCGTGATTCACAGGTGAATTTTAATTCATGATTTCTGAAGATCCTTGACTATGTCTGGTTTCATCGAAACTTTTTCAAATTCGTGAATTTGTTTTCATTTACTCCTTATTATGTATTCTTTATGCATGCTTTCTCCTTTATTAGCTCTTTTTTCAGTAAACAACTTTTATCTATTTATTTTTTTCGTTGCTTATGTCGTTTGTCTAAACACTTATTTCTTATATTTTTAATGTTGTCTTTTTACGAATAAAACAAAAACTAACCTTCGTATCAAAAAGTAATTGGTAAAAACTTTTGGACCTTTTTAAGGTGCACAATTTTTTAATTCTCTTCTTTTGTCGCATCTTGTACAGTTTGATTACTAAATTAAATTTTGAATTTTTCATTATTTTTGGTGCTTTCAAAATTTGAATTTTCGATTATACAAAACAATTTGAAAAGTTATGATAATCTTGTAAGGCTTTCAGAAAGCAACGCTTATCTTCTCTCTAGTTTTTTTCAAGTCTCGCGTTGGAGATTACAATTTTCATTTTGGATTTTTTTTTTAATTTGTTGAAAATGCTAAAATTCTGGGAATATTCTTTTTAGAAAAAGAAGTTGATACGATAAATTGTTAGAATTTCCAATTATTACGATAAGCCGTACATGGAATTTTTATATCTTAAAAAAAATTGTCGCAGAAATTTTGAAAATTCTGTAACTTTTTGAATTTTCACCAAAAATAGCCAATGAATTTGATCTTTAATTTCTGAGATTTAAAGAGTATACCAAACGCCAATATAATAGATTATTTTTTCAAAAGTTACCATACTCGCAAACAAATATTCATACAAACAGGCAGAAACACTCGTAAAAACCTGTTTTTCGTGTCAAGACGTTAAATTTTACACAAATGCAATACCTTTTCTACTGAAAATGTAAAAAATATCTGTACTCTGAGTACTGTATAATATAAATTATACATTTAATTTTCTCTCTGATATCTATTAAAATAACCATGTTTTACAAAGCGTGGATATTTAGCGTTTGTTATAAAATGCAAAAACGCTTTAATTGGCAAATTTACTTTTAATTTAAATGGTTCTTGTCCAAACTAAGTTACCATCAGTGCGCCTCGAAGGTATGCCGAGAGTTGCTTTCAGCGCTCCAAGTGACTTTTGGCAAACTATATCGATGGTTGCAATCTACGGGGAGCGGTGGGTAGAGGGGAAGTGACTTTTTTCGCCGGACGCGCCGTCTATATTTATGGCGGGTAACTAAGCTCGCGCCGCATCTACTGATTATGGGCATTGAGCCTACATTTAACTAAAATCTATATCTCTAAGGGTACCTATTCACGGTGTTCGAATTTCAATAAACTGATTAATTAATTTTACACATCGAGTTCGTATCTCGGTTCTCGAACAATAAAATTTGCCATAAACCAACAAAGCAGCTAGAAATGACTCATATGCAAAATATTAATTCCACGATTAATTCAAAACAGGACTCCGTGAAAAGCAGCTCCATGCATCGCCTCCACTTTCCTGTTTTCTTACGATCCGGAAGAGAATTGTCGGTTAAACTAATCCAACAAATGACGCCACAAAAAGTAGGTCTGTCTTTTTCATTGAATTGCATTAAGAAAAAGAAAAAATAATTAAAAACTTGATGCTGTTTGCAAATAAACAAAAAAAAATAGATGAAAAAATAAGTATAACTATTACTAATTATTTAAAAAAAGAAAAAGTCATGAAAATATTTCGTTTAATATGAATAAAATTTAATTTTGAGATACATTTTGAAAGTAGTTAGAACTTTATATTTTTGTGATGGATTTTGCTCTTATTATTGAATGAAAAAATGAAAAAATTTAAAATAATAAAAACTTCAATGACAAAAACATTAAAAACATATACATGATCAGAAGAATTAATAAAAAATATATAACGTATATTGTATATTGAGGGAATAATTTGGTGAAAAGTTAATGAAAAGGCTAATAAATGAGAAAATGGATTTCATTTTATTTAATATAATGTATATATTTATTTAAATTGAACCGAATATCGTAAATACATTTATACAGTGCAATCATTTATTTGTTGTTTAATCTTGAAAGCTTCTTTCTCGCTGAATTCAACCCCTAATAATTTTATTAAAAAATTTGCATTTAAAGGAGATTTTGAAATAAATAGTTAATTATATTATTGCACACCTCACTTCTAAAATGAACAGACTATACACTATTAAACTCTATAAAAAAACGTACCGTACTCATGACGGAGTGTAGGAGGAAATTCACTTTTTTCGTTCGCTTGACGCTCCGAACTTTTGTCTTCTCTATTTGTTTATTAATAATTTTTCTACTCAAAGCATGGAAAAACTGAAATTTTGTAAATAACAATTTGTTATGCTATGATAACTGATCAGGAAAACTTTATATTGTCTAAAATTAATGTTCAGGGACTCATAAAATACAAATAATTTGTTTATCATTCCATTTATTTGTTGGAAACAAATTGATAAATAGTCTTATTATCGGTAAAAGTTTTTGGTACTAAAAGTGCTTCACATTAATGTAGGAATTACATTTAATAACAAAAATAATTAAACAGTTTATAATAAATATTGTTATAAACAATTCTTGTGGCAAAATATTATAATTTGAGATTTTTCAAATTATTATTTCCTTGAAGCGCCAGGAAGACTTTAGGTATTCCCTGAAACAATAAATATTTAATGATATTTGATAAAATATAACAATTTAAATATATGTAAATACATTAGATAAAAAAAATCAACATTTTGGCCCTTTCGCATAGAAGTTTTTTTTTTACACTGGAAACATTTTATGCTGTTGGACGAATAACTGCTAATTACAAAAATATTTAAGGAGTTAACAATAACCATTGTTATGAATAATTCTCGTGACAAAATATTCAAATGTAAGGTTTTATCCAAATTTTTATTTTCTTTAATCGCTACAATGGCTACGGATTCACTCAATACAAAATCTTTAGACAATAACCCACCGACTTGGCCAGCAAAGAAAATTTAAATTTGATAAAACCTTAAGGGCATGCTCTTCGTGACCACGTGACCAAACTAGTCCCCGGATTTGCACATTCGTTGCAAATCAACAAATAAATATCTGCATACACGTAACCTATAATTATTTTTGGAGCATTTTTAGCGATTTCTGACGGAGAGAAAAAGAAACTTTGACCGTCGATAAAGTCGAGATCACGTGAATAAGTTCGTTCATAAAATTTTTGTAGAGAATATTTTGATTTTCATTATTTTCGGTCCTCATTACGTCCAAACGGATTGAGATATCGTGTTCAGGATTTAGGAAGTTATACCGAAAGCACTAAGGAACGATTGTATATATCAAAATGTTCATAATAACGAAGAAAGTTTTCGAGTAAAATACTGAAGGAATTAAGAAATAAACTTTTAACGTCGATAAAGTAGATGCCTCGATTTAAAAAAATCGAGGAACATCTTAGAATGTCATACTCGAAAATTCGTCCAAGTCCTATCTTGAGAAATATGCATCTTCAGAAAATAATTAAAATTTTCTAATGGTTATATATTCTTGTAGATTTTTTGTGCTGGTATGAAACAATTCCAAGAATAAAAATAAAATTTCGCCACGGGAGCGAAAGACAAGGCGAGTCCGACGCTGAGTCCCGCTGGTTGGTTCACTGTCAACAATAGTTGTCAGCTGATCGATTCAACGTCAAGAATTATGGAAGTTGGTTGGAGAACTCCGACGAGTAAATTTGAGCACATTGCTGGTGTTTATATTGCAAGATCATTTAATTAATTACAATATAAATTATTAATTATAATTTAATTAATTTAATTTTTAATTAATTTATTATTTATTAATTAATTTTAATTTAATTAATTTAATTATAATTATATTATAAATTATAATTATTTGCAAGTGAATGGATTTTTGTTTCCTGGGTATGTACGCGTAAACAAATTCGCTCCGTATGGAAATAAGCAAATTAAATTATATCTTGAGAATTATTCATAACAATTTGAAATTTCTCTTTTATTTTTAGGACCAAACAAATGAAAATCATTTTACACCGAAATTTCATGAACGAACTTAGTCACTTGATCTCGACTTTATCGACGTTCAAAGTTTCTTTTTTTCTCCGCTACAAATCCCTAAAAATGCCCAAAAAATAATGATAGGTTACGTGTGTGCAGATACTTATTTGCTGATTTGCAACGACGGTGCAAATTTTATTGCTTATATTAATTTTTTTCAAGGTTTAGACGATTTAGTATAAAATTGGTATCAGTGCTCAATATGAGCGTATAAAAAAATCTAAAATGGATCAAACCAAAAATGATCTTCAAAGTGCTATAACTCGAATGGTAATATCCTATTCCATCAATTTATAAATAAACTTTCTTTAAAATTACCAATATATTGATGTATACAAACGTTCTTTACTGCTTTTTATATTATGTGTCAAAGTTTAAACATGATATCTCAATTCGTGTGGACGCAGTGAAAACCAAAAAAAATGTTCATAACCAGAGACTAGTTTGGTCACGTGGTCACCGAAAAGCATGCCCTTTAGTTTAAATATTTTGTCAGAAGAATTGTTAATAACAGTGTTTATTGTTAACTCTTCTAATAGTTTTGTAATATTTTTGTAATATTCTAGTGCAAAAAAATTTCTATACGAAAGGGCAAACATTTTAAATTTGTTATCTAATTTGTTTACAAAAATCTAAATTATTATATTATATCAAATATTATTAAATATTTATTATTTAAGGAATACCTGAAGTCATTCTGGCCATTGAAGGAAATTATCATTTGAAAAATCTCAAATTCTAATATTTTGACACAAAAATTGTTTATCACAGTGGTTATTATAAACTTTTAAATTATTTTTGTTATTAAATGTCATTCCTACATTAATGGGAAGCACTTTTAGCACAAAAAAAATTTTTCACCGATAATAAGACTTTGTTCATACTTTGACTGGAAAAATTATTAATAAGAAAATAGACGAG
Source organism: Belonocnema kinseyi (assembly GCF_010883055.1). Classification (NCBI taxonomy): domain Eukaryota; kingdom Metazoa; phylum Arthropoda; class Insecta; order Hymenoptera; family Cynipidae; genus Belonocnema; species Belonocnema kinseyi. Next base: position 134,473,673 of record NC_046657.1, on the reverse strand, counting down.
ACAACATTTCGGAGAGTCAAGATCTAGAATTTAATGATCTTTAATTTAAAACAGAACGATTGAAAATCGCAAGAAAATTGAAGGCTCTGGACATTTTTGAATGAAAAAAGTGCATTTCCTCCAACTGTGCGTCATGAGTACAATACGTTTGTTTATAGATTTTAATAGCTTATAGTCTGTTTATTTTAGAAATGAGTTTTGCAATAATATAATTAACTATTTAATTCGAAAGCTCCTTTCAATTAAAATTTTTAAATAAAATTATTAAGCGCTGAATGCAGCGAGAAAAAAGGTTTCAAGATTAAGAAACAAATTATTGAACTATATAAATGCATATATGATGTTGGGTTCAATTTAAATAAATATTTACATTATATTAAATCCATTTTCCCAATTCTTTGACTTTTTTAAAAATGACTCCTTCAAACATTTTAATTACAATTACCTATCGCACTTTTCGCAGCAACGTCTGCGAAACCATGCTGAATTACTCCGTAAAAGGGGCTATGTAAGCGGAACGCCTACTCTACCACAGCTAGAACAAGCCGGCGACAAAGAAAGAGAGGCGACACTAAGACCAACCGCGGGCAGGCATCCAATATATGAAGAGCGATGCTTTACGACCCGGAGAAACATCAACACAAAGGTTTCTCTCAAGTATAATGCAGCGAGAGCTTTGGCCGATGCGAACCGTAAAACAAAACCAACGGCTGATCATAAGACCAAAAGACGAATGCATCAACTTGCCATAAAGATAG
>NC_046657.1:134467800-134472815 GCF_010883055.1 Belonocnema kinseyi | reverse complement strand
TATACATACATTGAAATAAGTTCCTTTACTGTAAACTGAATATTTATTAAAAAATACTTTAAACGCCAACTGTAACGGAACCATAATTCAGTATAAATTTGAAAAAAGTTAAGAATCGTTGAAACGCTGTTTGTTAGTGGTTTCATATAGAATTGTCTGGATATCTTTATTCTGCAGCAAAAATATTTGCAATGAAAAGCTAATAAGTTTTTATCCTTAAAGAGTTAAATATACATTTTTTCAACGTATTACAGCTAGATGAAGCAACAAAAATTGTGCTCCTAAAAAAGATCTAAAATTTCTTTGTAAATTATTTTTTTATAGGATAAGTAGTTTTTATTTTATTCGTAAAAACAATAAAAATTTTTTTTTTTTAATTTTTCTGATAAACGACAAAAGTAACATAAAAAAATAATGCGACAAAAGGTGTTCAAGTAAAAAACAAAACTAAAAATTGATCAATTAAATTTTTAAACAAAAACGACACAAGTAATGAAAAAAATGGATTCACAAATGTTGTTCATCCAAAAAAGGAGTACAAATTTGTGATGAGTAATATTTTGATAGGACGCGTAGAAAAACTAAATCACATTAAAAATTAATGTTGATTATGAATAAATAATTACTAAAATAATAATAAAAATCTTAAAAATAACATTAAAAATAAATTTTTTTTGAAAACGACACATGGTATTAAAAAAAAATTAATAAACCAAACTTGTTCACTCAAAAACGATCTATAATATTTTTATAAATTATTTCGAGACAGAATGAGTAGATTTTCTTTTAATTGTAAAAAAGATTAAAATTAAAAATATATAAAAACAAAGCAATAGATATACGTATGTTTTAATACCAATGTATTTCATGAATTCTAATAATATAAATTGATTAAAAGTATACGTTTTTGAAGGTAACTGAGAATAATATCTATTAGAACATTAGAAACAAATATTGAAGTGATTATGATAAATAGAATTTGTACTTTTTTTTGCATTATCTAAATAAGCATTCTCAAGTCGAGGCACATACATAAATGTAATATACATTTAATATAAAAATCTTGAACATAATGTAGAAAAGTTAACATTGTGGACAAAGTCACGTGCGAAGCACGAGATACGTGATCGGAATGTGTTCGCTAAAGCCGAAATAGCTTTAACAAAAAAGAATTCACAATAGCCAAGTTATAATAGTCCATGCTTAGACCTTTAATTTTAAAAGGTGCACAAATGTGAGAGAAATACAAAGATCAAGCGCGCAGCGCGAGGTAAATATATTATCGTGCGCGAAGCTCGAGGTAAATATATCATTGATTGCGAAGCGCGAGAACCAATAGTCGCGCTCCAGACACTCTCAAACTTGCGAGTGAAGCACTTTCAACAAAAGGAATTGGCAATCTCAAAATTACAGTTGTCGATGCTTTGAGCTTTAATTTTAAATTTTCTGTGCACAAATGTGACAAAAATACAAAGACCGAGCGCGAAGCTACGAGAATGAGCAGTCGCGCGCCACAGATGCGCTCAAAAATGCGGCCGAAGATTTTTTTCAAATTGATACTGAATTATGATTCTGTTACAGTTGGCTTTTGGAGTATTTTTTAATAAAAATCATTTAGTTTACAGTAAAGGAACTTATTTCAATGTACATTGCCTCAATTAAGTTTCCGGACCGGTACAGTCAATTTTCAAAGATTATCTTGTAATTAAAAGTCGAAAAACTTAAAATGTAAAATAATAAGAGAGTTCAGATTTCAAAAATAATAAAAAACAGTGTTTGAAAACTAAAAAACTAGAATTATGCAAAATTATAGTTGCCGAACAGCGTTCACACTTAAAAAGAGCATTTTAAAGTTCAAATTTCGCACCAATCACACGTGCGCATAAGCATGCGCAGAGTCCCATTAGGGGCCGCATGTATTTTCCAAAAGATCCGATATAATCTGTAATTTCGACCACCAAAACATTCAGAAATCACTACCAAACACCAACAAATGACCACCAAACGATATCATAAGGAATTTTTAAAAAATGGAATAGGGTGCTAACGGAAGTTGACGCACCAATTTTGAAACCTCGATAACTTTTTTAATTTTGACCACCAAGCGTTCAGATCCGACTACCAAACACCACCAAACGACCATCAAACGATATCAAAACGAATTTTTTGAAAATATTGAAAAGTGCTGTGCCACCGTGAAGTTGGCACCCCAATTTTGAAAAATCAATAACTTTGTCAATTTTGACCACCAAACCTTCAAAGTTGACCACCAAACACCACCAAACGATTCCATATAAGAAATCTGAAATTTTAGAGTTGGGGTGCCAACTTCACGGGGTTTAAAGAGTATATTTAATAGAGTATTTAGTTGCAAATGACTTGAGGTTATATTATTCTTTTCACTCATTTTTCGTAAAGCCAATGTACAGGATTATGGTCTCCTTGTGTCTATTCTCCATGAAAGGTACCCTAGGAGCATACGGATCAAAGTTTTCGATTTTTCCAAATTTTTTATATATCTGGTCTTGACATCTCCTGACAATTTTCTCAAATATTCACTCTGCATTTCGAAAAAACAAAAACCATTTTTTTTTAACTAGGGCAATATATGCAAACTATATGGGAATCGGGCCATCGGGAGGCTGTTATTCCCCCCGAATGCCACTCGAAGTGCGTGACGTCACAAGTGAGAATGTTCTATTGGGTTGTCGACACGACGCAAGCGCATATCAAAGTTACCAAGAATTGGAACAATGATTTTCGCCTCTGTTGGGAACCGATCAGGCCGAATATGCCACCTGGTGATCAAATTTCGAAGTTTTCTATACGGTCAACTCTCTACTAGTAAACACGTTAGATACCCGGACAAGACATATATTCAAAAATAATATATTTTTTATTATTTTGCGTAATTCTAGTGTTTTTCAAATGAATATTGAAAGTGCAATGCGTTTTGAATAAATAGCTGCTAAAAGTAACGCTTTCTTCAGTGTATATTATAAAGATAAAAGAAATAATAATTTTAGCTCATTTATATTATAATACCCAGGAAAAAGAACCGATAGAAAGCGAGTCGATTTGAATTGCGTATCTGTCATTTTCAGATTAAAAGAATGAACATTTAATCGGTTGGCCACATTTTTAATCGGTCACCTGTGCGCGGTGCTTTAAATATGCCATTCCACAATTCGTCAAAATGCTGAGTAAGTACAGTTGAATGAAACTGACAAACCTGAAATAATTCCTATGAGTATTCTACGATTCATTAATTTGCATATTAATGAGCTGATATTCAATATGAAATGAAGTATTTAAAAGATCTTATCCAATGGTAAAAATACGATCCGCACATAGCATCCTGCCAATGCTAATTAATCAAAAATTAAAGAAATTAAAATTAAATAATATTGTAATAAATTATAATTGATTCCACAATTTATTTATAAATTCAATTATTATTCAGTTTGAATTCTCTTTTTACAATGGTTTCAACAGATGTTGTTGTACAGGAATTATAAAATGTACACTAAATTAAGCTCCAGTGACATTCAACTTATTCAGTGCACATGCTAATGTCTGCAGAGTCCACGTGTTATATAACCTACAGATTGTAACATATTCATTTTTCATTTTCAGTGATAACGAGTTTTTATACACGTAAATTAAAATAAAAAATGCAGCTTTTGATGGGTAAAATATATAAATAAATTTTTAACATGCTAAAGTGGTGTGATGCAAATATGTGAAAAAAATGTTCCACAAAATCCAAAAAAATGCCTGAAAATAAAGTCCGGAAATAAAAGTAGACTACATGCATGCCAAGATTTTCTTAAAAGTTGCCCATTGAACTATTTTTTAATAAATAATTTAAAACATTAGAATTAAATTTGTTTTATTTAAATTAATAATTTTCTATCGGAACTATTGTTCCCCTATCGGTTAATGTTGATTCGTAATCGCTACTGAATGAGTCCGAGAACAAAATTACATGGCCGATTAAAAAATTTGATTTCTCATTCAAAACTCACTATAATCTATGGACGACTATCAGTAATTTCAGTGACAGATATGCAATTCAGAAAACCTCAAAACCCATTCAAATACAAGTGAATGGATTTTTGTTTCCTGGGTATGTACGCGTAAACAAATTCGCGCCGTATGGAAATAAGCAAATTACCTTCTACAATAAATCACAACTGCAACGATGTGCTTACACTGTTCGCTTAGAGCAACTTTGAAACTACATTCTATTTTTAATATTTTGCCATTTAAAGTAATTTCACCTTTTATTTCATGAGGATTGTGTTGTTAAGCCCGAGGTTTGCATACAATATGCTGCAAGAGCAAAAAAATCATTTACCGACTTTTTCCCACAATAAATAATATGTCCAGCGTTTAAAACACGTTCGCCTTCAATGAAACGTTTCTTTCTTGGCGTAGAATTCACGAAAGCACAAATTTCACTAAGGGAAAGTATCATTTTTTAAATTATTGAAAGTTTTGTTGACACGTAATACTTTGTTCATATTTAAAAGCTACCGTCTACCTCCGCCATCTTGCGATCGCATCACCGTGAGTTCGGTTCCCAATACCTGTCTTCCCTCTACGATCGCATTTACTTCCAAAGTACTCCGACTCCCATGTATTTTTCTGGCCATATGTTTGGTGCGCCCATAGAGCCATCTTCAATTGTCCCAGAAAATTGCATTAACCTATCACGTCACATAGTAACTTTAAAATCATTTTTAATTATCGTTTCGTTTATTGTTAATGATATACATATTACTGACCATTGTTCGTTTCTTATAAAAGTGTGCAAGCATCAGTTTAATGTTACGTAACATACATCAACTGACGAAATTAAGTTGTAAGTATAAAATAATTTTATAACATTGCTGTAGGTCATCTTTGAATTGTAATTGTGAATCGAAAAATGTGTAGGTTATTCTGCCAATTACAATTCAAAGATGATATACAGCAATGTTATAAAATTATTCTATACTTATTACTTAATT
>NC_046657.1:134465032-134467700 GCF_010883055.1 Belonocnema kinseyi | reverse complement strand
TTTTAACTGAAACTTGTATACTTTTAAAAGAAACGAACAATATTCAGCAATATGTGTATCGTGAACAATAATTGAAACGATAATTTAAAATGACTTTGAGGTTACTATGTCACATCATAGATGAATCTTATTCTCCGGGACAACTGAAGATGGCTCTGTTGGCGCACCAAATATGTGGCCAGAAAAATACATGCGAGTCGGAGTACTTACTGTGTTTACTTCGTTCTTGCTCGCTCGCTCACTTATCTAATATGGCTGGCTTTGGCAGAGTTGCTTCCTATTGGTTAACTTGTTTTTAAGTTGCGCGGGGCTAGATCATAGCCAGTAATCATTCTTATAAGTCGATGGCAGAAATTTAATAAGAGTGAAAGAGACAAGACTATTCTAATCGTTCTCCAGCTCCTTCACTGTTGTGGACTTTTTCTTATGTTCTAACGTGTGATAATATAGGTGCACTTAATTTTCTACTGCGAAAGGATCCTGAAATCCTACTGCTGACTACGAAAGCGACGGAAAATTGTACCACTATCGACAGATCCTGTGAATAATGTGATTAATAGTAATGAAATGTCAAATGGTGCAATTAGCTGTCACCTTCGTGGTCGTCGCTAACGTGAGTTCAATAACTGCAGAATTATTCGGTATGGCATGCACAACGTACTTACTTTTGCTTTTCGCCCTTTAGGACTAGTTTTCCTGTTCGAACATTCTCGTACTCCATTTTACGGGAATAATAATTGTCTTCCGACTATCGGCAAAGTTTCCCGTTTACTTGTAAGAAATACTGAATACAAATTTAATTCGATTCGCTAAAGAAAACACCATTGTTACCATGATCTACTAAATACATGGTCTAGCCACTTGAGAGCACCGTTTCGTTCAAGTCACGCAACCTCTTAATTCCACCATTTTGTTAGAATGGCTGCGCAGTTTGAGTTTGACGCATGGATCTGTACGACAAACTGTTAAAAGAAAATCAGTTTGTAGAAAGAAATATTAAGAGAAATATGTATTATACCTATATATAATGTTGAAAGAATGAAATGTAAAAAAAAACTTGTAATAGGTATATTAGAACATTGATAAGGAAATAAATTATATTCGGGCCAGAATGTAAGTTTATAAATAATACTGATGAACATTTTCTTCAACGTTTTTTTAACTGTCTTATGGGGCTCGAGATAGTGATAATAAATTAAACACGGAATTAAAAAGAAATGTTTCTAAATGGTAAGACACCCCGAGATGTTTTCGTGAATGTCATAAGAAATAGCTCCATTAGAAAAGCATTGATTTTTAATGGAAATAAAAATCTATCTTAAGAATACGATTTTTAAAGCAAATCCTTTTACCTATGTGTATTTGAATTTTTGAGTATTTTGTAACAAAAAACCCTGCTTGCAAAAAATTATCCCTTGCTACATTCTCCCTTTCCATCCTTCATATATTAATTATATTGCGAACGTAACACAAATTGTAAAAACCAATGAGGTGCAAGAATATCGATAATTATAAATAAATATTTAATATATTTAATATCCTTCGATCACATTTTCCTCCAAATTATGGATAAGTATTTTTGAATAAATAAAACACAATAATAATTTTTTATGTCGTAGGCACTGCATTATATAATTTTAGTTATTCTAAACTTTTCCACTTGACTTCAATTTAATTTTATTTGACACACATATGTCACTTTTTGTCCGCAGAAAGTTATGATAAAACACACAACCTAAAATTATAGTTAATCCTGATTTTACTTCATCGATCTTCAACATTATTATAATACATTTTATTAGGATTCAAATATTTCTGCACCTCAAAATAACAAGAAATTTTTATTCTTACATTTTACATTTTAAAATCCCTTATATTAGCCGCCTTGCTTATCTCTGATTGGACATCTGAACGGGATCGTTGTTGCCGTTGATTCGTTGAAACGAAAACCATTTAAAGGAACTTATTTGAAATAAAAACACTTAATTTAACAGTTGATGATTCACAATTTATGAAAGATGCATTTCCATCATCACTGTCTCAGAAGTCACAAATCACAATTGTTTATAATTGTTTATATCGCGGCGTCCCGTTTTGCGTTTAACAATTGATCTTATTTATAATAGTTTATTATTTAACAACAATTCCAATGAATTAAATAAATTCAAACACAATAAAAAGTTTCTGAGTCCAAAAAACCCAATTATACACTATCAAGTGTCGCAGGTTTAGTATTAAATATGCGGTTTCGGAAATGCAAATCTGGCGTTTTTCCGTTGTGCACGCGTTTTTATAAACCTGGATCCACTACTAACTCCGGAGTCAACGTAATAGGCAAAACAGTGGGTTCCACCAAAGATATTATAAACGTAGATGCGGTGCGGGCTTAGTTGCCCGCCATAAATGTAGACGGCGCGTCCGGCGAAAAAATTCACTTCCCCTCTACCCACCGCTCCCTGTAGAAAGCTTCAATCGATATAGTTTGCCAAGAGCCACTTGGAGCGCTGTAAACGACTCTCGGCACACGTTCGAGGCGCACTGATGGTAAACTTAGCTTGGACAAGACACATTTGGATTGAAAGTAAATTGCCAATTAAAACATTTTTACATTTATAGCTTTGCAAAACTTGGTTGTTTTAATAAATACCAAAAATATAAGTCGATGAGT
>NC_046657.1:134463695-134464932 GCF_010883055.1 Belonocnema kinseyi | reverse complement strand
AAAGAGTATAAATAATTCTTCAATTAGTTTTTAAATTTTCTCCAGTTTATCTTTTTTACATACCTAGATGTCAAAAAAGCCTACCCAATTTTTTCAAATTTTCATCACTTATTTTCTAAAAGAAAATCACCCCTGTTTACCAGTCACTGAAATGGATTTAAAAAAAATTGCCAAGACCCAAGAATAAAAATTGGATGTACAGCGAATTTTTAAATTTTTAATTGAGATTATCTTTAACTTTGTAATAATAAAAATTTCCATACACATTTCTTTTTAATAATACTGTAGTAAAAAATCAACAAGATCGAGCGCCGAAATTATAATTAGAGCAAATTTTCTGTAATTCTATGTGGACGGCTGAAATATGCCGAAAAACAAAATTCCCGACTCGGTAAAACTCTCTGTCCCAAAAAATACAATTCGAAAACTAATAAATTTCCTGAACAGTTTGTAATATTAACGAATTTGAAAATTCCCAAATAATAAGACTCCCCAAATAAAACTGTTTCTTAATCAATATTAATTATTTATTAAAACTACGATAATAAAAGTGTTATCAAATAAATTTTTGTTTAATATTTAAAGTATTAAAATTTATTGTTTGAATTTAAAATTAAAATTATACAACAAATTTTACCGACAAATTGTTCTATAAAAACACGTGTGTTTCAACTAACATTTCGATTTTTCAGAAGAACTTTTGTGATTTAAAAAATAATATATACATTTTCAACCAAAATATCTTATCCAGAAATATATTTTGTTTTAATTATTATTTTAAATTTAAACAATAATGTTTAAATACTTCAAACATTAAAAAAGTTATTTCTTTGGTATAAATATTTGATTATTTCAATTAAAAAAAAAAAAAATTGTCAAAGAAAAATGCTTTCAGCATTTGTTTATCTTGAAATGTCTTTCTATAATACTTTTTTTTAAATTAAAAATATAATTTTTCGAGAAAATTTTTTTTATAATTAAAAAAAATCTGTACCGAAAACCTAGATCAAGCTTCAGATCTGAAAAAATTCAGCGATACATACATGTCAAACTTTTCTAACCTCAAAAAATTTTTCGACTGCTTTACCGTCAAGTTTTACGAAGAATGAGAAAACAAGAATTCGACTTCGTGGTGCGATGAGGGCAGCACCTCGATAGGGCAGAAAATGCGATGTCCTATATATATAATTCCCCACTCCGACGCCCCGTACCGCATCTACGTTAATAATATCTTTGG
>NC_046657.1:134461317-134463595 GCF_010883055.1 Belonocnema kinseyi | reverse complement strand
GACAATTCATTTTCAAATTGTTTACTATTGAAAATTGTTTTTTTTTATTTCCAAACCAAATAGATTAAGAATGGAATATTTTATACTGAAATAATACTTCAACAAGATTTTGAAATTGAACAAAGGCGTTCATTTAAGAAGCCATTAATTCGAACTTTACACTTGTGTCACTACTAAGGCTTTGCAATTAAATTAGTTCAAATTTTAACGTTAAAATATATAAATTATATCATTTTGAACAGATCTAGAATCACCTTGTAAAATCAATCACTGTTTAGTTTTTAAGACTCGAACTGCAGTTCAATTTTCAAATTTACTTTCATTTTCTGATTTGTCCCGGGTGCGAGTCTAGCTTTATATTTAAAACAACTTTCATTTTTTTGAAATTGTAATTTTTCGGTTGTAACTTACGGGACAATAATTTTATTCTTTGAAAGATTTTCTACAAATCTTATTGATAATTTCTACATTCTCATAAAAAATGAGAAGGTATTAGTTTTTTATGAAAAATAACTTTTTAGGATTTTATCAAATGTCGACGTTTTAAGGCCCCATGAGTCAGAAAAACAAGTTTTTACGTCGGGGTCTGTTTATCTGTCCGGCGTAGTCGTTGTTGTCTGTATACCAGATAATTTTCGAAATACTGGTCCGATTGGATTGGGCTTTAACACACTGCTCGAGGGACCAAACAGAAAGATCGAGTTCGTTAAACAGCCATTTTTGATAAAAATCCAAAAAGTTGAAGCTTTTTCAAAATTTTTGAGACCACTTTTTTTCAAAATTTGAAAATTTTATCGACAGCTATTTATGGTACAAAAAAATTTGAACAATTTATCCTGACAACTTTTTTTGATGAAATCAAAATTAACAAAGTTAAAGGATTTTCAAAATCCAAAAGACCAAACGAAAATAGACATTTGAAGCAAAAAAAGCTTGATATGGAAAAAAGTCAAGAGGCGAAAAGCGCTACTTTTTCAAGGCCCCATGATTATTTTATCAAATTTTCATCCATAATGAGAAGAGTTTTATGCGAAAAATGATTTTCGCGAATTTCATTAAATTTCGACGTGTTGAGGCTCCTTGAGTCAGAAAGACATGTTTTTACATCGGTATCTGTATGTCTCTTTGGCGTCTACGTCGTCGTTATTGTGTTTGTCTGTATATCGGATAACTTTTGAAAGAATAGTCGGATTGGATTGTGGTTTGACACACAGATTTTTTTATTTTAAGAATTGTATGTAAAAATTGTGCTATTTTTATTTTTATAACAAATATTTTTCTTCAATTAAATATTTGCAATAAAAGTGTTTCGAAGAGATTTTTTAAAAATCTTTCGAGGATTAAAATTAGTATTTATAGGTCGACAAAGGTTTGTTTTCTTTACCAAATTTGGCTTCTGTCTAAATTTTTCCAGTTGTTTTTACTATAGTACAATTTACATTTGCATCTCGGGTGAAGAAATCCATTCTATTGTTTGACAAATATTCTTTGTAAATCAATATTTTTCACAGAAACTTACCCTGAGTGACAGAACGAAATCGGAAACAATAAGAGTTAATTTATTCAGGAACAAGCTTTTTGAACAGAAATGACCTTGAGTGAACCTTTAATATATATTTGTTAATTTTTACAAAAATCAGGCGTTTATTTTTTTACAAAAAATATTGTTGTTTCAATCTAAAATTATCGAACACTTTCCATTCAAAAATTCAGACGAAATATTGAAATAGCTTTAAATTTGGAATTATTCAATATATTCTGAAGACTATAAATTTAAAATGTCTAAATTATTAAGGCTTTAAATATTTTTGAAATTGCTGTTCTGAAGACTAAATAGCACTTATTCTTTTATTAAGAAATCACAACTAAAATTTTTTAAAAAAAGTTTTTAAAAGAGTTTTAAAAACCTGAAAAAAGGTCAGAGGTCTTAATAGTTCAATATATGTGATAGAATCTCTTTAAATATGAAATTAGTCTATACTTTTTCATGTTTGAGCTACAATTATTCCATTTTAGAGTTATAAATTACAGTCGTGAAAAACCAATAAAATGTTTTGATTAATTTATAAATAAAACAAAAAACCTTTCTATAATTCAATCTAAATGCAGCTGTAAAAATTTAATTTGAAATGCGTTGAATTCAAGGTATAGTTTAAAAAGAAAACTAAAAGCAAAGAATCGACTTTCAAAAGAAGCGAAAGAAAGTGACTCGCTGGATTGCAAATGAACATGGAAAATGGTGTATTTTCGCATTTTTAAAATTTAAATTCAAACTTTT
>NC_046657.1:134452083-134461217 GCF_010883055.1 Belonocnema kinseyi | reverse complement strand
ATTGGTTCCTCAGCCACCGTATTCACCAGACCTGGCCCCCAGCGACTATTAATTGTTCCCTAACCTGAAGAGATGGCTCACCGGTAAGCGTTTTTACTCAAAAGAAGAGCTCATAGCTGAAAATGAGGCGTATTTTGGAGACCTTCCGATCGAGTACTTTTCAGACAGTATCAAAAAGTTAGAAAATCGTTGGACTCGCTGTATCGACCTAAAAAGAGAGTATGTTGAAAAATAAAACCGACTTTAGCCACAAAAACGTCTCCGTGTTTCATTTTTCAGGGACTTATCAGACTGCCTAGTATGCACCAACCTTTTTTCTTTTAATGGATTTTCTCGTGGTATATTAGATTTCTTTTGTTGGAAGTTTTTTAACTTCCAATTGTTCGAAATAGTTTTTTTTCGTAAATTTGTACTATTCCGAAATATATTTCAGTGAAAAATTGTCGTGAACTCACACGGAAGTGCTATATATTTTTCGCGCTTGCGCAATGTCGTTTTCTTAAATGAAAATGTCTATTATTTCGGTTTCTTTTACTTGCGCGTGGCTAGACCATGTATTTATTAGATCATGATTGCTACAATGCTACGAAATCATAGACATACAGATACGAACTACTGAATCAGCAGGAAATTGCGATTGGCAATTAGAAAAAGAGGGGAGAGTATGGTAGGATACCTGCCTCTTTTACTTAATGAACGCATCGACATACAGTACTATGGTATTATATTAGATGGGAATATGCAAGCTGCTATTCCGGTTCCCCCGCCAAATTCAAAATTGGTACATTGATATCGAATTATATAAATACACTTACATGATATAGATTATTTATTTTTAAAATATACTGAAGCATTTTTATGAAAACGTAAATTATAAATAAAATTACCTGATATAATATATGAAATATTTAAATTCGACTATATGATTTTTTAACCCACACATTTGCCAAAAAGCAGCTCTTGCAAAAATTATGATGGCAAACGAAATTTCACTCATTTTATAAAAAGGCGTGCGCTAAAATTATAATTATATGATTTTTTGAATAAATATTAAAAAATAATAAAATAATAATAGACTATAGGTCAAATATTGCTACAATACTTTTTCAAGAGTTTATTATGATAGCTATTTATATTTCACATTATACGTCCTTTTTATTTGCGTGGGTTAATGTGCGACCCACTATATTTGAATTATATTGTGATAGTCATAAATATTAATAATAACTTCGCATAATCTTGAATTTAAATTCGGTTTTCATTTGTCGCGTCTACAATTTATGATCCACATTGACAGTCTTTCTCTTCGCCCTAGTGGAAAACGGTAAAGTTTAAATCAATCCCCTCTTCTATTTAAAAAAAACAGAGCACTGCAGCAGACCATTTTTCTTATATTCTCAACTTAATTTTAATTAAACTATATGACATGCTTATCGCACTGTTTCCCGCGAACTGTCCAAGAACCAGAATGGCGGTTGCATATTCCTGTCTAATATAGTACCCTAATAGTACTGACCGCTGACTAGAGCTGTCTGAAGTTGACCAGGGAATAGAAAGAGAGGATTAATCGCAGCCAGCTGGTCCAGTACTATACTACAGTCCCAAATTCAAAAGACGTACCTACACATTTTGTTGAAAACAGCCCCATGCATCGCTCCCACTTTTCTGTTTTCTTATGACCCGGAGGGGAATTGTCGGTTCAACTAATCCAACAGGTGGCGCCACAAAAAGTAGGTCTGTCTTTTTCATTGAATTATATTAAGAAAAAGCAAAAATAATTAAAAACTTGATGCTGTTTGCAAATAAAAAAAAAAATTGGTGAAAAACTAAGAGTAACTATTACTAATTATTTCAAAAAAGATAAAGTCATGAAAATATGCAGTTTGATATTGATAAAATTTAATTTTGAGATACATTTTGAAAGCAGTTCGAACTTTATATTTTTGTGATTTATTTTGCTCATATTATTGATTTTATTATTTATTAAAGTTAAAAAAATATACTTTTTTAAAATTATTAATGTCGCTAATGAAAAAGTTAATAATATTAAAGACCTTAATGACAAAAATATTTAAAACATACATGATCAGAAGAATTATTAAAAAATATATGACGTATATCCAATATAATAATTTATACAGTGCAATAATTCTTTTGCTGCTTAATCTTGCAAGCTTTTTTCTTGCTGCATTCAACCCCTAATAATTTTATTTAAAAATTTTAATATAAAGGACATTTTGAATTAAATAGTTAATTATATTATTGCAAACCTCATTTCTAAAATGAACCGACTGTAAAATATTAAACTCTATGAACAAACGTACGGTACTCATGATGCACAGTAGGAGGAAATTCGCTTTTTTCGTTCAGCTTGACGTTCCGAACTTTCGTCTTCTCTATTGGTTTATTAGTAATTTTTCTACTCAAAGTATGGAAAAACTGAAATTTTATACACAACAACTTTTTACGCTTTAATAAGTGATCAGCAAAACTTTTTACTGTCGTAAATTAATGTTGAGGGACTTATGAAATACAAAAAATTTGTTTATCATTTCATTTATTTATTGCAAACAAATTTGGTAAACAAATTAACAAATAAATAGTCTTATTATCGGTGAAATTTTGTTTTTGCTAAAAGTGATTCACATTAATGTAGGAATGACATTTAATAACAAAAATAATTTAAAAGTTAATAATAACCATTGTTATAAACAATTTAGATAAAAAATTTCCGAATGTTGGTAGTTTCACTTGGAAAAAGTCGGGTTTTCAATCGTAATAGATTAGAAACGAATCATAACACGACATACTAAGATTCACTCAATACAAAATCTTTTAACAATAACCCACCGACTTGGCCATCAAAGAAAATTTGAATTTGATAAAACCTTAAGTTTAAATCTTTTGTCACAAGAATTGTTAATAACATTGGTTATAGTTAACTTTTATAATATTTTGGTGACTAGCAGTCATTCGTCCAATAATTTAAAGCATTTTCAATGCAAAAAAGGTTTTCTATGCGAAAGGGCCAACATTTTAAATTTATTTATCTAATTTGTTTACAAAAATTTAAATTGTCATATTTTATGAAATATTATTAAATATATATTATTTTAAGGAATATTTGAAGTCGGTCTGGCCATTGAAGAAAATTATAATTTGAAAGATCTCAAGTTCTAATACTTTGCCACAAAAATTGTTTATGACAGTGGTTATTATAAACTTTTAAATTATTTTTTTATTGAATGTCATTCCTACATTAATGGGAAGCACTTTTAGCAACAACAAAAAATTTCACCGATAATACGACTTTGTTCATACTTTGACTGGAAAAATTATTAATAAAAAAATAGAGGAGAGAAAACTTCGGAGAGTCAATATCTATAGAATTTAATGATCTTTAATTTAAAACAGGAAAATTCAAAATAGCAAGAAAATTGAAGGCTCTGGAAATTTTTGAATGATAAAAGTGCATTTCCGCCAAATGTGCGTCATGAGTACCGTACGTTTGTCCATAGATTTTAATATCTTATAATCTGTTTATTTTAGAAATGAGGACCGCAATAATATAATTAACTATTTAATTCAAAATCTCTTTTAAATTTAAATTTTTAAATAAAATTATTAGGGGCTGAATACAGCGAGAAAAAAGATTTCAAGATTAAGAAACAAATTAATTATTGAACTGTATAAATGTATATATGATGTTTAGTTCAATTTAAATAAATATATACATTATATTAAATAATATTAAATCGATTTTCTCATTTATCATTCGTGTCATTGACTTTTTACCAAATGATGCCCTCAAACATTTTAATTACAATTACCACCACTTTTTAAAAATATTTCCTTCGAAACTTGAAATTTTTAAGATTTTAAAGGTATAAAGATTCTTTACTTTGCAACTTACGATGTAGTCTTAGATATTTTAATTATTATTATATTTATATTGGATATAAGTAATATATTTTTATTAATTCTTCTGATCATGTATATGTTTTGAATATTTTTGTCATTGAGGTTTTAAATACTATTAATTTTTTCATTAGCTACATTAATAATTTCAAAATTAAATAATTTTTTTTAACTAGAACAAGTAATAAGTTCAATAATATCACCAAAATAAATCATAAAAATATGAAGTTCGAACTGCTTTCAAAATTTATCTCAAAATTAAATTTTATTTATATTAAACTACATATTTTACGACTTTTTCTTTTTTTAAATAATTAGTAATAGTTGCTCTTATTTTTTTAATGCAATTCAATTGAAAAGACAGACCTACTTTTTGTGGCGCCGTCTGTTGGATTAGTTTGACCGACATTTCCCCTCCGGATCGTAAGAAAACTACTACTGCATACACATACATGGTCGAGGCAGGGGGCTGGTAAAAAATGAGATATGACAAAGATACTATAAGCATAGATGCGGTGCGGGCTTCCTTACCCGCCATAAATATAAACAGCGCGTATGGCGAATAAAGTCACTTCCCCTCTACCCAACGCCATCCGTCGATTGCACTCTTCGATATTGTATGTAAACAGTCGCCTTCACGGTGTGACCACTCCTATGGGCTAACTGGCGAAAGAATTTTAGTGATCGCTATGTCCCCTAGATGGCACTCGTGTGAGTTTAGAATTCAAAATGAACTTGAGCAGACAATAGAAGTTCTATCAGAGATGAGGTGGGAGATTGCTTATGCCGTGTATTTGATTTCGACATACTTACCCCAGCGCGCCCTGTTTGCCTTAGCCTTCCAGGAACTAAAATTAAAGGTCCAAAAGCGCGCCCTGTTTGCCTTATTGTTATTTTTCGGGAACTAAAGTGAAAGGTGGCTTAGCTGCTACTCACTTGGTAAAACAGGGTACAATTTGATAAAGTCGGTAGAGAAAATCGGAGTTGGTAACAATAATACATAATAAAATAATAAATTAAGAAAAATTTATCAAATCTACTCCTTTAAAATTAATTATTTAACTAAGCTTTGGCTCTAATGATTTTTTCAACTAGAAAATGTTATCATAATGAAGATAATTTTTTATTTATTATCTCCAGTTCTTAGAATTATATAATTATTAATTAATTTATAATTAATACTATGAATAATTATACCTAATTATTTTGATCCATGTTATTTAAATTTAAATTCATCGTTGTGTTTTTAAAGATAAGGAGTTTATATAATAATAATTAGAGTATGATCTTCAATTCAATAGATTCTATATATTAGAAGCTATTCAATATCAATATTATTAATATTTTACATAATTTTCATTAGATGATAAAGCTTTAACGTTGACCAATTTTTAATTTAAAAATTGTAATAGCTTCGAATTAAAAATTATTTTTTCAATTACATTATTCAATTTTTATCACTCTGAATTAGTCTACTTTTAAAAATTGAAGTTGGTCATTTTTTTAGAGATTCTGATACAAAAATCTTTTAATATATGTATTTTTCTTAAATTTGAAGCAAATTCAATTAGAACTTAGTCAATATCGTAAAAAAATTTTTAAGTCTTAGTCTTTGATATGTCCATACGAATAGGAGAGAAATACTGCCTTGATTTGGAAGAACACCGTTAAGGGCATGTGACACAGCGAAATACCTATATTACCGACCTTATTTTATCCGTTCAATGGATATTTTTTTTGAATCTAAGAACTTTTTTTGTATATAAAATATTAGGCTAAAACTTTGGAAAAAGTATCAGAAGAACATAAAGTACGTTTATGTACTTCATTTAGGTATGAATTTCACTAAAAAATTTTTTTCAAAGACAGGAAAACTGAGAATATTTTTCGGCAGATGTTCTTTCTACTTTGAAATTTTTCGATTCTAAGAACTTTTTGTAGAATGAAAATCTCGGCCTCAAACTTCGGAAAAGACAATAGCCGGCAGTAAATTACGTTTATGTACTCCAATTAGCAAACAATATGCAAAAAAGTAATAAATTTCCACTAAATAAGAACCTGCACTACAGGGATCAGCGGTCGATTTTATCGACAGCAGTCAGTAATCCCGATGGACATGAAAACGCGAAGTCTGGCGGCCACTAGGCGAAGCTCTGTAAGGTGGCTCATCGTACCAAAAATATCCTTGTTCGTACACCTGTAATGCGGTTATGGGGGGTCCACGCGGTCCACGCATAAACGCCGAGTAAAAAAATGTTCCCACAGTTCTTCATTATGATTACGGATAATGTCGATAATGATGGCGAAGGAAGAGTAATCTCATTTCACCCACTGTAAAATAGGCGTGTTGGATACGTGGCAGACACCTACATTACCAACCTCAATTTTTATTTTTTCTTAATTTTCTTTAGAATCTAATAATTTTTTTCTAGATTATATATCGGTCTGAAATTTTCAAAAATGTAGAAAAAGAAAATAAACTACGTTTATATACATCATTTTTGTATAAAAAATGCAAAACGCAAAATTACAAATCGCATTTTCAAAGTCAAACGGATCTCTCATTTCATCTCTAAACATTAGAAAAAGAGGTCCATTCGAATTCTGACACGGTATCGTAGTCCCACCGCAGGACTCAATTCTATCAGTAGTCGCGATCAACTGTCTCGTCTATATCTCCTGAAATGTGGGGTTCACGCTGTCAGAGTTTGCTGACGCGACCTCCACTGCCTCTAGTATTTCGTTACCCCCCCCCCCCCCCCCCAATAAAAAGGATAATTTTCTTTAAAAAAAAAAACAACAATTTTTAAGTAAATGCAAGAATTCTCAACCAGAAGTTCAATTTTTTACCAAAAAATATTAATTTACTACCAAAGAGACGAATTTTCAATATAAGTCAAGAGTTCTGCACTCAAAAGTTGAAGCTTCAAGTGAAAAAAATGAATTTTTAAACAAAAAAATATATTCAAGAGTTTTTAACTAAAAATTTGATTTGTCAACTACAAAGGATAAATTTTCAAAGAGAAAGGTTAATTTACTGCGAAAAAATACGAATTTTTAATAAAATTCAAGAGTTCTGAAGTAAAAATTAAAATTTTCAACCAAACAGATCAATTTTTAAACAAAAGTATTCATTTACTACCAAAAAGACAAATACTTAATAAAATTCAAGGAAACTGAACTAAAACGTTAGTTTCAACTAAAAGGGATACATTTTTTAACAAAAAGATTATTCAACTACAAAAAGAAGGAATTTTGAAAAAATTCAGGAATTCTGTACCAAAAAAGTTGAATTTTGAAATAAAAACCTACAATTTAAAACAAAAATATTAATATTTGCACCAAAAAATACAATTTTTTATTAAATTTCAAGAGTTCTGAACTTAAAAGTTAAATTTTAACCAAAAAGATTAATTTTTAATGAAAAAGATTCATTTACTATCAAAAAAGAAGAGGTATGAACAAAAAAGTTGAAGTTTCAACTAAAAAAATGAATATTCAATAAAATTTAAGAATGCTCTACCCAAAAAGTAAATTTTTAAACGAAAAGATTAATTTAGTATAAAAAGAGGAATTTTTCATAAAATTCAAGAATTTCTTTTAAAATGTTCCTGAAATTTGAAACCCATTTGTTGAAGATGAATCTGTAAACAAAAAGATTAATTTTTCACCGAAAAAAAAACAATTTTTAACCAAAAAGTTGAATTT
This sequence comes from Belonocnema kinseyi, assembly GCF_010883055.1. Lineage (NCBI taxonomy): Eukaryota > Metazoa > Arthropoda > Insecta > Hymenoptera > Cynipidae > Belonocnema > Belonocnema kinseyi. The sequence goes on along the minus strand of NC_046657.1, from coordinate 134,453,591 downwards.
TCAACTAAACAAGATGAATTTTTATACAAAACAGGCGAATTTCCCACCAAAAGAGACCAATGTTCAGTAAAATAAAAAAATTCTCGACCAAAAAGTACAATTTCGAACTACAAAACATGAGTTTTTTAAGAAAAAGATTACTTCAATACCAAAAAAGACTAATTTTTAATATAATTCAAGATTTCCGAATTCAAAAGTTGAAGTTTCAAATAAAAACATGAATTTTTAAAGAACTGTAAAAAATTGAAAATTCCTTGGAACCTTTTCAAATACTCTCAAATATTCGAAACTTTCGAAATATTTTGAAAAACCTCGACATCTTTTAAATATTTCTAAAGGACTATGGAATTTTTTTAAATAACCCTGCTAAAGTTGCTAAAATTCTTTTAAATTCTTTTAAAGTATTAAAATGAGTTAAAAATTCCTTGATATCTTTTAAAACATCCTCAAATATTTAAAGACCTTAAAAATCTTTTGTGATCTCATGAAATTTTGTGCTTTGAAATTTTTTCAATAGCTTTTCTAAAATTTTTTTAATGCTCTGAAATTCTTTTAAATTATAAAAATAAGTTGAAAGTACTTTGACAACTTTTAAAAGATCCTCAAATGTTTAAAATCCTTATAAATCTTTTGAAATCATTCCAAAGTACTTTAGAAATCTTAAAAAAAAGGTCTAGGTAATTCAAAATATTTTGAAGAATTTGAGAAATTTGCGAGAATTTAAAAAGATTCCAAGGAATTTGCAATTGATTACAGAAATTTAGTATGAGCTTTTTAAGGATTTGGAATATTTTAGGGTATTGCTGGAAATTGTAAGGAATTTTCAAGAGCTTTAAAAAAATTTAAGAGATTTTAAAGGAATACAAAATTTTAAGAATATTTAAAAACATTCCAAGGATTTTTCAATTAATTTGAATAATTTAAAGCGATTTCAAAGAATTGTAACAATTTTTTTCATATTTTCTGGTTGAAAATGGAACTACTTTGTTCAAAATTTAGTTTTTTTGTTTGATTCATCAATTGAGTTGTAAAAAATTTTTATGAAAATTTAAATATTTTGTAGAAAATTCTTTTTGGGTTTTGGTTAAAAATTAAGTTTTTTCACTACAAATTTAACTATTTTATGTTTCATTGAAAAGTAATCTTTTTAATTTGAAAATTGTTGTATTTTTATTTAATATTCGTGTTTCTTGGTAGAAAATTACTCTTTTTTTTTCGAAAATTTAACTATGATTAAACATCAATTTTGTGTATATAAAATTAGTCTCAATGGAAAATAAATTTCTTTTGTGCAAAGTTCATGTATTTGATTAAAAATGCCTTTTTTTGTATACAATTTAACGTTTTGTATAAAAATTTAACTTTTTGTTTAAAAAATTATACTATCATGGTGAAAACAATTTTCGAAACTAAAAAAAAAAAATTTTCTGATTAGTTCAAAGTTTAACTATTTCCATTAACAGTTAATCATCTATTCATTAATATTAATATAATATTTTATAATTTCA
>NC_046657.1:134447931-134451983 GCF_010883055.1 Belonocnema kinseyi | reverse complement strand
AATGCAGGTCGTTCCCGCGTGTGTTGGACAACTAGATAGTATGTGAGCTAAATGCTCGGGGTGTGCATGGCACGCCCTGCAGCTATCATCGGGAATGTCTTGACAAAATTTTCGACAAAATAGTTAAATTTTCAAATTAAGAAATTACTTTTAAAAATACATTTTTTAACTTAAACATTGTAGTTTGTACTGAAGTTTGCAGTTGAAAACATTAATTTTTAAACCCAAATAAATGCAATTTTATCAAAAAAAGAAATTAATTTTTATCTAAAACAAATTAATTTTTAAAGAAGAATAAATCTCCAACAAAGAAGATAAATTTATAAGTAAAAAGAAAATTTTTCAAGGAAAAAAATTGTCAACAAAATTGTTCAATTTTCAACCATAGAAACGAATTTTTAACTAAAAAAAAATAAGTATTCGATCAAATATGGACTAGTTAAATTTTCAGATAAAAAATGGAATTTGCAACGAAAGAAAATAATTTTCAACTAAAATTATAATGTTACAAACAATCAACTTTCTACCGAAAACAGAATTTCCAAATTTTCAAAATAAATTTTAAAACAGTACAGTTTTTGTTAACAAAATAGATAAATTTTCAACGAAAAACGGTTAAGTTATCAGTTTAAAAAATCAATTTACAACCAACAATTTTTCAAGAAAATTGTTTAATTTCCGAAAAATAAATGAACTTTTAACCATTTTATACCAAAATAAAGCAACATATTTTTAAAGCAACATATAATTAAAAAAATTGTGTAACAAAATTGCACCAGAAGGCCTAATAAGAATTATGTTCCTTAATTCAAGATGTGAAAAAATTGACTCATAATCTTTTAAATTTTTCACATGAATTTTAAGAAAAAGAACTTTATCTCCTTGAAATCTTTTTTGAATTCCCTTAAAGCTTCTAAAGTTTATTTTTTTGAAATTTTTGAAAATCTACATTTCTAAAAAATTTAAGTTTAAAATTAAATTTGAATCTCTTCCATTCTTCTGAATATTTCTTGAATTTTCTGGTTTATTTACATTTTTTTAAACTTTTTAATCCTATCAAATTGAAACATTTTGCTTTAAAATCTTCTACACTCTTTTAAATTTTAGGAAATCGTTTGATGGTTTTCAAAATCTTTTTGATTTTTTTTAAAGTACATTTTTGTAAATAAAATTATTTAAAATTTTTTAATATAACTATTTTGGTTGATAAGTTGATAAGTTAAATTATAATTTAACTGTTTTGTGGAAAATTCGATTTTTTTGTTGTTGAAAAAACATTTTCTTATACTAAAAATTTAATTGTATCATTTTTAGTTGAATTTTTTTGGTAGAAAACTGACCTTTCTCAGTCAAAAACTCTTCTTTTTTGGTAGAAAATTATTTTTCTTGTTTAAAAATTCATCTATTTTAATCAAGAATTCATTTCTTTGGATGAAAATGCATGTTTTGTTGAAACTTCTTTTATTTTGGAATAAAATGGTTCAAAGTTCATCTATTTTTTGGAAATTAAACTATTTTGTTGAAAAATTGTTGATTGTAAATTGATTTTTTAAACTGATAGTTTAACCGTTTTTCGTTGAAAATTTATCTATTTTGTTAACAAAAATTGTTCTGTTTTAAAATTGATTTTGAAAATTTTGAAATTCTGTTTTCGGTAGAAGGTTATTGGTTTGAAACATTATAATTTTAGTTGAAAATTATTTTCTTTCGTTGCAAATTCCATCTTTTGTCTGAGAATTTAACTAATCCATTTTTGATCGAATACTTATTTTTTTTAGTTAAAAATTCGTTTCTATAGATGAAAATTGAACAATTTTGTTGACCATTTTTTTTCTTGAGAAATTTTCTTTTTAGTTATAAATTTATCTTCTTTGTTGGAGATTTATTCTTCTTTAAAAATTAATTTGTTTGAGATAAAAATTAATTTCTTTTATTGATATAATCGCATTTATTTGGGTTTAAAAATTAATGTTTTCAACTTCAAACTTCAGTGCAAACTGCAATGTTTAAGTTAAAAAATGTATTTTTAAAAGTAATTTCTTAGGTTGAAAATTTAACTATTTTGTCGAAAATTTGTTTTTTATTTGTTAAAAATCCATTCTTTACTAAAAATATGACTAAGGAATGCAGCACTAAATTTGAAACATTTTTGACCCAGAAGTCTTGTCTCCTATATCTATTTACATAATATCAATTATATTTGCCTCCTCGCAATAAGCCTAATGGTTCTAAGGCAACTCGGGATTTGAAAACCTGAATAAATTTGAGGAGCAGCTAAATCGTCATTCGTGAGGTCGGGAGAGCTCGGTTTCCTGCTCGTGCATTTTCGGCTTTACACGAGGCTGGGCTTTGTAGCATTTAACAGAGCCGACTCACCGACACACTACGTTTGAATGTGTCGCTCCCAGATGGGAGAGTGGTGGGGGCCGAAAAATCCCACGTTCCGGAGATACTGCTCTTTTCTATGGTGCTTTACAAAAGAAATAATAATTATTTAATCAATTTTAATTAAAAAATTAAGAGTTTGCCCTTTTTTCTACAAGTCAATTTGCTTACGGAGTCAACTAAGAATTTCTATCGTATGACTTTTCTATATTTCTTTGCAAAATTTACAAGAAATATTAATTATTTAAACAATTTTAATGAAAAAATTAAAAGTTTGGCCTTAGTCCTACGAATAAATTTGTTTTTGAACTCAGCAAAGAATGTCTATCCGATGACTTTTTTCTATCTTTCTTTGTAAATTCACAAGAACTATCAATTATTTAAACAATTTTAATTTAAAAATTAAGAGTTGGGCTTTTTTCTACAAGTCAATTTGTTTTCGAAGTCAACTAAGAATGTCCATCCGATGATTTTTTTCTATATTGCTTTGCAAATTAACAAGAAGTATTAATTATTTAAACAATTTTAATTTAAAAATTAAGAGTTTGCCCTTTTTTCTACAAGTCTATTTCTTCACGCGGTCGAATAAGAATGTCTATCCGGTGACTCTCCTATATATTGCTTTGTAAATTTACAAAATATATTAGTTATTACAACAATTTTAATTAGAAAATTAAGAGTTTGACGTTTATCCTACGAGTTAATTTGTTTTCGAAATCACCTAGGAATGCCTATTCTATGACTCTTTTCTATGTTGCTTTGTAAATTTACAAGAACTATTAACTATTAAAAGAATTTCAATTGAAAAATTAAGAGTTTGCTTTTCTTTCTACGAGTAGGCTTCACTTTTTACCATAATTAACGAAAAATATCTTTTCGATGATTCTTTTTCTCTGATGCTTTGAAAATCTACAACTATTACTTATTTAAAAAATGTTTATCAACATATTTATAGCTTGGCTATTTTTCAAGGGGAGGCATAATTTGTTTACGGAATGAACTAAGAATGTCTTTTGAAGATATTTTTCCACGTTACTTTGTAAATTTATAATAAATATTAATCATTCAACAAAATTTTAAAAACATATTGAGAGTTGGGGTATTATTCAAATTTTCTTATGAAGTTAGCTAAGATTGTCTTTATGATGACTCTTTTCTAAGTTATTTGTTAAATTTACCAGAACTATTAATTATTGAAAGAAATTTCATAAAAAGTTTAGAATTTGGCTACTTCTCAATGAATAGGGTCACTTTTTTCTACTAAGGTTTAGTGACAATGCAGCTCATACGAGTTTTGCTCGAAGTACTCGCATTTGCCTAAACATTTGGTCAGATAAGAGGAAAACTGCAGAAAACGACCTCCAGAGTTTAAGTCCGGTTTTCAACATTCGAATACACAACTCGGTCTTTCGTCTATATGGTACCCATGCGAAGTCGTGTATAAATAGAAGTTATTAAATTAAAAATGATTAACATGGCATTTTCTTGAAATTAATTTCCAAATAGAATAATTACAAATAAATTAGTGGGTCGCGCGCGTAAGAGCTTCTAGTTTATTTAAAATGTGTGTATTTATGGGTTTTCTAAGAATCTTAAATAGGACGATTTTTAACGACTCTCGGATACGACCCAGTCGTAAGTCGATCCCTACATTATCTTGTCTTTTA
>NC_046657.1:134442089-134447831 GCF_010883055.1 Belonocnema kinseyi | reverse complement strand
GATAATATTATAATTATGTTAAATTATAATAGTCGTATTTATACCTTGATCCGCATTCGAAAAAAATCAAAGAAATTGGCGATTTTGGAATTCATCTCGTTTGGTTAAAAACTCAATTATTTGATTGAAAAATTAATTATTTTGTTGAAAATGTAACTATTTGGTATAAAAAGACCTCTTTTCTATCAAAAGTTAAACTACTTTTTTAACATTTTTATTTTTTTATTTATTTAAAGGTTCATCTATTTCGTTGAAAATACATTTTTTAAACTGACAATTAAACTATACCATTTTTGGTTAAAAAATCATGTATTTTGTTAAAAATTCGTCTTTCTTTGTAGAAATTAAATTGTTTTATGGAAAGTTCATGCTTTTTGATTAAAAATTACATTTTTCAGTTGAATTATCAACTGTAAATATTTTTTGGTTGCAAAGTCGTTTAGTTGTAAATGCAACTGTATTGTTAAAAATTAAAATCATCATTTTTGGATGAAAAATTCGATTATTCACTTAAAGTTGAACTACTCATTTAAAAATTAATTTTTTTCTTATTAAGGAATCATAATTATAGTTGAAAATTCAACTATTTGCCTTTAAATTGCGTTAAAAACTCAGCTATTTTGTAGATAAAACTCTTTTTGACTTCAAATTAATTAATTTTGTTGAAAGTTCATGTATTTTGTTGGAAATTGACCTTGTTTGGTAGAAATTTAATCTTTTTGGTTGAAAATGCATGATTTTTGGTCAAAAATACAATTGTTTGGTTGAAATATCAACTGTATATCTTCTTGGGTTTAAAAGTCGATTATTTCAGTAAGAAATGAACTACTTTGTAAAAAATACGTTTTTTTGTAACAAGGTTTTTTAATTATGGTTGAAAGTTTAACTCTTTGATTGAAATCTCATATTTTTCCCTTAAAAAATTCAACTTCTTGTAGATTATTCGTCCTTTTGACTTTCAAATTAAATAATTTCTTTGAAAATTCATGCATTGTGTTTAAAATTTGTCTTTTTTTGTAGATCATTAATTTTCTTGGTCGAAAATTCATCTGATTGGTTGACAATTTAAAAACTATGTTAAAAATTAATTTTTTATTTAAAAATTATTTATCTTTATCTGAAAATGTAACTATTATAGGATTAATGAAAAATTAATAGTATATATTGGTCAAGTTGGAAAATCGTTTTTTTTTATATAACATAAATCTTCTTGCTAAAAAATTCACCTTTTCCCTTGAAAATTTAACAATTTTGTTAAAAATTTGTTTTTTTTCTTGTTGAATTCAAATTTTTATTACCGTTTTTATCTGGAAATTGAACTATTCCATTTTTTGTTGAAACTTTATCCTGCACATTGTATTAGCTAAACCACCAACTATTTGATAGAAAATCAATTTATTTGTTTTCGATTATGACTTTTTTTAATTGAAAGAATTTTAAAATAAAATGTTTTAAATTTAATTAAGGGTATTAAAAATTGAAGAATAATTGATTCTACAAGATGATTCTGAATCCGTTAAAAATTAAAGAATTAATAGATATTAGTTTATAAAATAATTTTCAATTATGACTTAAAATATTATTTCAGTATGCAAAAATTTTATTTTTAACCCATTCAATTTGAAATTTTTTAATTAAAAGAAGGTAATTTCGTTAATGGTCAGCAATATTTGACCGTTCATTTAAAACAATCCATTACAAACAACTGTTAAAAACTATACAAATTTGAACAGAATGGTTCGAAATAGAAAGGCTTGAATTATTAAATTTGTAATGAGCTAAGTTTTAAGTTTGAACGCTAAAATTTTAATTAAAAAAAATTCAAAATTAATTTAAAACTTGAAACTATTTCAAATAATTTAAAACACGATGTACATTTTTGCAGATTTAAAAAAAAATTAAGCTTTTTGAGAATTGTAAAATATTTAAAAATAATAACAGAAATTGTTGCGATTGCTAAGAAAATTGAAAACGATTTTTTATTTTGTAAAATTAATTTTAAGTATTTGAAAAGATTTTAAAGAATTAAAAAAAAAAGAATGAAGACGATTCTAAGGCAATTGTTTTATTTTGCAGTTTTTCTAATTTTAGGAAAAAAATCTAATTAACAAAATATATCAATTCTCAACCCAAAAGTTTACTTTTTAACAAAATTAATTAATTTTCTATCAAATAATTGGTGTTTTAACTAATACACTGTACAGGATAAGGTTTCAACCAAAAATGGAATAGTTCAATTTCCAGATAAAAACGATTAATTTTTTATCAATCCTAGAATAGTTACATTTTCAGATTAAAATAAATAATTTTTAACAGAAAAAATAAATTTTCAACAAAGTTGTTAAGTGATACATTTTCAACCAAAAAGATTATATTTCTACCAAACAAGGTCAACTTCCAACAAAATACATGAACTTTCAACGAAATCATTTAATTTTAAAGTCAAAAAGAGTATTATCTACAAAAAAGTTGAATTTTTAACCCAAAAATATGATTTTTCAACCAAACTTTTAATTCTCGACCAAATAGTTTAACTTTATATCAAATTGTTGACTTTTAACGCCCAAAAGATGCATTTTTTACAGAACAGTAAAATGTTTAACAAAAAAGTTAATTTGAAGGCAAATAGTTGAATTTTCAACTATAATTATGAATCCTTAATTAGAAAAAATTAATTTTATTACTAAGTACTTCAACTTTAAGTGAATAATCCAATTTTTCACCCAAAAATTATGATATTAATTTTTAACAATATAGTTGCATTTACAACAAAACGACTTTGCAAACAAAAAATATTTACAGTTGATATTTTAATCAAAAAATTTAATTTTTAACCAACAAGTATAAATTTTCCTTAAAACTCTTTGATTCTCAGGAATCAAAGAGAGAGAACCTGTTCTTCAGTGCTCTCAATTTCTACCCATTTTTTTTGCTTGCCTTGATAAGGGTAACGGAAGGAAGAGTACCGAGAAGTTGGTGATGCAATTTTATTTTTATTTCGAATGTTATTTTATTGTAATTTTGTAGCAATAAAATTTAAAAAAGGCGAAAGAAAGGAAAAAAGAAGGAAGATGATGTGGTTATTTGGCTTCCCATTTTTATTTCCTCTAATTTATTTCTGTCCGAAAATTATTTAAATTTTTTTTCAGATTATAACAGGAGCTTTTTTTGTTTGTTTGTTGAGGTCCAAATTTGGTCGTTGAATTCTTTTTTTTTTTTGACACGAGTTTGTATCAATTTGATTATTGGGCGTGAAATAGGATTTTTAATTTCAACTTTAATCTAATTTAAGTTTCTTAAATTTTGATTACCGAAATTATAAAAGGGCCGAAATATAAAACTCTTTAATTGAAAAATTCACGAAAAATAAAATTCCCGACAATAAAATATTACTAAATTTGAAAAATCCACAGAAAATTGTCAAATTATAAAAAATCCAAACTAGAAAATTCCTGAATTTAAACAATTAAAAAAGTGGTTGTTTATTAAATATTCCTTAATCATTGAAAATGTAATAATCGAATACCTTTATCAAATAATTTTTTTAATTCTTTAAAGATTAAAAACTTATTGTTTGCCTTTAAAATAACAATGAATAAAAAAAACATATTTGTGGATGAAAAATTTTGTTTGAAAATGTGCATATTATTAAAAAAAAAAAAAAATGTTCTGAAAAATTGAATTATTAATTTGAAAAAAAATTGTCATGAATCAATGCTGAATTGAATCCTAAAAAGTTTGTTTGAAAAATGTTATTATGTAGGTTCGAAGAAAATTTAGGCCTAACATTTTTTTCTTTCAAAGCGCTCATATTTTAAATTTATTTTTTGATACAGTTTCTACAAAATTATTATTAAATAATGCTTTCATTAATAATACTTCAGAAAGATTTTGAAATTGAATAAAGGCGTTCATTTAAGAAGCCATTAATTCGAACGTTTACACTAAGGCCTTTGAATTAAATTAGTTCAAATTTTAACGTTAAAATATGTAAATTATATCATTTTGAACAGATCTAAAATCACCTTGTAAATGGAATCACTGTTAAATTTTTAATACTCAAACTGCAGTTCAATTTCTAAATTGACTTATATTTCCAATTTTGTTCCTGGTCGCGAGTCTAGCTTAATATTTAGAACAACTTTCATGTTTTGAAATATTAATTTTTCGGCTCTAACTTAGGGATAATAATTTTCCACATGTTTATATTTTCATGCACAGTTTGTCGGCAAAAATGCTCGTGCGCATAATCAAATGGCACATCGTAAAATGGCGGCTCTCCCCACTCATGGAATTCTCCCCGCTCCCATGGATTCAACCCCGCTCGCCAAGATAGGATGGCATGCCCAGTCCAGTGTTTCCTATATCCATGTCTGCAAGCAATTTTCAATGTTGTCAATGGGCTAGTTATGAGGTTTATATTTATCAAAGTGGGGCAAAATAACAAAAATCGCTTACGAATATTATGCACAAATAATGCAAAACTAATGTTTGCACATGAAATGCAAATGAATATATTTGGTCTGACATACCAAAGATATTATAAACGTAGATGCGGTTCGGGCTTAATTGCCCGCCATATATATAGACGGCGAAAAAGTCACTTTCCCTCTACACACAGCCACCCGTAGATACCACCCACGAGGCCCCATCGATATATTTCGCCAACAGCCACTTGGAGCGCTGTAAGCAACTTTAAGTAGGCCCCTCGAGGCGCAATAACTGTTACTTAGCTCGGACAAGAACCATTTGGATTGAAAGTCAATTACTAATTAAAACATTTTTACATTACTGGCACATTCATAAAAAATATCATGATCCATAAAATATATTTTTAAATAAACTTTAAATTATTATGATTGATTCAGCTTACTCAAAAAAAAAAAAAAAAAAAAAAAAAAAAAAAAAAAAAAAAAAAAAAAATATATATATATATACGACGTGTGTTCATAAAGTATGGTGACTTTTCAATTTTCCCGGGCTACGTACATTCAAGTTTTAAATTTTTGGTTTTGTTGTGTTGGTACACTCGTCACGATCTTATGTTCACAGTTTTGACTATATAGCTCGTGTTGTTTTTCTGGCAGAGGCGTAAAAGGTTAGAAGGGTTTGGTGTGCTCGGCGATTTTCTTCTTTCGAAAAAAATGGAGCAAAGAGTTTGCATTAAATTTTGTGTAAAAAATGGAATCCAGTGCTCTAAAACTCTTGAAATGTTGACAGTTGCATACAGTCGGTCTACTCTGAGTAAGAAAAATGTGTATCAGTGGTACAAGTTGTACCAATAAGGCCGAGAGGATGTCGAAGACGAACCTCGCCCTGGACGTTCCAGCACGTCAACAACAGATGAAAAACGTTCAAGCAGTGGAAGACATGGTGTTGAAAAATCGCCGAATTACCATCAGAGAAGTTGCTGAAGATGTTGGCATATCGGTTGGCTCATGCCATGCTATCTTTTCGGACATTTTGGGCATGAGACGTGTGTCAGCGAAATTTGTTCCAAAACTGCTTAACTTTGAAAGTGCTTGTGAAAGATTTTCTGACCAGACACAACACCACAGTCATGCCTCAGCCTCCATATTCACCGGATTTGGCCACCAGTGACTTTTTTCTTTTCCCAAAACTGAAGAGACCCATGAAAGAACATCGATTTTCAACGGTTGAGGAGATAAAAACTGCATCGCTGAAAGAACTCAAGGCTATACCACAAAATGATTATCAGAAGTGCTTCGATGATTGGAAAAA
>NC_046657.1:134427150-134441989 GCF_010883055.1 Belonocnema kinseyi | reverse complement strand
AGGTTACGTTATTTCAAGCATAAAATATAAATTATACAGATATTAATACTATTATATATAATTAGAAATTTCTCATAAGGACAACCGCCGGATTCCGCCGGGAGCGGGTGCTAATCTGGAAAATTTCACCCGCTCCCAGAGAAATCGCGGTAAAATTTGAGCCACAACCACGTCTTACGACCGTGAGATAGATGGTTGCAGTCTGTAAAGGAATGAATACGACGATCCAGCAAAAGCCTCGTGTACCCTAAGAACACGGAGCGACCTAAGGACTACCGCCTTCTGCATTTTTCCCGCAAGTGTTTTAGCATATTCTTGACACGCAGGGATGCTTTTTAGGCCATTAGCAAGTGAAAGCTTGGCACCTCCAAGAGCGCCGATGATAAGGACGATTAGTTTAAGAGAATATTCCGGGTACAATCGTTGCAACTCCCTTAGAAGGTCTCGATCCCTCTCTTTCTGTTCATTCTCCTTGGCTATGATGTTTTTGTCAGCTGGTGCCGAAAATTCGATAACGAACATGGTTCGCTTCTCGAAGTCAAGAAGAACCATGTCAGGCCTCGAGTGAGTAACAGAAACAATTGTCGAGAATATAAAGTTCCAGTATATGCGGCACTTCCCATTCTCGACAATTGACTCGATTTCCCTAGGGGCATTTAGAGGAGCGATATTAAGGTTAATGCCGTAAGAGTGACAGAGATGGTAATAAAGCACTTTTAGTGCCGTGTTGTGCCTTTGAATTTATGTCGTTCCCGCGTGAGTTGGACAACTAGATAGTATGTGAGCTAAATGCTTGGGGTGTGCATGGCACGCCCTGCAGCTATCATCTGGAATGTCTTGGCTCAAAATGTGGCGACGGTATGTTAAAGTGGAAATGACACCGTCTTGGCATGCAAAAATGAAACCCTCCGTACCAGACATCAATCCGGGCGATTTAAGGAAAGCAAACGTTAGCTCACAAGACATTGACTGATCCTTCACATTTCTGTGGAAGATACCGTGCATCCTCTTATCGAGGAGTTGTTCACGAAAGTTTTTCTCTTGTGCTTTCTTAATCCGGGCTTTCAGGAGTAAGTACTCGAGATAGATAAGATTTGATGCATTTTGCTCACCCCTGATACTGAAGTCAAGTCCGAGTGTTTCAGCAGCCTCCTCCGCTGCTTTGTACAGAAACGCTCCTTTGCCCACTTCTTCGGGATTCCTGACCATTTTAAAAAGAGAGCCTCTTCCATTTGCAACTCTATGTGCTGTACTCAGAATAATCCTGTTGTGAAGACATTCAAGACTCAATATTCTTCGACCACCTTGACGACGTGGGATGTACAGTCGCGGAACGGAAGACTTAAGATGCATGCTTTTGTTCATGTGCATAACCTTTCTTGTCCCGATATCAAGAGATCTGAGCTTGTTCTTCGTCCATGGAACTACTCCAAATGAATAGAGTACTACCGGGACGGCAAGCATGTTCGTTACAGATACTTTGTTCCTCGCCGACAGTTCGGAAGACCAAATCTGTTGGATGAGACGTTTGTATCTGCTTCGGAAAGTGTCCTTTATGGATGTCACATCCTGAATGCGGCTCTGTGGCACGCCCAGGTATGTATAAGTCTCTGCAGTGCAAAGGTGTCGTATAGCGCTTCTATCAACGAGCTCAGGATCTTCAGGGATGCCATTAAGTTTTCCTCGCTTCAAATAAACCTTGGCGCATTTGTCTAACCCTAATTCCATTCCAATTTCCTTAGTATATCATTCGACAATCCCTAGAGCTAGATGTAGTTGCTCCTTGTTTTTAGCAAAGATCTTAAGATCGTCCAGGTAAAATACATGAGTGACCTTGTACTTTCGATCTGCAGGTTTGCCGCACAAGTACCCGTCGAAATGGTGAAGTGCTAGAGATAATGGCAATAATGTAAGGCAAAAGAGGAGTGGGCTCATGGTGTCGCCTTGAAAGACACCTCTCTGAAAGGTGACCTTGTTAGTTGTCACAAGATTTTTTCCAGATTAGATAGTAAATCTGGTTTTCCAAAGCAGCATCAATCTCTGTATGCACCTAACTATTTGCGCATGAAACTTTACGATTTCCAAAAGACAGATGATAAGTCTATGGGAGGTCGAATCGAAAGCCTTCCGATAATCAATCCAGGCCATCGATAGGTCACGCTGGTAGAATGCTGCATCTTTACAGACACATCTATCGATGAGCAGGTTCTCCCGACATCCGGCTTCGTCTTTCTTTGAGCCTCGTTGTTCATACATTTCTTGCCACACAGGTTCAATTGCCCGAACAATCCTATCATTTGGGATAGCTGTGAATATCTTATAAAGTGTGTTCATACAAGTTATTGGCCTGTAATTCTTCGGGTCAGCTAAGTTGCCTATTTTTGGCAGGAGTATTGTGCGCCCTTCCACCAACCACTCCGGAATCGGCTCTTCCGACTTCAAATATGAGGTGAAAATACTGGCCAAATGCTGATGGGTTGAAGAAAACTTCTTCCACCAGAAGGTTTTGATACAATCTGGTTCCGGTTCGGAATAGTTCTTCATCCTTCTTAATACTTTTTTCACCTCCTCGGTAGTGATGGGTGGGCATTCTTTATCAAATGTTATGAGGGCAACACGTAACTCCTTAAAAAATATCTATGCTCTTTTAGGATACCAATAAGATTGACGCAGCGCTAATTGTAAAATTTGAAAATTTGTAGGCCTTCAGTTTAGGAACTTGAATTTTAACGTTAAAATTGCTTCATTTTCAAAATACAGACTTATTGTTTGAATTTTCAGAATTTTTATTATAAGTTATAGGTTAGGTCAAAAATAACATTCTGCGGGATTCGAAATTGTTACAACGCAAAAAAGTTTAAATTTAAAATTTAAAAATGCAAAAATACACCATTTTTCATGTTCATTTGCAATCCAGCGAGACACTTTCTTTCGCTTCTTTTGAAAGTCAATCATCTGCTTTCAGTTTTCTTTATGAAATATACCTTGAATTCAACGCATTTTAAATTAAATGTTTCCAGCTGCATTTCGATTGAAATATACAAAGGTTTTTTGTTTTAAATATAAATTAATTAAAACATTTTATTTATTTTTCACAATTGTAATTTAAAACTTCTGAAATTGAATAATTGTATTTTAAACATGAAAAAGTAGGCTAATTTCAAATTTACAGAAGTTCTAACATATATATTGAACTATTAAAACCTCTGACCTTTTTTAATGTTTTTAAAACTCTTTTGTCAACTTTTTTAAAATAATTTTAGTTTTGATTTCTTAATAAAAGAATAATTGCTATTTAGTCTCCAGAACAGCAATTTCAAAAATATTTACAGCCTTAATAGTTGAGACATTTTAAATTTGTTGTCTTCAGTACATTGAATAATTTCAAATTTAAAGCTATTTAAATATTTCATCAGAATTTTTGAATGGAAAGTATTTGATAATTTTAGATTGAAACATTTCAAATATTTAGTTTAATATTTTTTATAAACATAAAAATAGTGCAATCTTTATATACTCTTCTTAAAATAAAAAATCTGTTTGTCGAAGCACAATCCAATCCAACTATTCTTTCGAAAGTTATCCGATATACAGACAATCACAACACAATAACAACCACGACGACGACGCCGGAGAGACAGACAGATACCGACGTAAAAACTTGTTTTTCTTACTCAAGGGGCCTAAAAACGTGACATTTCATGAAATTCGCAAATGTTATTTTTCGCATAAAATTCTTCTCATTATGGATGAGAATGTGAGGAAATAATCATGGGGCATTGAAAAAGTAGCGTTTTTCGGCTCTTGACTTTTTTCCATATCAAGCTTCTTTTGCTTCAAATGTCCATTTCTGTTTGGTTTTTTGGAATTTGAACATTCTTTAACTTTGGTAAGTTTTATTTCATCAAAAAAAGTTTAAGGTATAAATTGTACATCTTTTTTGTACCATAAATAGCTGTAGATAGAATTTTGAAGTTTTGAAAAAAGTAGTTTCAAAATTTCGAAAAAGCTCCAACGCTTTAGATTTTTATTAAAAATGGCTGTTTAACGAACTCGATCTTTCTCCCTCAAACCGTGTGTCAAAGCCCAATCCCATCCGACCAGTCTTTCGAAAGTTATCCGGTATACAGACAACAACAACAACAACAATGAAGAGGCATGACAGACAGACCCTGACGTAAAAACTTGTTTTTCTGACTCCAGGGGCCTCAAAATGTCGACATTTAATGAAATCCGAAAAAGTCATCTTTCACAAAAAATGAATACCTTCTCATTTTGGATGAGAATGTAAAAACTATCAACAAGATTTGTGGAAAATCTTTCATGGAAAAAAATGATGGTCCTGTAAGTTAGAACCGAAAATTACTATTTCAAAAAAATAATAGTTGTTCTAAATATTGAGCTAGACTCGCGACCGTGAAAAACGGGAAATGTGAGTAAATTTAAGAATCGAACTGCAGCTCGAGTATTAAAAATTTAACAGTGATTCATTTTACAAGACGATTCTAGATCTGTTCAAAATGATATAATATAATATAATAGTTTAGAAATTTAAAAAAAAACAATTTTCAATAGTAAACAATTTGAAAATGAATTGTTACAATTTCAGAGTGATAAATTTAAACATTGAATGTTACAATTGTAATTTTTTTCTTTGTATTTCGAAGGTAAAAGTATTTCATTTCGATTCTTCTTTATTCATAATGTGTCCCCTAAGGGTTTACATGACTTCCATTCCTTACAATCTTTCCGTTTAAATCTATATATTTTTTACAATCTTATCCTTTCTATCCTTTCTAATATACAATTATTTACAACTATTTACATAAAGTCTTATATCTAGTTCCTTATTTCTATTTCCTGCGATAGCGCAATTTAGGACTTATTAGCAAGCGAGAGAGAGAGCATGAGAACGCAAACGCATCTTAGTCTACTTATCTTTTACTTTACCATTACTTACAATTTTCACGCTTCTAATCTAAGCGACTTCCGTTTCCTTTTTCTTTCACTTTTTTTATACCCCCATTTACCTTTTTAACAGCATTCTTTCATTCTCTCTCATTCGCTCCTCTAACACCCTCTAACTCCTTCATCCATTCTTCTCCTAATCCATCTTCGCCTAGAATCTTAACCACATTTTCTTGCCAGCTTCCTTTATCTTCCATTCCTCTCCTACATCCTTCCCATACATGCTCCCATGTTTCCTCCTCCCATTCACATATTCTACACATTCTGTTCTCTTCTTTTTCCCAGTACATCCCCTCCCTTACCTCGTTTCCCAGTCTAAATCTTGCTATTCTAGTCCACCTTCTCTCTCCCCATCCCTTTTATAAATACTTTGGCAGCCCTTCCTTTTTTATCATCTTATACCATTTACTGTATTTTGATTCCTCAATCGCCCCCCATCTATCTATTAATTGTCTGTCCCTCTCCCTTTTTCCGAATTCTTTATAGTTTACTCCAGTCCCGTCTTCTCTTTCTCTGCCATTAAAGAATTCCCTTCTTTCTTTTTCTCATCTCGTTAATTTGATCGCCCTCCCTTTCCTCTCTTCTACCCCCATCAAACACTTTCTCGCCAACTCCCCTCCCTTACCCTCCCTCAGCTCCGTCTCAAATTTCCATGCCCACTTTTCCGCTCTAATACTTAACTTATCCCTTTGCGTTTCTTCTCTCACCATATATCCTGGCGTCCTCCAGTCTGCCTCTAGTGTCCACCTTATACACCTTTCTTGTAAACTCTCAATATTTTTCCTCTCTTTCCATCCCCATATCTCTGCTCCATAACCTAATACCGGTCATACCAGCGTATCAAATAACCACATTCTCCTTCTCCCATTTTTTAAACCTTCTTTTTCCTATTGCCCATATCTGTTTCATTACCCCTGCTGCTTTTTTTATCCTTTCTCTTATATGATCTGTATGATCTCTATTTGTTTGCAAGATATGATTCCAATATTTATACTCTTTGTCTTCTCTACATTTACATTCAGCTTTTTCCCATCTAAGTATTCCTCTAATCCTGCAATTAATCCCGTTATCCCTTCTTCATCCTCTGCCATCAACACTATGTCGTCTGCGTATGCCAGTGGATATATCTTTTCCTTCCCTATCCTAAATTCTCCCCAAACCTTTCTCCTAATTTCTTCTTCCAAGTCTGATATTAATAAATTAAATAAAAGTGGGCTCAAAGGACACCCTTGTCTCACACCTCTCACCAACCGGAAACTATCTCATATTTGCTCTCCTACCTTAACCTGCTTCTTTTCTCTCTAAAAATTTCTGATACTCTTTTTATTAATCCGTCACTTATCCCCTTTTTTATTATAGCTTTTTCTATTTCTTCTCGGTTTAATGAGTCAAACGCCGCCTTTAAATCCACGAATATTGCTATCATTACCCCTTTTTCCCTTTTAATTTTCTTATTTACTAAATAGTTTAGAACATATATGTTGTCCATTACCCCCATTCCTTTTCTAAACCCTGTCTGATTTGGTGACTCGATCTTTTTTTCTTCAACTTCTATCTTCAATCTCTCCGACAAAATAGTTACATATACTTTATACAGTGTTGGAATCAACGTCACCCCCTTATAATCTTTAACCTCCTCTCCCTTGCCTTTCTTTACTATTATAACTACTCCTTCTTTCCATAACTCTGGCCACCCCTTTCCTCTCCATACTCTATTACACATTATCCATTCCTCTTTTCTCTAGTTCCTCCCCTCCATATTTCCATACTTCATTTGGAATCTCATCTATATCAGGTGCTTTTCCATCCTTCATTATTGCTAAAACTTAAACTATTTCTTCCCTTGTAATTTCTTTTTCCTCATCTCTTTCTCTACCATATTTTCCTTCCTTTACAGTTTTTCTCTCTACTCCTCCTAGCAACTCCAAAAAATATTTCTTCCATTCTATCATTTCAATATCTTGGTTTACTCTTTTTCTTCTTTTTCTTTCTCTATTTACTACCTTCCATACCTCTTATTCCGTCCTAGCCGTCTCCGCCTCTCCCTCGAACCTTTTATTCTCTTCCTCTTTCTTTTGATAACACAACTCAGTATACCCTTTCTTTTTTTTCCTATATTCTTCCCCATTACTTTTTTCTTTTCTCCAATTTCTTAATTCCTTTCTGACCTCCTTTTTTTTCTCTTTGCAGTCCTTATCCTACCCACTTCTATTCCCCCCTTTACTAAATTCATTTTTGTTTGTGCACTCTAATCCTATTTTTATTTATCCTATCATTTTTCCCATCTCCTCGTCCACATTTCCCTCTCCCATTTTGATATTTCTTATTTTTCCTCTAAACTTTTTTTTTCCTTCCCATGACCAATCCCCTTTTTCGATACTTTTTACATTTGCTCCCCTTTTACTCATATTGCTATTGCTTTTGTGTCCCCTTAATGTCACTATTAAGGAAAAGTAATCCGAATCAATACATTCTCCTACCTCTAGTTTCTTAACCTTCTCTCTTACCTCATCATCCTCTATCACATAATCAATTACCGTTCCTCTTTCGCTTCCTGAGCGTGAATATTCTCATTTTTCATCCCCTTCTATATTTCTGTTTAAGATATACCATCCCAACTCCTCCAAGCTCTTCAACAACTTTTTTCCATCCCCATTTGGTACATTATCTTTGGATTTTCTTCCTCTCGCTTCTTCCCACTCCCTTCCTCCTCTGCCTCCTGTTCTCGCATGGAAATTCCCACCTATTATCATCCTAATCTCTTCTTTATTTTCTTTAATCTCCTCTGCTTTTTCCTGCATATCACCGTTCACATAAATCCCCACTACCTTCCACTTCTCTCCTCCCAGCATAGCTTCTTCTACTATTACTCCTTCTTTTTGTTCATTCCTGTCCTTCTTATATTTCCCTGTTATACATTCATTCCTTACTCCCATCACTATTCCTCCCATTGCTCTGCCCTTTTATTCTTCCTCTTTGCATTTTGCACTTGCCACTTGTAACCTCTTGGCAACCTTCCCCTTATTCTTTCCCATTCCTTTTGATCTAGCCACGTCTACATCGTTATGACTACATCCCATCGTGTCAATTTTCTCAGAAACTCCTTATCCTTGCTCTCTAATCCTGCTATATTCCAGTAACAAATCTTCCATTCTTCCCTACTTTCGTCTCTCATATTTTTTCCTTCTTATTATTTCTTATTTTCCTATCTTCCGTTCCTTCCTCTTCTAGTTTCCCTGCATCTCATTTCTTACTATCTGTTCTCTTTCTTCATCCCAATCCCACCATACTCCATCCATCTGAATTCTCCCATACTTAACCCATGTTCTCTTTCCCTTTTTTCTTTCCTCTTTCGCTATTTTCCTTAATTTAGACTGCATCTTCCTTTCTACCCATGTCAAATCATCCTCTATTCTCTCTGGACAACCATATAATAACCTCTTCCATGTTAACACCTCCCTCTTATGTTCCCATTTCTTTAGTTTCACCAATACCATTATCTCCCCTCTTCTCACTTCGCTTCCTACATTTCGCATTTTCTCTATCTCTACCTTAGCATCAATCCTTTTTAGTACTTCGTCCACCCCTTCCCTTAGCTCCTTCCCCTATAATCTTATACCCTTTATCACTATGTTTAATTTTCTTTCTTCCCTCTCTTTCCTTTCTATTCTTTGCTCTATTTTTCTCAGCCTTTCCGTCTCCTTATTTCCACTCTCGCCCCCATCGCAATTCCAATTCAAGCTTTCAAGTTTCTTTATCCTACCTCTCATATCCTCTACCTTTGTATTATTAACTTCTTCCTACTTCTCTAGTTTTTGCTCCAATGACTTCATCCTCTTTTATAACTTTTCCCTGATTTCTTCCCATTTTTTTATTTCTTTCTTAACTTCAGCCATTTCTCGCCTAATTTCCCTCTATAATTCCTCTCCCCGTTTCTCCTGTTTTTCTTCATAAATACCCATTGCCTCTATCATCACTTCTCGAATTTCCTTTAGTCTTTCTTCTTTCATCGACACTTCATTTTCATCTCCGCTACCGTCAGCACCCTTACTGTTATCGTTTTTCCTGTTACGATAGACCCTTACTGTTATCGACCCTACGCTTTTTGCTCTTAATCTTTCTTTTTCTATAGTTTTTTTATACTTCCCCCTTGCCTTCCTTCCCTTTATCTCTTCTTTCGGCCTACAGAACACTTCCTGCTCTAACTCTATTTCTTCCGCAGAGATACTCGCTCCGCTAGCCATGAATCAAATTTAAACTTTCCCACCTTCTATACTTCCCTGCCTCTACCGTCCCTGTCTGGTACCTGTCGCGCCTTTCTTTGTGGCTACCCAACCCTGCTACTACCAATCGTCAACACAGTCTTCCGACCCTGTCACAAATCTCCAAACAAACTTTCACACAATTCTGTCTCAATCCTCCAAAACAGGGATGCATTTTGCAGTACAATTGTACTGAAAGAGTACATTTTCAAACTTTGCAGTACGGAAGTACCACTTATCAAATTCAGTACAATCGAGTTAGTACATTTTTAAATGTCAGTACATTGCAGTACAAAGCAGGCGGACGACATTCATTTCTTATTTTTCAGCCAATCTGGAATTTTCATCCAAGAAGACGAATTATTATAATTGGACAGAAAGATATATAGCAGACAGCAAAAGGACCCAAGCAGCCAACAGGAAAGAAATATGACCTGAATGACGTCAGCCGTGCAACTCCGATGCCGTGGAAATTCTCAAATTTAAACGGACTTCTCTTTCTGTCATATAAGTTTAAAAAGAGAGATCCGTTGGAATCCGAACATATTCACGCTTGACGGCATCGGGTTCCCACTACTGACGTCACTCACGTTCATATTTCTTTTCCGTTGGCTGCTTGCGTCCTTTTCATGTACGCTACAAATGTTTTCGGCATTTTAGAACAAAGAACAATTCGTCTTTATGAAAGAGAATTCAGAGTGCTGCGGCAGTTTCAGTTTCAGTGGACTGATATATCGCTTAAATGAAAAGACAAAGTGGAAGCCTCTTTTTCTTAGTAGCTTTATCGTCATTGCTCCTTCTATTTTTTCCATTCAAGGTATGTAATTTTTTTTGCTATTACCTACTTAAGTGTTAATAAAAGTGTCGGTTTTATTCACAAAATCGACAATTGAATTGTTTTTCAAATTATTTTCCAGGATTTAGTTGGAAGTGACGGATCAGGAGACAACAATTTCGGCATTCTTAACCTCAACCCGAAGGAAAGGCAACAGAAAATGGACAAGTAAGCATGATAAAATTTTGTAGTTACATTTTATCTTCAGCAATATACTAATTAGATAAAACTCATAAGCATTTTAAGGACATGCGACACAGTGGAATTCCTACATTACCAACCTCTTTTTTCTATCAAACAAAATTTTTTTTTGAACCATAGAACTTTTTTTGTAAATCAAATATCGAACTCAAAATTTCAGGAGAGCATTAAAAGACATTATCCTACGTTTATGTACTGCATTTGAATCGAAGACGGAACAAACAACCGCAGCAAAAGATCTCGAATTGATCCTAACGATGCCCTTCAATTCTGCCCTAAAATAACTGGAGTTGAGTCATCCAAAGAGCTCAATGGCTTCTGGCAAAGTTCCGAACACACAAATTAATCATAAATACTCTTATTTTTTACTATTTTATAAATTGCATTTTTTTGTTCCATTCTTCTTTTTCAGTATTATTACTAGATCATATTTTGCAAAAAAGTGTCAACATTATGTTATACTATTAATATATTATAAGGTGACATCAAGAACAAAAATGAAAAAATTTAATCTCACTTTGAGTTGACTTATAGTTCATAAGATCATTTTTATTCAGAATTTAATTTTTCCAAATTTCACCACAATATCAGAAAAACTCAATATATTACATCGTACTTAGAGGCTGAATTAAGATCGAAGTCTCAGACGTTTTATAATATGCATGCAACATGTTTCAGATAAAATAGAGCCATCTAATCGTAGACGAAGATGAAACGCGATACTTTTCGATAGAAAAATTGACCAGAGTTTCTAAAATTGTCCACTCCGCATGGATCTTCGTATTTACAGCTTTATTACGCAAAGGTAATTTATGTGTATTGTGACGTGAAGCTTTCTCTACCAACGGCTATTTGAAATATCCAAGCGAAAAATGATTAACAGCTGCTCGAATAATGAATACAGAATTTAAAAATTATTATACAGCAAAATTTTCAAGGGAACCTCAAATTTTTTAAATGTTAGCATCGAGGACAAGTGACAAATCAGTCGAAAAAGTTGAGATGAAGGTTCTGCTGTGCTTGGTGCGTAACCGAACCTACATACGACTACAGAATTTGAACCAGCAATTATACGCAGAAAGGAAAAGAAGAAAGAAAGAAAGGCGCATGTCAAAGTTTACGAACATTAGATAATGTGTGCATCATAATGTATAATGGAGTAGGCAAAAAAATCGTTTAACGAATAGCGGATTGTAAGATGGGGAAAAGTTAAAGGTAGTCAACCGGGATAATGAAACTTTGAAGGTTCACAACTTTTGATGACATATTTATCATCTTTAACATTTCTAGCATTTTAATGAGAAATTATTGTTTTGAATGTATAATTCTAAAACACTGTGATCCTTGAGGTCTTGAAACTGCAGTTTTTCTTTAATTAATTTTTAGATTAATTTATTGAAATTTAAAAGAATTTGAAATCGAACTTTCTTGATAAAAAAAATTTTTTATTTAATCAACTGTAAATCTCAATTAATTAATTTTTTGTAATTTAATTATACTTTAAGTATTGAAACCTTATAACCTGTTTTCAATTTAAAAGTAACTTCATATTAATAGATACACAATTAAAGGTTTTTATTCAATTCAAAATAGTATTTAAGTCGAAAGTATTTAATTTTTAAACGGGACGATTCGAAAAATGCCGAAAAATAAAATTTCCAACACTGGATTTCAGGAGTAACAAAATTCCCGAATTGGAAAATTACGGGATAATAAATTCCTGCCAGATTGTAATATTACCGAATTTGACATTTCCCGGAGAATATAGTTCCTGGCAGGAAATTGTCCAATTATAAAATATCCTAGCTAGCCGAAATTTCGTATTTGTTCGAGGCTTTCGTTTTTTACACTAAATTGTTCATATAATTTTTATTCAATTGTGGTTATTTTCAATTCGAACAGTAATTTTAAAAACTTGAACCATTAAAAAAAATTATTTGATTATTGTGTTTTTAATTAATGAATAATATTGATAAGAATACAATTTTTAATTGTTTTAATTAAGGAGTTTTGTCACTACGATATTTTATTATTCGGCAATTTCCAAATTCGGTAATATTGTAAACTTTTCGGGAATTTGATCATTCGTGAATTTTATTTTTCGGGATTTTTCAGTCCCAAATTATTTAGGTATTTTTAAAAAATTCAAAAAATTATTAAAAAATTGAAAATATTTCCAGAAGTTCAGAACAAAATGTAGATTTTTGAAAAATCGAAAAAAGAAGCTATTTTAAAATTTTCAAACGTTTCAAGAGAATGACATATTTATCGTCTTTAAAAGTTCTATAATTTTAATTAAAAGTTATTATTTTGAATATGTAATTCTAAAAGACTTTAATCCTTGAGGTCATTAAACTGAAGTTTTTTTTAAATTAATTTTTAGATTAAATCTTGGACATTTTGAATTTCGTAGTTCATATTAAAGTAGTTCAAGAAGCAAACATTCAAAATTTCATATTTAAAGCTGTGATAGTGTCATTTTTCAAACTTCTTCTAGCATTATTATTCTGCGCAAAGTTTTAAAATTGAAACGATTTAAAATTTACAATTTGAATTTCACATTATAAAAAGACTAACAGTTAAACGATCTAAAATTGTTACATCAGCAATTGAATAATTTCGGTATTTTATATTACAATTCTAGAGTTCTGAGTTTTTATGTTGAACGCTAAATTTTGAATTTTGCTTCTTCATGGGTTTTCATTTTACAATTAAGATATAATTACTTTAATTTTGGAAAGTAAATTAGCAGTTTCCAACTCATTAATTTGTAAACGATTGCAATTTTATTCAAAGTTTATATGATCCAAAGAATCTGATATGCTTCTGGCAGTTTCAGAAATACAAAAGTTATATAATTCTAAAGTAATACTAGAATTGGAAAAAAAACATCAGAGTTTCTGTTGAAGTTTAGACCTCTTTTAATATTTGTCGAAAAAGAGCACTGGTTTTTGTCAATGTAAACATGTGGTGCTTCAACAAACATTGCCTTTTGCTTCTTTATAATTCGACGAGTTGAATTTTTTAACGGAGTTAAAAAGCTGTAGACAAAAATTGAGATAAGCTATACTATGCATTACGATAGAAATTGGAATCCTTAATTATATTAAAAAATACAAACTTAGTCCTGATTCATTGAGTTTTTGATCGCGAGTAAAAGCTTTATTCAGAAAAGGGTAACGATATTCTAATAAATAGCGAAATAACTTTTAGGTTAGAATTGCCAAGGGTTTCGAAATCGGCTTTTGATGCCAATATAATATCGAAGTTTCAAATAAAAAAAAATGAATAAAAAACTTACTTCCTACATATGCGGATGATAAGGAAGCATAAAAACATATTTGATTTCAAGCGGTTGTTCCATTCTCAGAAATTCGAGATAAAGCATGATGATGCCGCACTGTAAAACGCCTACAAAAAGAAGAAAATGATATTTTTCCGATAAACGCTAATACTTTCAAGAAATATCGATGGTGATGGATATGAGTGCTTTTAATAGAATGTGTATTTATTTCTTTAAGACTCTTGTATGTAATAAACACATTATCGTGAGAATTCTGGAAGTCTAATTTTTCATTGCTACGCTTTGTTTCTTGTTCACGTAATTCGAAGTTCAAATCATAGAATTTCAGTATTCTATAACTTAATGAAGAATATTCTTCTTATAGTTACATATGAAATTAATTTTTAACTTAAAATTATAGTATTTACAAACACTTTCATTCTTAGGAAAATTGAAAAAACTTCCATTCGTGGCTAGACCTTCAGTAGGTTGGATCATGCTCTCATGTATTTCGAAAGGGTGCTTATAGATTGTGGAAAAATGCACAATCAGTGCCAACTAAGGGACGTAGCAAGAACTATTGTCTATAACAACGGGTCCCCTTTCCTTCTCATCCTAATTTTTAGGTAATGTTCACTTCTCTTTATGAAATAAATACATGAATAATAATAACCAATAACACAAACCAAAAATTGAACAGAATCAAATCTATCATAGATCAAATGCAATCAAATATTAAAGTCTGTTGAAATCGATCTATCATAGAACGACTCCAACAGACTTTAACATTTGATTGCTCATTCTATCATAGGACGATTCTAACAGACTTTAACATTTGATTGCATTCGATCGATGATCGATTTGATTTGGTTCCATTTTTAGATTGTGTTATCGGTGAAAATCCATTGTGAAACCAAGTTCATCACGCAAAAAAAAATTCTTGCAGCTACAGTGAACTTGAGCAGTAGTGAGCAGACGATAGAACTTCTGTCGCCTGCTCAAGTATATTTTAAATTCTGATCTCATACGAGCGCCATCTAGGGGATGTAACATTTACTACAATTCTTTCGCCTCTTTTCCTATAGGAGTGAGCACACCGTAGAGTCGGGTCGCGGTAATATTCCCCGCAATTTCAGCAGGAAAATCACCGTCATTACCGGTAACGTTTCTTTCGTTTATTTCGTTACCGCTGTAACAAGCTGAAATCCACCTTCTGCTGGCTCGTTGTCTGATTGGTGGGTTCAGTATGGATTGTGAACCATTTATATGGAACCGGGAAAATATTTAATT
>NC_046657.1:134425803-134427050 GCF_010883055.1 Belonocnema kinseyi | reverse complement strand
AAGTGTATAGAGCTCCAAGGAGATTATGTTGAAAAATAAATAAAAATTTACCCAAAAAAAATTGTTTTTATACTTCATTCTAAGGACTTATTGAACTACCCTTGTAATTAATATTTTCAGAAAACTCCATTATCGACTAAAAATCTATTCGACGGCACCGCCTCTTTAGCTGATTTTACTCATAACAACTGTTAAGAGGGGATTTGATACTTGGGCTGGTAGAGAGGCAAAGCAGGGTGGGTCAAGATTTTCGCCGACAGCGCCATCTAAATTTATGTTGACCTACTAATAATTCTCTCCCCACTCTGCCTCCCCTTGCTGCATCTAGGTATATAATATCTTTGGCTGAACTTGGATCACCGTGTGCTAGTGTTGGGTCGTTACCTGAAATTACAGGTAACGTTAGAAATTTCCGGTAAAGTGGAGGAAATTCTCCGGTAACGAATGATAACGATATTTTTTTGAATTTCAAGATTGAGTAGACAGAAATTACGTATGTATTTGTTACATAAAAAAGTCTATGAAAAACATTTCTTGAACATAATGTTTCGAAGGGTATCTAACCTAATCTGCTAAAACGTTGTAGGCATTTTGCAGTTTCACACCA
This sequence comes from Belonocnema kinseyi, assembly GCF_010883055.1. Lineage (NCBI taxonomy): Eukaryota > Metazoa > Arthropoda > Insecta > Hymenoptera > Cynipidae > Belonocnema > Belonocnema kinseyi. The sequence goes on along the minus strand of NC_046657.1, from coordinate 134,426,443 downwards.
TCATGAAGAATACAAGTATTATTACCATGCTTATTATTAATAAGAAGTGACACATTATCTGTTTTCAAATATTTTTGAATGATATTGGCAAATACTTAATTTTCTGTAATAATAGATAAGGGTAAGATAAGAGGGTGATTTCAGGAAAACATTCTAAGCAGGTATATAATATAAATGAAAATTCAATACTATTGTTAACAAAACAACTGTTTTATTTAATTTTTTTATTAAAGTACTAACAATAGAAGACGCGTAAGGACATGGAAGACAATAAACGAATACACCAATTTTCTCGTCAAATAAAAGAGTAGTTTCCGAATTCAATCTATTTAAATTCCAGTCAAATTCATTCTATTTTAATCCTATATTATTTTTATAGGAACATTTCCTTTGCTTTTGAAAGCACGTGTTACTTATTTAGAAATCAACCATTTTCATTAATACGTTTATTCTCCATAAAACTGATTAGAAACTACGACGTATTTTGAAATTCACATTCAGTCACATTTTAAGATACAGATGGCGTCGCAATGTGAGCGGTATTACGAGCGACTATAGGCTCGCTCTTTCGTCACTAGATGGCAAAAGAAAATCGCGGGAAAAAGGAAATATACAAATTTGAAAAATACATCAAAAAATT
>NC_046657.1:134421687-134425703 GCF_010883055.1 Belonocnema kinseyi | reverse complement strand
ATATATGTGTGTGTGTGTGTATGTGTGTAATACTATTAATATTTATATAATTTATATTTTATACTTGAAATAACGTAACCTCAAGATAAACGCATATGAAGAGGCGCGCGAAGTATTTAAATCATGAGAATCGCCAGCATCGAAATCTGGAAATATTAAAATCCAAAACTCTTGATTTTATTTCAAAGCAGATATAGATGTAAATAAAACCACCGATCACTGAGTTCGAGAGATATTTGAATCCCTACCGAGGTACAGTGAACACCTTTATAATTTTACCTGCAACAAAATATACCCCAAAGTTTTTACTGTGAGTTAATTGTAGGTTAGGTTTGTTATTTATTTGCTTAATTGAACTTTTTGACTGAAAATACAATTTGATTTCTGCTTAACAGGAAGAAGGTATCATGTTTAATCATTTAAAATCGAAAATTACTGTTAAGCTTATTTTGAATTTGTGAAAAATGGAATTATCTGATTTTTCTTTTAAGTGATTAACATGAATTTATGACATTTATTATAGTCACCCTTAATGGCGATATCATATCTTGATATATTAATTTTAATAAACATGAGTATATTAAATTTAATATTATTTTTAACAGTCTAGCTTATGTGAGTAATGTTAAAAGTGAATAATGTAAAAACAAAAATGTCACTGTCAAAAATCGGAAAAAATATTCTTCAATGCAAAGAAAAGTTCTGTGAATTAAAAAAATATATTTAAACGAACTGTATATTTAATTCAAGACAAATATTTTTCTGATATTTTCATAAATGTTTACAATTGAAATTAAATGCAATTTTGTTCAACTTTGATTAATATTTATTTGTTTAATGATTGCTCATGACGTGAAATTGGCATTCGATATTCTAATATGGGTATTTATCGTGCTCGATTTCTAAAACAAAAACAACGTAGCACTATGTCATTTACAACTTTTTACGATAACTTAGATTTATAGACATTCTTAATTTTGAAATTATACAGTCAAATTTAAAAAAAATTGAAATTAAAGTGATATGACTTAGAAAATACGACAACGTCAAGTCGGTTGTGTTTAAAATTGTGCAATTTTAAAGGTTTGGTTTCAAACGTCTTGAAGTTACAAACATTATATTTAATTATAATCTTTATTGTAAGAGCATTTCCTAAAATATATCTAATTGTCTCTCCAAATCACTAATTGAGTTTCATCATTTTTGAAAATCATTTTCGAGTTTTATTTTTTATGGCTTTTTCTTGTAAGTTGAGAACTTGACATTATCCAGCAAAAAATTACAATAGCATTTTTAAGATGAATATATTATGTACACATTTATAACTTAAGAATACTTTGGCATATTTCAATTCTTTTCGCAATATCGTCTTAAAGAACTTCAAAAAATGGTTAATCTTGGGGATTTAGTTATTTAATGATCATGCACATTCCTAATCACTCGGTGATTCAATAAAATCTAGAGAAAAATAAATATTACATACGAGGCCGTTAAAAAAATTTGTAACGCCCTGGGGAAGAGTAGAGGGTATAGATTCATAAAGTCTCAGAAAATTATTTTTAGTGCCTGTTTTGAAAATCTTAAAAATCAGTTGTATCTGAATTGTTTGAAAGATCTAAAATCTGAAATTCTATGGATGAACCAAGAACATAATGGAAGGAAAGTGGCCTGCAAATTTCTACTCAATATCTTCTGTTAACTTCAGTAAATTTCTCGAGTACCCCATCCTTTAAATTGAAAGATTAAACCTAGAGACGTAAAGAGAAGCAGGTATATATTTGGGACGAGAGGGCGGAGCACTTCTGACACTCCTGTTAGATCCGATTGATTTGGTTGCTTTTCATGAAGTATTTCCTATTTCTTTTAACCGTCATGTCTACCTACAATTCTTTAAATTTTTATAAATTCAAAAGCAAATTCTTATCTTGTATAAAAAGGTATTATAATAAGGTATAATAAGTCAATATGAATTGAGAATAAAATCCTCAGTTACAGTAGGTTAAAATTTATAACTTAACTTCAATTGAAATGTTTACTTAAATGGGCTTTCTGTTCGCTATAAATAAATATATATTTAGCTATTAATTAGCAAAATATATTTAATAAATAATTGTAAGACAAACGTAAAGGCTTCAACCCCTGCGAACGATACAAAACATGTACAGAAAATATCCAGCTAATCGTACCAAAATGTCGATATGTAGAGCCCCTTCGTCCTGAAATTCGTGCCGGAATTTCTGTACACGTAGCCCTGTTAGTAAAAAATGTACACTTTGAAAATTGAAACGTTTATGGTTGAAATTAACATCAAAGAAAGGGAGCCTCGAACTGAACAATGTGGTATTTTAGATACAAAATTAATAGATAAAATATTAAAAACTATGAATTTACTGATACATGTTCGTGTTGTTTAAGTTGAATCTAAATTTCTATTTCAGGTTTTACACTATTTAGTAGGTATCTCAAGTTCAAAAATTATTTTAAAACTTGAGGAAAATATTTCTATTGTTAATTGTAACTAACTTTTCTAGATTGCGCTAGGCGAACTTTTGAATAAGTAGGTTAGTTTACAATTATTTAGTTATTTCGAGTTATTTTGAGCTAAAACGTACCAAACAGATTCGTAGAGAATCCTTTAAAGAATAAAATTAAGTAAGAAAAAAATAATTTTAAATATTTTTTTTTCAAAATTCACCTAGTAATAGGAGCATTTTCTTTAAATTTAAAAATAATTTTCAATGACGTTTATTTTTCAACTTGAAATAACTCCTGTACATAGTTCTTTATTGCGTCAAATTGAAAGTCTGAGAAATTGAACAATTCCGGCCCTACTGGCGTTTGGCACCAACAATAGACTATGATAAAACTTGTATACAAGAAAATGTATAATTTAAAAAAATCCAATTTCGAGAAACAGAAAAGGTGTATGTTTATGAAAAGGTATATGTTTATTTGTAAATGAATAATAATATAATAATTTTAACAAATATCATTTCTGATGGCACGGCAAAAAGTTAAGTTAAAAAAAAACCTTATAAAAGTGACTTTTGTAGAAAATGGAGATTTAAGACTTTTGGTGGGAATTCGATTGATTCAAGAGATTTTTCTTTGAGAAAAGAAGCGTTTTATTTTTGTATTGTTTTAAACTTAATTTAGGAAAACAAATATGGTCAGAAAAGGTCTTCAAAAAAGGTAAGAGGCTAGAGAATTTAAAAAAAAAGATGAAGATGGGATACAAGTACAGTCAACTATTTGCTTTTGAATCACTAACAGTCTTATTTTACTATATTAAAAACGAGATTTCGAACAAATCCTTTTAACAAAATATCTATTAGACTGTTTGAGAATTTTATATGCAAAAAGCCCACTTTCGGAAAAATGTTGGTTATCTAGTTCTGCACTGCAATCATTGAAAGGTACATAATGTTTCAAAATTTATAATCATATAAATAAAACTGTTCACAATTTAACAACTTTGAATACAACCCGTTTTAACATGAAAGCATTACAAATTATATATAGTATGGGTCCAAATAAAATAACAACGATATTTCAGCTATACACTTTGAAGGGCCTGAAATTAAAAATAGAATTATGTCGAAAATTGAACAATTGTACAATTCTGCAATTGCTTCATTCTAAATGTAAAGGCTTAATAGTTTAAATTTTTCCAAATGAAAACCTTCCTTATCAAATCATATCAACTTCAAGTTCTAAAACTTAAAGGAGAATTTCATACTTAATAAGTATGAAATTTCCTATACGTAAATCGTTTAGAGTTAACAAATTTTGATTTTGTTATTAGTTCTTGTTAGTTTATTGTTATTTTCCTAGATTGTCGGGTAACATATAGTTCTAATTGCTCCAGTGATACGAGGGTAGTTCAATAAGTCCTTAGAATGACCAACATATGACGCGCGAATCGCTCCAAATCATCTGTTTTCAGTCAGCGCCACTCCCGACTAGATATATGGTGCAGTCACAGTCCACATCTTCTGAGTTTACGTGTTTTTATA
>NC_046657.1:134408762-134421587 GCF_010883055.1 Belonocnema kinseyi | reverse complement strand
CCAAGGGTTTCTGCTGAATATGGTTACAAAAATAAATAGGCAGTCGCGGACAATTGTGCAGGGGTGGTCCCGAAGGAATTAACCCCCAAGCGGAGGTGTGAACACCGTGCCGAAAGCTGAATAGCACCTGGGTGAGGTGTCTAGAACGGTGACTCTGGGATACCAGGCGACCTCTCAGAGTACGCAGCCTTATCCTTGCATGCGGGGCTCTACAAGGATGGAAGAACTCCTTTCCCTATCTTCACGTGGGAACAACAATGAAAACACCAAACATAGTTGTAGTAAGTGCGGTTCAAAACAACAGAACGCGCAGGGCTCCCGACAATGGGTCGGCCAACAATGCCGACCAATCTAGAGCTGGGGTAGCCAATGAAAATGGATTCAATGCGATGGATCGGCGGGATCTCGTGACCTTTGGGTGGACGGAGCAACTGAATCACGACTTGCTAGACTGCTACGATGCGAGTTTGGCACGTGAACGGGGTTACATGGCACGGCTGCATGGTGTGTCGTGCGAGAAACACCCGGAGCTATCGCACTTTTCGCAGCAACGTCTGCGAAACCATGCTGAACTACTCCGTAAAAGGGGCTATGTAAGCGGAACGCCTACTCTACCACAGCTAGAACAAGCCGGCAACAAAGAAAGAGAGACGACACTAAGACCAACCGCGGGCAGGCATTCAATAGATGAAGACCGATGTTTTACGACCCGGAGAAACATCAACACCAAGGTTTCTCTCAAGCCTAAAGATCTGGCTGAAATGGATGACGAGCTTCGTGGACATTTTTCCGGTGAATCCGACCTCTGGGCTATCAATTATTGTGTGTATAATGCAGCGAGAGCTTTGGCCGATGCGAACTGTAAAACAAAACCAACGGCTGATCATAAGACCAAAAGACGAATGCATCAACTAGCCATAAAGATAGGTTGGGCAAGACAGTACGCGTCCCACATTCAATGTGTGATTGACTACATCACATCTGTCAGGAATTTTACCGCCAAGGTTCGAAAGTCCCAGAGGAGGTCGAACTATTTTGGAGAGAAGTCTACGAAGTTCAGCATAGACTGGTCGAAGACTCAGAAAATATAAAGAGCTTCAAGGGGTTATGTGTTACCCTCATAACACCTGATAAGGAATGCCCACCCATCACTACCGAGGAGGTGAAAAAAGTATTAAGAGGGATGAAAAATTATTCCGCACCGGGACCACATTGTATCAAAACCTTCTGGTGGAAGAAGTTTTCTTCAACCCATGAGCATTTGGCCCGTATTTTCAACTCATATTTGAATTCGGAAAAGCCGATTTCAGAGTCGTTGGTGCAAGGGCGCACAATACTTCTGCCGAAAATAGGCAACTTAGCTGGCCCGAAGAATTACAGGCTAATCACTTGTCTGAACACACTTTATAAGATGTTCACAGCTATCCTAAATGATAGGATTGTTCGGGACATTGAACCTGTGTGGCAAGAAATGTATGAACAACGAGGCTCAAAGAAAGGCGTAGCCGGATGTCGGGAGATGCTGCTCATCGATAGATGTGTCTGCAAAGATGCAGCATTCTATCAGCGTGACCTATCGATGGCCTGGATTGATTACAAGGTCACCTTTCAGACAGGTGGCTTTCAAGACGACACCATGAGCCCACTCCTCTTTTGCCTTACATTATTGCCACTATCTCTAGCACTTCGCCATTCCGATGGCTACTTGTGCGGCAAACCTGCAGATCGAAGGTACAAGGTCACTCATGTATTTTACATGGACGATCTTAAGATCTATGCTAAAAACAGAGAGGAACTGCATCCAGCTCTGGGGATTGTCGAACATTATACTAAGGAAATTGGAATGGAATTTGGGTTAGACAAATGCGCCAAGGTTTATTTGAAGCGAGGAAAACTTAAAGGCATCCCTGAAGATCCTGAGCTCGTTTATGGAAGCGCCATACGACAGCTTTGCGCTGGAGAGACTTATACATACCTAGGGATGCCACAGAGCCGCATTCAGGATGTGACATCTATAAAGGATACTCTCCGAAGCAGATACAAACGTCTCATCCAACAGATTTGGTCTTGTGAACTGTCGGCGAAGAACAAAGTATCTGCAACGAACATGCTTGCCGTCCCGGTACTACTCTATTCAATTGGAGTAGTTCCATGGTCGAAGAAGAGCTCAGATCTCTTGATATCGGGACAAGAAAGGTTATCCACATGAACAAAAGCATGCATTTTAAGTCTTCCATTCCGCGACTGTACATCACGCCGTCGTTCCAGCTCACGCGGGAACGACCTACATTCAAAGGCACAATGCGGCACTAAGTGTGCTTTATTACCATCTCTATCACTCCTACGGCATTAACCGTAATATCGCTCCTCTAAATGCTCCTAGGGAAATTTAGTCAATTTTCGAGAATGGGAAGTGCCGCATATACTGCAACTTTATATTCTCGACAATTGTTTCTGTTGCTCACTCGAGGCCTGACATGGTTCTTCTTGAATTCGAGAAGCGAACCATGTTTGTCATCGAATTTTCGGCACCAGCTGACAAAAACATCATAGCCAAGGAGGATGAAAAGAAAGAGAGGTATAGAGACCTTATAAGGGAGTTGCAACGATTGTACCCGGAATATTCTATTAAATTGACCGTCCCTATCATCGGCGCTCTTGGAGGTGCCAAGCTTTCACTTGCTAATTGCCTGAAAAGCATCCCTGCGTGTCTACAATATGCTAGAACACTTGCGGGAAAAATGCAGGGGGCGGTTGTCCTTGGGTCGTTCCGTGTTCTTAGGGTGCACGAGGCTTTTGCTGGATCGTCGTATTGATTCCTTCACAGACTGTAACCACCTATCTCACGGTCGTGAGACGTGGTTGTGGCTCAAATTTGACCGCAATTTCGCTGGAAGCGGGTGGAATTTTTCAGATTAGCACCCGCTCCCGGCGAAATCCGGCGGTTGTCCTTATGACAAATTTTTAATTATATATATATATATATAAAATTCAAATTATTTTTTAAGTTCTTCAGGAGTTTTAAGTATAATTATAATGATTCCCATTTGTCGTATAATTTATGTAAAATTCTGCAAAAAAATTGCCTTTAAAATCTTCCAGATTTTTTAACAATTTTATAAATCTTTTTAAATTTTTGAAATATTTTCGACATTGTAAATTTCCCGAAATAATAAAATGCTGAAACCTGAAAATCCCGAATTTAAAAATTATAGAATAATCAAATTCTGGACTGTTTACAATTTTATCGAATTTGAAAATACCCGAATAATAAAATTCCAGGCCGAAAGCTGTCTAATGATAAAATATACAAACTTGAAAATTCTGGAATTGCAGCAATTGAGAAAACAGGTTTGTGATCAATATTATTTATTTATTAAAAACACAATAATCAAATATTTTTATTATAGAAATTTTGTTTAATGTTTAATTTTTTTCAAATTATTGTTTTAATTAAGAATAACAATAATTGTATAGAAATTTGATACAAACATAAATTTAAAATACATGAGCTTCAAATGAAACAAACTTTGCAGGATTCCATTCCCACTGATTTTACGCGACTTTTATTTATTTTTAAAATAATTTTATTTTTGCGAGCATTTTCTGTAATGTACAAAAATACAATGCACATTTTCAAAAAAACTTTTTTTATCTTCTTCATTCATAATGTGTCCCCTAAGGGTTTACATGACTTCCATTCCTTACAATCTTTCCGTTTGAATCTATATTTTTTTACAATCTTATCCTTTCTATATATACAATTATTTAAAACTATTTATATAAAGTCTTATATCTAATTCCTTATTTCTATTTCCTGCGATAGCGCAATTTAGGACTTATTAGCAAGCGAGTGAGCGATCGAACGAAAGTGAGAGTGCAAGCGAGAGAGAGAGAGAGAGCATGAGAACGCAAACGCATCTTAGTCTACTTACTTTTAATTTACCATTACTTACAATTTTCACGCTTCTAATCTAAGCGACTTCCGTTTCCTTTTTCTTCCAATTTTTTATACCACCATTTACCTTTTTCACGTGCATTCTTTCATTCTCCCTCATTCGCTCCTCTAGCACCCTCCAACTCCTTCATTCATTCTTCTCCTGATCCATCTTCCCCTAGAATCTTAACCACATTTTCTTGCCAGCTTCCTTTATCTTCCATTCCTCTCCTACATCCTTCCCATACATGCTCCCATGTTTCCTCCTCCCATTCACATATTCTACACTTTTTGTTCTCTTCTTTTTCTCAGTACATCCACTCCCTTACCTTGTTTCCCAGTCTAATTCTTGCTATTCTGGTCCACCTTCTCTCTCCCCATCCCTTTTCTAAATACTTTGGCACCCCTTCCTTTTTTATCATCTTATACCATTTATTGTATTTTGATTCCTCAATCGCCCCCCATCTTTCTATTAATTGTCTGTTCCTCTCCCTTTTTTCCAATTCTTTATAGTTTACTCCAGTCCCGTCTTCTCTTTCTCTATCATTAAAGAACTCCCTTCTTTCTTCTTCTCATCTCGTTAATTCGATCGCCCTCCCTCTCCTCTCTTCTACCCCCATCAAACACTTTCTCGCCAACTCCCCTCCCTTACCCTCCCTCAGCTCCGTCTTAAATTTCCATGCCCTCTTTCCCGCTCTAATACTTAACTTATCCCTTTTCGCTTCTTCTCTCACCATATATCCTGGCGTCCTCCAGTCTGCCCCTAGTGTCCACCTTATATACTTGATTCTATTGAGTCCCCTTGCCCCTCACTATTCGGGGTGCTTGAGTTAAGTGAGTCCCCTTGCCTCTCACTACTCGGGGTGCTTGATTTGAGTGAGCCCCCTTGCCTCTCACACTTTCAAATGGTTTTCGCTTACAAATTCTCGTGAGTTCCATCTCCCTCTTCATCGGTCAATTCAATTTCGTCTAGCAGAATTTCAGTTTCTGAAAGATCAGCCTCTTCATCTTCTCGATCTGCTATATCGGAACTGGATGTTGCGTCTTCTGGTATCACATTTACTTGAGGCGCAGCCCGTAAAACTCTGACATTTTCGGAAATAGGCAAAAATTTTTTCTTCTGAAGTCGCGAATGAACACTAATCTCAGAAATGAGTGGATCGTAAGAATCCATTACTCTATAAAACACATCATACATATTATCTTGGCGGTCGTGTTTTCTGCTGTGAAATTATCTGTAATTCTTATAGTCTTTGTTGCGAGCTTCAGAAGCTTCTTCGCCAAGCATTCCTACCGGTAATACACTTGTGCCTATAATTGCGGCTCCGTGCATGAGTATCTTATGTAACGTTAAAGGCATAGAGTACCACTTGTAGTGAGTTACGTATATTCGGGCAGTAGAATCACAAAGTTTTCCAAACTCAAGTAGACTTATCGGGAGCTGTTGTGACATAGCGATTAAAATTGTTTTGAAATTACGAAGTAACTCACAGTCAAGTCCAAGATGTTCTGCAAGTTCATCTGTATTTCCAAAAGCTCGTCGAGCTGTGTTCCCATCGTTCGTAGTACCAGAGCCTCCTGGTTTTGCTTTATCCACTATCAATCCCAACTTTTCCCACAAAATCTCTTGAACCTTTTTTTTCCGCTGAACAAATATTTCTTTTTGAGCAGGAGATCTTACTTGCCAGACCTTGAGAGGAAGCCTGTACGAAATGTGCAAGCAACATTCTAGTATCCTGATCCACGCATGTAATGGACTGAGTCCATACATCAACGAATTTACGTCTGGTAGAAATAGGCCCTTCAGCTTATTGCACAGGTCATTGAAGAACTTAGAAGTTGAATGACAGATGGGGCAAGTTTGCATGGATTTTGTCTCTGTTATTATGTTGAGTACCTTGCCATCTATCAAAGTTAAGAACAAAGAAAAATGGATTCGAATATTCCGTCTATCATCTAATGCAACTCTATGAGTTTCTAGCTTGTCAATTTGATTCTCAATGTTCTTTTTTTGATTCAAAACAATTGCCTCGGTTTCTTTAGTTTGCAGTATCTGAATAGGGCGACAAGATCTTGGCGATTAAGACGCCCTGTTATTCCAAAGAATAACATTGTCCGCATTGGACAATCTTAAAGGGATGAGAGAAGTTACAACCAAGCTTTCATCACTGAGACTCTCATTGTCTTCTGCTAATTTAAAAGATTGCTTGTGAGGTGAATGACCAATACTACCATCCATACCCCACGAACACATCAACGAAAGATCCATTTCCGTACTACCCAAATTATGCATATGCTGGATTATGACTTCCCTTTGCGATTCCACAATCCTACTGGAAGTGTGATTCAACAAGGCCTACAGAGTTACCTCTGCTTTTTTCTCCGAAATCGAAATGTTTTCTTCGGGTGGTCTATATTGCATCTTAACTTCTCTAACACAATTGTACGACGGCCAAATATCAGCACCACAGTTTTTGCTTTCCAACCGTATATTTGTGTACACAGATTTAGTTAGGGAATTATCGAGAAGAAAAGTAAGAGTTTCTTCAGCAGTCTTTTTTTTATTGGAATTTCCGCTGCCTCCAACAATTTTCTAACTTTTCTTGGTTGCTTCAAGTTTTCTGAAACCTTCTTGAGAACAGTATACAAATCTTTCTTATCAGTTCGATTTGCTGCATAGCATGATGCCATTAATAGTTTCTCCGGATCGTGCTTCTGTTCAGTACTGATTTTTGCAGATTCCCGCCGCTTTGAACGATCAGATTTATCATGAAATTCTAGGCTTAGACGACCAAGATGAGAAGATGTTAGATGTTCTCGCTCAGTTTTCATGGTCAATAAAACTGGAAATTCGGAATTCAACCATTCAGCATTTTTCGTCTTAAATTTATCCATGATCCTCCTCGCAGCTTTGTATTTTTCAGAGCGTCTACTTTTGAAAGCTCTCAAAGAGGCTTTTAATCTCTCAACATCTGCACTTTCAATATTATTGACATTCAATTCCATTTTTGATAAAATGTAGAAAACAGTTGTTTCTACATTATCAGTTTTGAGGAGTTCTCCAAGAATTTCTCTTTTAGTGAATTTCGTCATTTCATATGACAAAATGTTGAAATATGGAACACAATATGGGAACGACGGTGACAAACAGGGAGAAGAGAAAAGAATAATTTGTTAACTTATTCAGAAAGTTTATATATTGAACATGTATATACTTTATACATCAATTATGTTCATTAATATTTTATTAATATCTACGCACGGAATGTGGACGGAAAGCGGATTGCCGAAACAAGTGAGTTCGCATGTCCTCGTTGATGCGGCTAGGAAAACAAATGAAGGTAAGCCAGCAGCAGCGCAGTGCTCTACACGCCATGGCATGGTCGTGCGCGGCGATTTATATATGCTATAAGCAGCGAAATAAATGAAAAGTAGCAAAAAGTAGCACACCTATGCTCAAGTGCACATCCTAAGGAAGACATTCATATATTTTAGAACTCAATATGTCGTGTTATGTCATGTTATGAGCAATCGGAAGCAGGTGCTCTGCTGTATAATCTTGTTCTACATTCACTAATAATATGATTGTATTAAATTGCAATTGACAATTCCAGATTCAATTGACTTCAGAGAAAGTTTACACTTTGATTAATAAAATAAATGTAGGTAGGAGGTTTGGAATCGATTTCTTGGAATAAAAAAACGTATTCCACGAACGTCAGTAGCATTACTAATTTTAGCAAGATTTTCTACTTTGTGCCTATATCATCGGAACAAAAATTCGTCAATCAACTTATAATTGTCGTCAAAAATACTTCAATTCTTGCTCAGTTTAGTAGTCCATTTCATTTTTCCGAATTCAAGAATCGACTTTTGGCCACGAAATCGGGTCTCCTGGCCCACTGTGCAGCGTATGAAATAACCACATTCTCCTTCTCCCATATTTTTAACCTTCTTTTTCCTATTCCCCATATCTGTTTCATTACCCCTGCTGCTTTTTTTATCCTTTCTCTTATATGATCTGTATGATCTCTATTTGTTTGCAAGATATGATTCAAATATTTATACTCTTTGTCTTCTCTACATTTGCATTCAGCTTTTTCCCATCTAAGTATTTCTCTAATCCTGCAATTAATCCCGTTATCCCTTTTACATCCTCTGCCATCAACACTGTGTCGTCTGCGTATGCCAGTGTATATATCTTTTCCTTCCCTATCCTAACTTCTCCCCAACTCTTTCTCCTAATTTCTTCTTGCAAGTCTGATATTAATAAATTAAATAAAAGTGGGCTCAAAGGTTACCCTTGTCTCACACCTCTCACCAACCAGAAAGTATCTCCTATCTGCTCTCCTATCTTTACACTGCTCTTCTTGTTTCTCTAAAAATGTCTGATACTCTCTTTATCAATCCCTCTCTTATCCCCTTTTTTATCATAACTTTTTCTATTTCTTCTCGGTTTAATGAGTCAAACGCCGCCTTTGAGTCCACGATTATTGCTATCACTACCCCTTTTTCCCTTTTAATTCTCTTATTTACTACATAGTTTAGAACATATATGTTGTCCATTACCCCTATTCCCTTTCTAACCCCTGTCTGATTTGATGACTCGATCTTTTTTTCTTCAACTTCTATCTTCAATATCTCCGGCAAAATAGTTACATATACTTCATACAGTGTTGGCATCAACGTCACCCCCTATAATCTTTAACCTCCTCTCCCTTGCCTTTCTTTACTATTGGTATAACTACTCCTTCTTTCCATAACTCTGGCCACCCCTCTCCTCTCCATACTCTTTTACACATCATCCATGCCCATTCCTCTAGTTCGTCCCCTCCATATCTCCATACTTCGTTTGGAATCTCATCTATACCAGGTGCCTTTCCATCCTTCATTATTCCTAAAACCTTAACTATTTCTTCCCTTGAAATTTCCTCTTCCTCGTCTCCTTCTCTACCATATTTTTCTCCCTTCACCACTTTTCTCTCTACTCCTCCTAGCCTTCTCCACCTCTTCGTCAAACCTTTTATTCTCTTCCTCTTTCTTTTGATAACACAACTCAGTATACTCTTTCTTTTTTTCCTATATTCTTCCCCATTACTTTTTTGTTTTCTCCACTTTCTTAATTCCTTTCTGACCTCCTTTTTTTTCTCTTTGCAGTCCTCATCCCACTCACTTCTATTCCCCCTTTTACTAACTTCATTATTGTTTGTGCACTCTAATCCTGTTTTTATTTCTCCTATCATTTTTCCATCTCCTCGTCCACATTCCCCTCTCCCATTTTGATATTTCTTATTTTTTCTCTAAACTTTTCTTTTCCTTCCCTTGACCAATCCCCTTTTCCTACACTTTTTACATTTGCTCCCCTCTTGCTCATATTGCTATTCTTTTTTTGTTCCTCTAATTTCACTATTAAGGGAAAGTGATCCGAATCAATATATTCTCCTACTTCTTGTTTCTTAACCTTCTCTCTTACCTCATCATCCACTATCACATAATCAATTACCGTTCCCCTTTCACTTCCTGAGCGTGTATATTCTCCCTTTTCATCCCCTTCTATATTCCCATTTAAGATATACAATCCCAACTACTCCAAGCTCTTCAACAACTTTTTCCCTCCCCATTCTTTTCCTCCTCTGTCTCTGGTTCTCGCATTGAAATCACCACCTATTATCATCCTAATCTCTTCTTTATTGTCTTTAATCATTTCTTTAATTTCCTCTGCTTTTTCCTGCATAGCACCGTTCACATAAATCCCCACTACCTTCCACTTCTCTCCTCCCATCATAGCCTCTTCTACTATGACTCCTTCTTTTTGTTCATTCCTGTCTTTCTTATCTTTCCCTGTTATACATTCATTCCTTACTTCCATCATCATTCCTCCCATTGCTCTGCCCTTTTTATTCTTCTTCTTTGCATTTTGCACTTGCCATTTGTAACCACTTGGTAACCTTCCCCTTACTCTTTCTCATCCCTTTTCATCTAACCACGTCTCCATCATTATGACTACATCCCGTTGTGTCAAATTTCTCATAAACTCCTTATCCTTTCTCTGTAATCCTGCTATATTCCAGTAACAAATCTTCCATTCTTCCCTACTTTGGTTTCTCATCTTTTTTTCCTTCTTACTATTTCTTATTTTCCTATCTCCCGTTCCTTCCTCTTCTAGTTTCCCTGCATCGCATTTCTTACTCTATCTCTACTCTAGCATCAATCCCTTTTAGTACTTCGTCCACCCCTTCCTTCAGCTCCTTCCCCTCTAATCTTATACCCTTAATCACTATGTTTAATTTTCTTTCTTCCCTCTCTTTCCTTTCTATTTTTTTTCTATGTTTCTCAGCCTTGCCATCTCCTTATTCCCACTCTCGCCCCCACCGCAATTCCCGTTCGAGCTTTGAAGTTTCTTCATCCTAACTCTTGTCTCCTCTACCTTTGTACTATTAACTTCTTCCTGCTTCTCTAGTTTTTGCTCCAATGACTCCATCCTCTTTTCCAACTTTTCCCGGATTTCTTCCTATTTTTTTATTTCTTTCTTAAGTTCAGCCATTTCCCGCCTAATTTCCTTTTTTAATTCCTCTCCTCTTCTCTCCTGCTTTTCTTCATAAGTCCCCATTACCTCTATCATCACTTTTCTAATTTCCTTTAGTCTTTCTTCTTTCATCGACACTTCCTTTTCATCTCCGCTACCGTCAGCACCCTCCCTGTTATCGCTTTTCCCCAGCGAACTCTGCTTTTCCGGCGGTGATCTAAACATTTTCTGGTATTTTACACTCGCCCCGATATCTTCCTTCTCTTCACTGCTTTCCCTCTCCCCTCTCTTCCTTTTGATAAATGCTTCTATTGACCCTACGCTTTTTGCTCCTAATCTTTCCTTTTATATATTTTTTTATACTTCCCCCTTGCCTTCCTCTCTTTTATCTCTTTCGGCGTACTAAGCACTTCCTGCTCTAACTCTGTTTCTTCCGAGAAGATACTCGCTCCACTAGCCATTAATCAAATTCAAATTTTCCCGCCTTCTATACTTCCCTGCCTCTACCGTCGCTGTCTGTTACCTGTCTCGCTTTTCTTTGCCGCTACCCAATCCTGCTACTACCAATCCGTCAACACAGTCTTCCCACCCTGTCACAAATCTCCAAACAAACTTCCACACAAATCTGTCTCAATCCTCCAAAATATCTATCTCCCCTTTGCAATCTCACAATCCCTCAATTAGATTTCTCACCTTTACAACCTTCTACACACTTCCACAATCCACTCACCTCAAATTTCACTACAATATCAGAAAAACTCAGCATCAACAATTCCCACTACTTTACACTTTCATGCCGGAAACGGAAGTCAAACTTTTTTTATCCAAAAATACATTTGTTCTATTATTGTTATTTTAAATTCAAAAAATAATTTTTAGAAACTTTAAACATTAAAATAGTTTTTTCTTTGATATAAGTGTTTTACTATTCTAAAATTCGGTAAACTTGTAAATTGTCGAGAATTTTTCAATTCGGGACTTTTTTATTTCGACAATATTATAATTTCGGAATTTTTACAGTGATGTGGGAATTTTATTTTTCGGAAAAAGCGACTGAAAAATCCCGAAAAGTAAAATTCCCGACAATATAAAATTGATAAATTGAAAAATAACCAAATAATAAAATTCCCGAAATTATAAAAGTCCCGAAATATAAAAGTCGAATTGGAAAATTCAAGAAAAATAAAATAAGTAAAATTCCGGACAATAAGATATTACCGAATTAAAAAAATTCCCAAATAAAATGTATTATAAAATATCGGAACTAGAATATTCCTGAATTTAAACGATTCAAAAAATTGTTTATTAAATATTATTTATTTATTGAAAATACAATAATCGAATATACATTTCTGGATGGAAATTTTTTTTTTAAATGTGCATTGTATTTGAAAAAAATATTTAAAATTTCTGAAAAATCGAATTTTTTATTAATAAAAATAAATTTTGATATAAATCGTTGTTGAATTGAATCCTGAAAGTTTGTTTCAAAAATGTTATTTTGTGGGTACGAAGAAAATTTAGACAGAACATTTTTTTATTTCAAAGCGCACGTGTTTTTTAATACAATTTTTATTAAATTATTATTCAGGTGCCGGAGATTTAATTTTTTGGGATTTTTCATTCATTCCTTTCGGAACTTGTTTCAGTGGTCCAATATTTTTATACCTCCTCTTGAAATTATGTAATTTTTAAAAATAAAATGTCAACATTTCAAAACATCTCGAAAGTATCAATTCTCTTTTAAATTATTTCAAATCATTTAAAATTATTTTTAAAAATTCTCGGAACTTTTAAATGTCTTTTAGACTGATTCCCATTTTTCCTAATACTAGGCAGTCTGATAAGTCCCTGAAAAATGAAACACGGAGACGCTTTTTTGGCCAAAGTCGGTTTTATTTTTCAACATACTCTCCTTTTAGGTCGATACAGCGAGTCCAACTTATTTCTAACTTTTTGATACCGTCCGAAAAGTACTCGATCGGAAGAACTCCAAAATACGCCTCATTTTCAGCAATGAGATCCTCATTTGAGTAAAAACGCTTACCGGTGAGCCATCTCTTCAAGTTAGGGAACAAGTAATAGTGGCTGGGCAGCAGGTCTGGTGAATACGGTGGCTGAGGAACCAATTCGAAGCCATTGTTGCGTTTTTGGACGCTTTGGAGCACTTTGGCCCGGTGGAACCCACTGTTTTGCGTGTTGCGTTGACTCGGGAGTGTAGTAGTGGATCCAGGTTTCATCCATGGTTATGAATCAGCGTAAAAACTCGGTCGGCTTACGCGAAAATAATGCCAAATTCTGCTGGGAAGTTGTCACACGAATTTGTTTTTGGTCCACTGTGAGCAAACGCGGCACCCATCGC
>NC_046657.1:134403011-134408662 GCF_010883055.1 Belonocnema kinseyi | reverse complement strand
AGTAGTGTTTGATCAAAACTCGAAACTCAGATTTTTCCATATTAAAAAAAACTCGGAGGTTAGTCGCTTCTCAGTGCTGTAACTTGTAAATGCGTAAACATACATGGCTGAAGTTTTGACAAGCGTCATTTGATAGATCAAGCTCGACGAAAATGGTTCACATTAGTGAATACTAATGCCATCTCTTACAATTTTCAGGTACTTATCGGACTGCCTAGTATTTTTATAAAATCCTGCACACAAAATTGTTTTAAGAAATTCCAGATTTTTTCTGATATTGTAAATCTTTTGAAATGTTTTGAAATATTTTTAAACATTCTCTTTGAGTTATGTACCTTTTCGAAATAAAAAACATTTTAAATCTACCCACAAATTTTTATTTTTTCCTAATATTTCAAAATTCTTGAGAAGCTCCAAATTATGTTCTTTTCTTTGAAACATTCAGAAACCTTCAGCTTATTTGATTTTTTTCTAAATTAACGCTTATTTAACTATTCTTTAAGGATCAAAATGAAATACTTTTACTTTCGAAATAAAAATAAAACAATTATAATTTTAACATTCAAAGTTTAAATCTGTCACTCTGATAATGCGACAATTCATTGTCAAATTGTCTGCTATTGAAAATTGTTTTTTTTTTAAATTTCCAAATCAAATAGATTAAAAATGGAATATTTTATACTGAAATAATACTTCAGAAAGATTTTGAAATTGAATAAAGGCGTTCATTTAAGAAGCCATTAATTCGAACGTTTACACTAAGGCTTTCGAATGAAATTAGTTCAAATTTTAACGCTAAAATATGTAAATTATATCATTTTGAACAGATCTAGAATCACCTTGTAAATTAAATCACTGTTAAATTTGTAATACTCGAACTACAGTTCAATTTTAAAATTTACTTTCATTTCCTGATTTGTCCCGGTCGCAAGTATAGCTCAATATTAAGAATAACTTTCATTTTTTTGAAATTGTAATTTTTGGTTCTAACTTACGGCACAATCATTTTATTCTTTGAAAGATTTTCTACAAATCTTGTTGATAATTTTTACATTCTCATCCAAAATGAGAAGGTATTAGTTTTTTTTATGAAAAATGAATTTTTCTTATTTAATCAAATGTAGACGTTTTGAGGCCCCTTGAGTCAGAAAAACAAGTTTTTACGTCGGGGTCTGTTTGTCTGTCCGGCGTCGTCGTTGTTGTTGTTGTCTGTATACCAGATAACTTTGGAAAGACTGGTCGGATTGTATTAGGCTTTGACACACTGTTTGAGGGATCAAGAGGAAAGATCGACTTTGTTGAACAGCCATTTTTGATAAAAATCCAAAAAGTTGAAGCTTTTTCAAAATTTTTGAGACTACTTTTTTTCAAAATTTGAAAATTCTATCCACAGCCATTTATGGTACAAAAAATATGAACAATTTATCCTTACAACTTTTTTTGATACAATCAAACTTATCAAAGTTAAAGGATTTTCAAAATTAAAAAAACCAAACGAAAATGGACATTTAAAGCAAAAAAAGCTTGATATGGAAAAAAGTCAAGAGACGAAAAACGCTACTTTTTCAAGGCCCCATTATTATTTTATCACATTCTCATCAATAATGAGAAGAGTTTTATGCGAAAAATGATTTTCGCGAATTTTATTAAATTTCGACGTTTTGAGGCTCTAGTTTTAAGAATTGTATGTAAAAATTGTACTATTTTTATTTTTATAACAAATATTTTTCTAAAATTAAATTGTTGCAATAAAAGTGTTTCGAAGAGATTTTTTAAAAATCTTTCGGGGAATAAAATTAGTATTTATAGGTCGACAAAAGGTTTGTTTTCTTTAGCAAATTTGGCATAGAAATCCGTTCTATTGTTTGACAAATATTCTTTGTAAAGCAATAATTTTCAGGGAAAATTACCCCGAGTGACCTTCAATTATAATTTTCTAAACGTGAAAAACCCACATTTCAATGCTTTCTATGAAAAACACAATCACTGAGTGACAGGACCAAATTGGAAATAATAAGAGTCAATTTATTCACGAACAAGCTTTTTGAACAAAAATGACCTTGAGTGAACCTTTAATACATATTTTTTAATTTTTTACAAAAATCAGGCATTATTTTCTTACAAAAAAAAAATAATTTGTGGGGAGGGGGGGGGGGTGACGAATGATCAAAAATAAATAAAACTTGAAGTTGTACGATTTTAAATAGTAACTGAATAATTTGAAGGTTTCAATCTAAAATTATCGAACACTTTTCATTCAAAAATTCAGGTGACATATTTAAATAGCTTTAAATTTGAAATTATTGAATATACTGAAGACTATAAATTTAAAATGTCTCAACTATTAAGGTTTTAAATATTTTTGAAATTGCTGTTATGGAGACTAAATAGCACTTATTTTTTTATCAAGAAATCGCAACTAAAATTGTTTTAAAAAGTTTTCAAAGGAGTTTTAAAAACCTTAAAAAAGGTCAGAGGTTTTAATGGTTCAATATATGTGATAGGATCTCTATAAATTTGAAATTAGTTTATACTTTTTCACGTTTGAGCTACAATTATTCAATTTTAGAAGTTATAAATTACAATCGTGAAAAACAAATAAAATGTTTTAATCCATTTATATTTAAAACAAAAAACCTTTGTATACTTCAATCTAAATGCAGCTGCAAACATTTAATTTGAAATGCGTTGAATTCAAGGTCTATTTTAAAAAGAAAACTGAAAGCAAAGGATCGACTTTCAAAAGAAGCGAAAGAAAGTGACTCGCTAGATTGCAAATGAACATGGAAAATGGTTTAATTTCGCATTTTTAAATTTTTAATTTAAACTTTTTCCCTTGTAACAATTTCGAATCCCCGAACGTTATTTTTGTCCTAACCTATAACTTATCACGAAGATTCGGAAAATTCAAACAATAAGGCTGTATTCTGAAAATGAAGCAATTCTAACGTTAAAATTCAAGTTCCTAAACTGAAGGCCTAAAAATTTATGAGCACTGTATGAATAAAATAAAGAAAACAACTTTACATTGATATATATATATATATCACATTTTTAGAAATATTTACATATAATTTTCACTTAAATTACAAAAAATCAATTCCAAACATTAAAATACCAATATATACTGTAAATATACGTCAAATGCGTTTATTTACATGAAAATATGAAATTCACGAAACTCGAACGTAACGGATCCTCTGGGGAACAAATGTGCCCCAAGCGCTTAACATTTGTTTTTTACTTGACAGACAGCGAACAACCGGCAACATCAACCACTTCACCGCAGTCCGCACTCTAGGATAGTCGAACTGAATTATGGTTAGTGTCTGCAGTAAAAATTCAGAGATATTTGCTCAGGAGAACTAATTGAATTTCGCGTGGGGCACATTTGTCCCCCACAGGATCCGTGTAGGGTTAATCAATATTAATTATTGATTAAAAATACGATTATAAAATATTGTTATCAAATAAATTTTTGTTAAATATTTAAAGTGTTAAAAATTATTGTTTGAATTTAAAATTAAAATTATACAAAAAATTTTACCGACAAACTAATATACAAGAACGCGTATTTTTTAATTAACATTTCGATTTTTCGGAAGAACTTTTGTGATTTAAAAATACTATATACATTTTCAACCAAAATATCTTATCCAGAAATATATTTTGTTTTAATTATTGTTATTTCAAATCTAAACAATAATGTTTAAACACTTCGAACATTAAAAAAGTTGTTTCTTTGGTATAAATATTTGATTATTTCAATTAAAAAAATATATTTGCCAAAGAAAAATGTTTTCAGCACTTGCTTATCTCGAAATGTCTTCCTATAATAGTTTTATTAAATTAAATATATGAATTTTTGAGACGTTATTTTTTAATTAAAAAAAGACTATATACCGAAAACCTAAATCAAGCTTTAGATCTGAACAAATTCAGTAATACATACATGTCAAACTTTTCTAACCTCAAAAAATCTTTTTACTGCTTTACCGTCATATTTTACGAAGAATGAGAAAACAAGAATTCGACTTCGTTGTGCGGTAAAATTTCAGCCACTACCACGTCTCTAAACCGTGAGATAGGTGGTTACAGTCTGTGAAGGAATCAATACGACGATCCAGCAAAAGCCTCGTGCACCCTAAGAACACGGAACGACCCAAGGACAACCGCCTTCTGCATTTTTCCCGCAAGTGTTCTAGCATATTGTTGAAACGCAGGGATGCTTTTTAGGCCATTAGCAAGTGAAAGCTTGGCACCTCCAAGAGCGCCGATGATAGGGACGATCAATTTAACAGAATATTCCGGGTACATTCGTTGCAACTCCCTTATAAGGTCTCAATACCTCTCTTTCTTTTCATTCTCCTTGGCTATGATGTTTTTGTCAGCTGGTGCCGAAAATTCGATAACGAACATGATTTGCTTCTCGAAGTCAAGAAGAACCATGTCAGGCCAGTGATCCCAGATCTGAAACGAGACGTGGTCCAATACTATGACACGTCTATGTCCGTGTGAATATGGTAGGAGACGATATAAATGCCTGGGTTGCTCGCGCAACCCATTTCTCCTCTTCTGAATTTGAAAAATCGAAGGTGCACGACTGCCGGTCGGAACACTTCGGCGGTTCTATTTATATCTTGATTTGCTTTGAAATAAAATGAAGAGGTTGGGATTTTAATATTTCCAGATTTCGGTGCTGGGCTGGCGATTCTCATAAATATTAATACTATAATATATATATAACATAATTATGTTATAATTATGTTATATTATAATAGTCTTATTTAAATCTTGATCCGCATTTGAAAGAAATTTAAGAAATTGGTGATTTTGGAATTCATCTCGTTTGGATAAAAACTAAATTATTTGATTGAAAAGTTAATTATTTTGTTGAAAATGTAACTATATTGTAAAAAAGTCTTCTTTTCTTTCCAAAATTCAACTACTTTGTTAAAATTTCTATATCTTTTATTTAAAGGTTCATCTCTTTCGTTGAAAATAAATTTTTGAAACTGACAATTAATGTATACCATTTTTGGTTAAAATATGTATAATGTATTTTGTTAACAATTCGTCTTTCTTTGTAGAAATTAAATCGGTTTATGGAAAAATTATACTTTTTGATTAAAAATTACATTTTTCGGTTGAGTTATCAACTGTAAATATTTTTTGGTTGCAAAGTCGTTTTGTTGTAAATGCAACTATATTGTTAAAAATTAAAATCATAATTTTCGGGTGAAAAATTCGATTATTCACTTAAAGTTGAACTACTTGGTAAAAAAATTAATTTTTTCTTATTAAGGATTCATAATTATAGTTGAAAATTCAACTATTTGCCTTTAAAATAGGTTAGAAATTCAGCTTCTTTGTAGATAATACTCTTTTTGACTTTAAAATTTAAAAATTTCTTAAAATTCAATTGACCTTTCTTGGTAGAAATTTAATCTTTTTGTTTGAAAATATATCATTTTTGATCAAAAATGTAATTTTTTGGTTAAAATATGAACTGTACATTTTCTTGGGTTTAAACGTCGATTATTTCACTGAGAGTTGAACTACTTTGTAAAAAATACGTTTTTTTTAACAAGGTTTTATAATTATGGTTGAAAATTTAACTATTTGGTTGAAAGTTTAACTCTTTGATTGAA
>NC_046657.1:134398922-134402911 GCF_010883055.1 Belonocnema kinseyi | reverse complement strand
AGAAAGCCTTGAATTGTTAAATTTGTAATGAGCTAAATTTTAAGTTTAAACGCTACAATTTTAATTTAAAAAAAGATTCAGAATTAATTTAAAACTTGAAATGATTTCAAATAATTTGAAACACGATTTAAACTTTTGCAGATTAAAAAAAAAGCTTTTTGAAAATTGTACAGTATTTAAAAAGAATGACAAAAATTGTTGTGATTGCTAAGAACATTGAAAATTATTTTTTATTTTGACAAATAAATTTTAAGTGATTATTTGACAACATTTTAAAAATTAAAAAAAAAAAGAATCGGGAAGATTTTAAGGAAATTTTTTCATTTTGCAGTTTTTTTAATTTTAGGAAAAAATCTAATTAACAAAATATATCAATTTTCAACCCAAAAGTTTACTTTTTAACGAATTAAATTAATTTTCTATCAAATAATTGGTGTTTTAACTAATACAATGTACAGGATAAAGTTTCAAACAAAAATTGAATAGTTCAATTTCCAACTAAAAACGATTAATTTTTAATCAATCCTAGAACAGTTACATTTTCAGATAAAAAAAATAATTTTTAATCGAAAAAATAAATTTGTAATAAAGTTGTTAAATTCTCAACCAATAACATGAATTTTCGACCAAGAAAATTAATGATCTACAAAAACAAACAAACTACAAAAAGCTGATTTTTTCCAGCCAAAAATATGAGTTTTCAATCAAAGAGTTAAACTTTCAACCAAATAGTTAAATTTTTAACCATAATTATAAAACCTTGCTGAAAATAACAGTATTTTTTTTTACAAAGTAATTCAACTCTTAGTGAAATAATCGAATTTTAAGCCCAAGAAGATGTATAGTTCATATTTCAACTAAACAATTGCATTTTTGACAAAAAATGATACATTTTCAACCAAAAAGGTTAAATTTGTACCAAGAAAGGTCAATTTCCAACAAAATATATGAACTTTCAACAAAATTATTTAATTTTAAAGTCAAAAAGAGTATCATCAACAGAACGCTGAATCTTTAACCCAAAAATATGATTTTTCAACCAAAATTTTAATTGTTGACCAAATAGTTTAACTTTCTATCAAATTGTTGACTTTGAACGCCCAAAGATGCAATTTTAACAAAAAATTAAATTTGAAGGCAAATGGTTGAATTTTCAAGTATAATTATGAATCCTTAATAAGAAAAAATTAATTTTTTTATTAAGTACTTCAACTGTAAGTGAAAGTTAAACTATTTGGTCGACAATTAAAATTTTGGTTTTAAATTTTAAATTGACCTTGCTTGGTAAAAATTTAATCTTTTTGGTTGAAAATGTATCATTTTTGGTCAAAAATGCAATTGTTTGGTTGAAATATGAACTATACATCTTCTTGGGCTTAAAAGTCGATTATTTCACTAAAAGTTGAATAACTTTGTAAAAAATACTGTTATTTTCAACAAGGTTTTATAATTATGGTTAAAAATGTAACTATTCACTTGGAACTTTAACTCTTTGATTGAAAACTCATATTTCTCGCTGAAAAAAATCAACTTTTTGTAGATAATTCGTTTTATTCACTTTAAAATTAAATAATTTGGTTGAAAATTCATGTATTTTGTTTGAAATTTGTTTGTTTTTGTAGATCATTAATTTTCTTGGTCGAAAATTCATGTTATTGGTTGAGAATTTAACAACTTTATTACAAATTTATTTTTTCGATTAAAAATTATTTTTTTTATCTGAAAATGTAAGTTCTAGGATTGGTTAAAAATTAATCGTTTTTATCTGGAAATTGAACTATTCAATTTTTGTTTGAAACTTTATCCTGTACATTGTATTAGTTAAAACAACAATTATTTGATAGAAAATTAATCTAATTCGTTAAAAAGTAAACTTTTGGGTTGAAAATTGATATATTTTGTTAATTAGATATTTTTCCTAAAATTAAAAAAAAACGGCAAAATAAAAAAATTTCCTTAAAATCTTCAGGATTCTTTTTTTTTATTTTTAAAGTGTTTTCAAATAATCACTTAAAATTTATTTGTCAAAATAAAAAATAATTTTCAATGTTCTTAGCAATCACAACAATTTTTGTCATTCTTTTTAAATACTGTACAATTTTCAAAAAGCTTTTTTTTAAATCTGCAAAAGTCTAAATCGTGTTTCAAATTATTTGAAATAATTTCAAGTTTTTAATTAATTCTGAATCTTTTTTTAACTTCAAATTGTAGCGTTTAAACTTAAAATTTAGCTCATTACAAATTTAACAATTCAAGGCTTTCTATTTCGAACCATTCTGTTCAAATTTGTATAGTTTTCAACAGTTGTTCGTAATGGATTGTTTGAAATGAACGGTCAAATATTGCTGATAATTAACTCCTGTTAAAAACAACAAGAATCCAACGAACAAATTTGGACCACAACGAAAAAACAAAAAACAAAAAACAAAAAAAAATCCTATTGTAATCCGAAAAAAATTAATTTTCGGACAAAAATAAGAAGACGGCCAAACACATCCTCTTTCTTCTCTTTTTCTTTCTTTCGTCTTCTTTACTTTTATTATCATCAAATTACAATAAAATAATGTTTAAAATAAAAATAAATAAATAAAATTTTATTACCAACGTTTCGGTACTCGTACAGTACCCTTATCAAGGCAAGAGAAATTTAATAGATAAAAAATGGACAGCACCCACGAACAGGTTCTCTCTCTTTGATACCATATTTAATCATATTAGCATAACTTTTGTTCAACTTATCCAAATCGGTTTTTAAATTAATAGATAACTTTTTTATTCTTTAATATAAAGCATTTCCATGAAATTCCCCTTTCTCTCATTACATTCACTTTGCAAATTTTGAACATCATTCCAGTCAAACTCATGGTCAACATCAACAAATTCCTTTGTATGCCTGGCAAAAACACTCTTGTAACAGCGTCCCAAACGGACATCACTTTTGTGTTCCTCTATCCTAGTACTAAGAAGTCTGCCAGTCTGTTCCGCGCAATTCATCTTACAGATCCTGCAAGTGATCTTATAGACAACGCCTCCCTTTTAAAAATTATCAAAAGGATCTTTGCAAAAATTTATCACTGAATGCTTCCAAAATATGGAAGAACAAAAGTATTAAACGAACTATATTCCTTTAACTCTTTCTGATTATCTGCGTACAAAATATTACTATGTTTGTTTTTGATTTGTTGAACTCTAATTGCAATATGTTTCTCAATTAACTTTTATGGATAATGATTCAAAAAAGGATATTCCTAACAATGTTCAAATTTCCTGTGTGAAATGAAAAATGGAACAAACCTAGAGCTCTGTCAACTAAGTTTTTAATTACTTCAGTTTTGTTTTGAAAAGTTCGAGTAGAAAGGAAATTCAAAATTCTACTTGAATATGTACTTTTTCTATACCAATTGGTAATAATATTACCATCCCAACCCTTAATTACTCCTATGTCTAAAAAACTAATTCTATTATTCTGTTCTATTTCATGAGTAAATTGAAGTTTTGGATAAAAACAGTTATAAGTATCAATGGTTATTGGCAACTTTGCTAGAGGAACAGATAATAAGGTATGGTCGACAAACCGAAAATAAAAAGGCAAAACAAAATCTAATTTCCTAAAAGCAAATACATCCAAATTTTCCATCACTATTTCTACTAAAATCAGAGAAATGACTGAACCTTTGAGAGTACCAGACCTTTGTCTATAAAAAGATCCATTAAATATAAAATAAGTTAAGTAAATAATAAAAACTATCCCTTCGATAAAATCTTTCTGACATGATCAAGTACGAGTTTTAATATTATCAATTTCACTGTTTTTCATTCAAAAATTTAAAATATTAGTCACAGAAGCGGAGGAGCTTACTTTTCTAGGTGGGGACCAGGCCATAGAATTACCAGGTGTATACATATGAAACCGGTATTGCCATCTAGCGGCTAGTAGGCACACTTGTAGGCACTGTCGGAACTTATCATTTGTGCTAATTGGCGTATTG
>NC_046657.1:134384215-134398822 GCF_010883055.1 Belonocnema kinseyi | reverse complement strand
AAATGGCTCGATGACTGGTTTGCTTCAAAAAACGAAGAGTTTTTTTGGAAAGGTATCCATAAATTGCCTGAGAGGTGGACAAAATGTGTAGCCAGCGAGGGCACATACTTTGAATAAAATATTTTTTATCATTCTCTTGAAATAAATGTGTTTTTTTCTTGAAAAAATACCGGTTTCATATGTATACACCTGGTATACACTGGAGTCCCGTAGGAAAAGTTCCCGTTATAGAGGACAAGGTGGTCCAAAGGGTCATCAGAGTGACACAACAATCGCTTCAATTCGTTTTCAGTCAATCAATATTTAGGTCATGTGTTGCGTAACCAGGTGTAATCAGGCACGACGAAAATGTCAAAGGAAATTAAGAGGAAGCGTTTATCTTTCGAAGAGACATATACGTTTTTAGACAAAGTGAAATCCGCTGCCTCAAAGCAGTCTATTTTGTAGAATTCATTTTTTGACAGGGAAATTAACAAATCTTTCGGAGAAAAATCTGTCCAAGTCCGACTTTAACAGCTTTTAAAATAATGAGTTGAATTGTTATCTTTTTCAAATATGATACCATTCACTTTAAGCTAATATTTTTAATTTAAAGAATTTCAAAATGCAGACTTGAAGTCACGAACAATTAAAAATTAAAAGCGTTTGAAGTGGAAAAGTTTTGATATAAACATTAATTTTTTACCATATATTACTTATTAAAATATATAGCTGTTCTGAAAATACTTCAAAAATAATTTTAAATTGGAAAAAATTAAAACATCTTCTAGATTTCTCAAGATTTGGAAATAAAAATGTGGAGCTTTTCAAGGTTGATTGATTCGTTCTTGAATTCAGAGCATTAAAAATGATAAAGTGGATTTATATTTTTGGAACTGAATTTGAATCTTTGAACTCTATAATTGATAAAAGTTAAAAATTCTAAATTTGTAGATTATCTCCATTTTATTTAAACTTGTTTAATGGGACATAGTTTCTACTTTCAATTTCATACCTGTAAATTTTTGAGCATTCGATTACAAATTATTTTAATTAACAATTTTTAAAACTTCAATTGAAAAAGTTTAAAACTCAAGAGTTCCAATTTAAATGCCTCAATTTTCAGTTTTTTTAATACTTCAAATGGAAAAATTCTTACCCTTAGAGTTTGAAATTTTTATTTTATTGACTGTGAACAATGTTTGCGAACCCAGAAAGATATTTTTAATTGAAATAGATTAATTAAATTTCAGATTCAAAAATATTTACACGCTTATTTTATATCAAAAAATAAAGGAAGAATTTGGTATTTAAATGAGTCTAGAAAATTATTGATTTGATAAAATAAATGGGTAATTAAATGAGTCTCTGAAAATTATTAATTCCACAAAACAGTCAATTTAACATCGTCGATCTGAATATATTTCCCGAGATTTAAGTTAAAAAAGGCCGTAGATTTTCCGAGTTATATCTTTAAAATTTTCCAAGACAAAAATAATAATTTTCTTCTATTTAAATCAAAAAGCTATGAATTAATTAGCATTTTTGGAAAATAAAACCTTGAAAAATACCGTGTGCCGCATTTACAATAAAATGCCGAATTTGGGAAACAAGGAAATATATTGGTATGGAAATCCAAATTCCCTTCCCATTCTTTAACATTAGTTGCCTAAGAATGTTTAAAAATTGACGATTTTATCGAAAATTACCGAAATTCCGTGTACGTTGCTTCCAAGCAAAAAGAAACCATTATTTTCTGAAATGTTGTTTATAGTTTACAAGTTTAAACCAGAATAAAAGTTACCATTTTATGGTTTAGTAAGTATTTACAGTTTTAAACTATTGAATATGATGAATATAATGTAATTGAAATTGAATTAAATTTTTATTTGTGAAGACGTAATATAAAAATATCCTGAAAACATTAAAAATAATTTATTCAATAATTAACATTTTAGACAAAAATTTATTTTTCAGTGGAACAAATATAAATTATAATTTTATAAAACGTTTAAGATGCAACTAGAATCAAAGTTTCAACATCTTTGATTTAAAGACATTGTGATATCTAAAATAGGCAGAACATGCGCACTTTACCAGCCCGTGGAAAAGCAGTAAAATAGCACTTTATTGTACTGTGATGAGCACGTAAACGTACTAAATGTAATGTGACGGGCGCGTAAAGTGATATCAGGGAGGAAGAAGTGAAAAAAACAGTGAGAAGAATTCATTAAAAAAACGACGTTAAAGTACGAAGTGGATTTTGGACATCTAACGTCATCCCATGCGAGGATGTACGCGGTACAATCAAGCGCCGTTTTCCAGAAACAAAATTTTTATTCTGCCTATTTCATATAAAGGATGGCATGCACCACGGCAGTAAAGTTGTTTCATACTCGGATTCCGTTTACTGAAATTTGGAGAGATGCAGAGGGCTGTGCATCTCAATGCACAGGCCTGTTCAATGAGTTCAATAAAACGTTTAATGGCTTACATCCTTACACTGAGACTCCGGGGCCAGATATTAGAAAAATCGTAGGTCGTAACACTTTTCCGCTGCTTGGCTTCTAAATAGGAATCATGCACAAGAGACTGCGGACGAGTGCAAATATAACTGAAAATCTTGATTTAAATGCAGTGGTGTTAACAGACCAGGATTTTTTCAACCGCGCAGGCGTCGCGTAAGGAAAGAGAAATGAAGAGGACGCCTGTTTTGTTTCTTACACCACTACGATGCAGTGGAAAAAGTTGTGGTCCGTTAGAACTACTGCTTAACTCCCCATCGGTAAAATCAGTTTCTTCGAGCTCGCTACCGACTGGTTGAAGTTCAAATTAGGTTATCAAAATAAATATTGACAAAAAACTTTTCTCTTTTCAATTAAAGTAATAACTACACTTTAAAAAAATTAATAATTTAAGTAATACAATATGCGTTTATTTCATATAGGTGCTATCTATTATTCGTATTATTGGCAAAATCTGAATAGAATTTGTCGTAACATACATTAATTTAAGTTTATTTAAGCTTACAATGTATTGGGACTTGCATGAAATAGTGAAATAATTGTTTTTTGGTTCCAAAACCTGTTTCATAAACATGAGTTTCTTCACTGTATAAGGTCGAAATTGTATCTAAAACGATTTTTTTTATAAAGTTTAGTTTTTAGTATTCAATCATTGTTTTAAACTTAAAAAAACAATCGTAAAAACACTTTTATAGAAAAATTAAAATACATCTTTAAATCGTACCTACTCTTTCTTGTTTCAGGTTTCGGAACCAGGTGGCGAAATGGTAGACCACCATTTCCATTACGCAGTAGTGATTTGTATGCTTGTATAGATTAATCTTTATCGACACATAAAAGTGCAACAAAAGTGCAACATAAAAGTGCAACAACAAACCATAATAAACACTCTGCAGAGAGTGGTACCCTGTGCTCTTTCTGATTGGCCTTCGCATTTCATTCACGGAGTCACTAGTAAATTTCTATTTATCGATTGTTATGTTCATACCTGTGTTAACCTCTGCGATTCACTGATTCCAATTGGCGCTGACCAATTTGAAATGATATTCACTCTTTTTAATTGCTTCTACGGGATTTTGAACAATGAACCAAATTCATGGGGGGAAACTTTATTTTTATAATATTTTCGCAATGAATAATAATTATTACAATTTAATTATTGCATTAAATAGTCCATAAAGAACGAAAACTTTTTTCAAATAAACTTATACAGAAAAAATGACTATTTACGAAGATATTAGAAAAATAGAGCAAAAATTAACCGTTTTCCATGAATTTGGTCCCTTGTTTTCCCCTCAGCATTCACCGAACTGAAGTTGACTGGTAATTGAAGTGAAAATTCCTTATTGTTATGTAGAGGATCATCACTTTTTCTATGCAATTAGTTTCTTTATTAACAATTATTCAGTCTAATGTCGCAAAGCGAATAGTTGCTTTTACAGGTGTTCAGGTGACTGACAGCGCGGTTTAGCACTTCACAAATCTCGGCATGAGCCAAAATTCAGTCTCCAAATTATACATGACCCTAGATGCCCAGATGAGCAACTACGTTTAGGGGAATAAAACTGAAAATACTCTCAAATTCTCATTGGGAGACCAATATAATTTGAGCTGCAACAAATTTAACAAAAGCGTTTTTCTGTGCTTCTTGTAAATGATTGAAATGTACCTTTAAGGAATACCCCTTAATACGATTAATTAATGAACTTAAGAGATACTCTTGATTAAGTTTATTCAAGGCTAGAAAAAAAACCCTAGCAGCAATCGGTTGGTTGCGGACGTGTCGATTTGCTCCTCTTCAGTCTTCTGAGTTCGTTTTATTGTGTCTAATCGATTCAAACTTTTTCGGCACTTTTTCTTTTTATTACACTTCATTTACGTTACTATGGCAGAATGCATAGAGTGCAACGTAGTGGTTTTGAGAGATAGTCCTGAGGTTCTAGCCTGTGTGAAGTGTGACAATCTCAGTTACTTGACAGTGCTAATGTTGGCATCCAAGGAAGACGTTTGATAAACTTAAAAAAGAGCATATTGATTATGTATTTTCTAATTTATCATTTAGAATTTACTTACTAAATTCCTAGAGCTCAAGAGCCCTCTAAGAAACACGTGATACATGTAATGGAACTATAGCTATTTTTGAAACTCTGGTCGATGTCAGATAACAGTGATAGTTAGTTAACATTGTATATAGTGAAATTATGTGTAAAATTCAAAAAGAATAACGGTTTCTATTATTAGTACTGTTGAAGTAATAAAGTTCTCGATAAAAAACTGATTAAGTGGCCATTAAGAATAATAAAACAACAGACAAAATACGTAGCATACACTATTTTCATTACCTATCAATAAGTTATTTTAAGTGTACGGTTGTCAATATTGCACAAATAATAAAAAAATAGTTTTCTAAAGTGCAAGATTGAAGGTGCATCCCTGATCGCACTAGGTCATAAATAAAGCGAATGCATGCATTTTGTGCTCGCTCGAGTATCAAAGTACTGGAGAATTAGGCTCTTCACCAGAAAAATGCTTGTAGCCGTCGGCAAGGATTACTTGTTTCTTTTAAGCTGTTGCAATACCGCGAAAATCTTTCTCGAAATCCTCACTACCTGCTCATTCTCATTAAACCACTCATTACACTGCGTTCGACCAAGAGCATGCTCTCCGTAAGCTTCGACAAGCATTCGATGAGATTCTATCGCCGATTTACCCAAATGGAAACAGAAAGTTAATGCTCCCCGCAAATCGTTGTTTGAAGGCACGTATTTCTACATTTTCAAGAGCGAAAAAAATCACGATGTCATATGAAACTTGAAATGTTTGGTATTGGATATTGTTGGCAGATGACAATACGCCAATTAGCACAAATGGTAAGTTCCGACAGTGCCTACAAGTGTGCCTACTGGCCGCTAGATGGCAATACCGGTTTCATATGTATACACCTGGTATAAGCCGACTCTGCCCCCTTTCCGCTCATCTCTGTTTCTATGAAATAGCATTTGAAATTCGTGATAATATGCCAAGAGAGATTGAGCATTCACATGGCAAACTCTTAAACTCTCCATGATAGACGAAATATAAGTCTAGATAAGGCAAAACTGTTAAGATATTTAAGGCCTACAGAATTCACACAAGAATCATACAAGTTAAGTGGGAAAAAGTTAGCAGGCAGAAACCCGATCCAAAAACTTCTCAGTGTAGACTTTGCGATTACAGCAGAACTAACGAAAAAATACTATGAGATACACTTACAAAAAATGCATTAAAAATGAACAGATATTATATAGTGTCATTTTCATAAAATACTTTCCACAAGTTAGTATTTTGACAAGTCTAGAAAAGTAACTGATAAGCTGTATGTATTAAACAAGTATATATTAGTGGTATATTGTTGGATTTGCACAAAGCCCGAAACTTAAGATTCTAAGAGGATAACATTCAATGTATAGAATTGGTATTTATGTATGCCATATCTGTTATTATGCAAATTGATATATAACCATTAGAAATATTACGTAAAGATTTGCATACTGCGTGTAAATCTACTTCAATAAACAAACTTAAAATTAAAGAAAAATCATAACCATGCATAAAATGAATGATAAATACTAAGTGACAAACCAGCTGTGATGTCCTCTTCCGCTGGTATGCTGTCAAGTTCATCTTACCGAAAAACATCAATGTCATTGATGTGAGCCAAAAAAACTCTCTATGTCCCACCTTCTTCGAGACAAAAGACCCTTCCGCCCTCATTACTCTATCCTAATAATTTAGTAGGGAGTCACCTCTTTTTGCATTTCTCGATTATGATAGAACATGCTGATTTCTGGTTTAGTTGGTTCACCATGATAGGTGGAAGCGAAGCATACGGAGCTTTGCCAGCTAAAGGCCTAAGTCTGTAGATATTAGAGATGCACGCTTTTTCGAGTAGTACCTCTGAGATCGCTGCTATCTGGCAAAAAGCAGTTGATAGATCCTCCGATTCTTAAACCGGTAAGCCTTATCACAGTTATGCGCGAAGCATCTTTGTTTGGTGTCCTCTTTTATTCTCTTGATTGATCCATCGTAAGATTGATTAAAGACCATTTGCTTGTATTCAAAACAATTAAGCTTTTCAGAGATTTGATTTAATTCGACTTCTTTTCCTTTTGATATCACCATGAGAATCGCAGTTTCATGAGCAGGGTCCAAAGCAGCTGTAGACGCTCCGGCGCTGGTTTCATCAAAAGGTGGTCTGATGTGTTTCTGTGTCGAGAGCTGTCATTTCTAATGGTTAAGGTGCATTTAGAATATTACCAAGATTTTTGCATGTTTCAAATTTCTTCAAAATCCTTGACTAGCGAGTTTAAGCAATTCAAATGACACAGAGTCTTACACTTGCCACAAGCAATTGAGTCCGTCCCTCTCATTATTGATCCACGGCAAACGACACAGGCCACCATCTTGATCAGTACATGTGGTCACTCACAAAACTTTCATAATAAAGATATTTCTGATTAAAAAAACTGATGCCGCGCACTCCAACACAAACAAGACACCGAAAACATTTCACCACATCTAAAAAGCGTTCAAAGATTGCCACGTAATGCAATTGACCATCGATAAATACAGAGCAGCACAAAGAATGTGAAACGTTACCGATCATGGCCGCTATGTCTAATGATGTCTGTAAGGGATGTAATTCTTCGACTACTAGTGCCATTTTTGCAACAGTGAATACTAACCCTGGTGCCAGTAATAAGACCAGTAATTGTCAGAACTTTGGTCATGAAAATTTTATACCCCTTACTCCCACTCCTGTCAATTTGCCTGCTCTACCTCCAGGTCTCATTAAACTCTTACGTCAAGTGTTCTCGGAGGCCTAAAGTAAAGTGCTTGCGCAGTATCGTGAGATTTTAGTGAGATTCAGTGAATTGGAAACGATAACAGAAAATCAAGTATTTTTGAATTTCAAGTAAAAGAATTTTTTGTCGGAAGGCTGTCTCAGCCAAAATTTCGGCCTGTCTAGATGCCTTGAGTGGTACGGTGATGATTTGTCGGCGCATCAAAACTTTTGTTAGAGTACAGTCGAAATCTGCACCCACAACCTTACAGATTATGTACGCAACGGTTCCAGAAGTTATCATGGCAAAGGTGCACATGAGGCCAACTACGTGCCTCTCTATTCTTTTTGTGTGGGAGGTACGATAAACGATAGAGCAGAAGAAAGGGATTGTGTAGTATTGCCGCATCACCGTTTATAAGTCTCTCGTAAACGAAAAATTACGACAGATTTGGTGTTTCGATTGGATTTTTTGCGAAAACCATGCGGGTAGAATTATCCTTTATTTGTTTATAATTTTTATGATCTTTTTCTTGACTTTTAAGTATAGTTTTTCATGCAATTATGTAACATCGGCGAGTTCCTACCGGAGTTCATTTACTGGTACTTTTCTTTTTTCCGTGTAAGGTATAGGCCGAACGTGCAAAAATCACTGACTTTGATGTTCATTATTTTGGTTTCTAAATGGGCAATTTGATTTCAACTTCACTGTTTGATAGATCTCGGTGTTCTTTTCATGCTGTTTGAGTTTTGCAGAGTTTTTTAATAAGTCGTTATTTCCGACAAATACCTTAACTTTTCTCCAATTAACCTTAGAATTATTATTTCACAAGTGCTAATACTACCAAGGTAAATGCATTTCTCTAATTTTTACTCTGCACCTTTAACAAATCTTGTTTATTCAAATAGTGTTTAAAATTGTGATGTTTCGTCTTTATGAGATTTTATGCGATAGAAAATTATTCAATTTTTCGACATCGCCTATTTCAAAGCTATTTTTATTTTCTTATTATTTAAAGGAATATTTGAAGTCACGTGATTTCTCCGTTTGAGTGTGTGATGATAGCATTGTCACTTGAGAAAATCAGTGTGCGAGCAGCAGTGAATCGCGACAGATCGTTGTCCGATCTTTTCGTATCATTAAAGTGATCAATTCAATAAAGACATTAAAGAATGCATCTTACAAAAATGTCTATAACGAATGAGTGAGTGAGTGATCTGTGTAGTTCTCAAAAATGGTCTTAGTCTGCCAAGTATTCTATACTTTAATTAAAACTTGAACTATTAATTATTTCTAACGATTCTTCTCTGTATATTTTTGAACTGGCAAAATTAATTAGTCATAAACATAAACATTAAACAAAATGGTCCTTTGAGCCGGATTGAAGATAGTAAAAAAAACATTAAAAAGTGTAAAATTGGTATAGAAAAGATCAAAGTGAGAAATTTTATTAAGTGAAAACACAGGAACTAGGTGGAACATATGAGGGCTTGAGATCACATAGCAAGGATAAGCTGGTGAAAACATCTTCGCACGTAATGTAAGGCAGTCGTCCTTCTCCAAACAGTTTGTACTGTACTCTTTTATGCTGTAATTCGTCACTGGATCGGTCTTTCATTATTCTTCACCTGAAGGAAGAAATAACAGGTTTGCCAGCTGATATTTGGATGATTGTCAGCACACTTAATTTTAGACTTCATCGATTTCTAACCTTCTCCATTGGTAAGATGACAACTTTAATTTACCCATGATGAGAGAGGCTCGTTATGGCAAGCTAAATAATAATAATTCAGACCGTAGTAGTTCAGTAAAGATTTATTGGCATTTTATTAATAATTATGCTTACGCACTCAAATTTGCTCGCATTCTCAGAGTGCTTTTAAACTAAAGTAAATAAGTTGTTTCGTTTGCAAATTAAGAATTTTCAATTTTATCTGAATTATCAGCAATTGTCAATTTGGATCGCTCCTTTTGTTAAAATGGATCCATTATTTTCTGAGTTATCAGAGATTTCTCAGGCGATTCTATGCACTGAAACCAATTTTAAGAAAATTGGAAAAGCCAATTTAACAGTGGCTACTGTCAAATCCCGGATAGAACTTCTTGAGCAGCGCTGGAAGAGTTGTGAAGCCCTGCATCTGGAAATTAAAGCTGGAACTACGTCGGCTGAGCGTGAGAAATTGGAATATTTCACAAAGTCTAAGTTTCTCGCTATTGAAGATGTTTATCTCAATGCGCGAGATTTTTTATATAATCAATTAGTATTGCTTACTCCTGAGACTAAGGCTTATGAAAGTTTAAATCAGTTTCAAATCATTCGTCATGATTCCTTGCCTGTTAAACTTCCTCAAATCACTTTACCGGAGTTGTTAGGAGACTACAAGGATTGGGAGAATTTCCGCGATTTATTTAATGCTTTGATAATTCGAAACAATTCCTTGTAAAATGTGACAAGATTACACTGTTTGAAATTCTCCTTAAAGGGCGAAACTTAAGGTTTTTAAATACATTTTTCGATAACTGATGATAACTTTATCTCCACTCGGGAGTCGCTAAAGACCAGTTTTGACAACAAAAGAGCTTTAATCTCAACTCATTTACAAGCCTTTATCAATCTTCCTAATGTGTCGAATAATATTCTCTCAAAAATCTTAAACGCTTAACAGAAAATTGCAGTGATTTAGTTGTTTTTATAATGGTTAAAAAGTTTGATATAAGTACTCTCAAGGAATGGGAGATGCATATTGGTTCTAGCATTGTTTATCCCACTTATCAGCAACTTGATTCATTTTTGGAGACTGGCATACGTATTTTGGAGGCTATTAAAGCTTCAAAACCTGTTGCGAGTTCTCGAGAAAAGAGTAGGACTTCAAAACAATTGAGAATTAGGAGCCACAATGCAACTTCTAGCTCAAAGAGTCTCCTTTGTAAGGATAATCACTCTGTATTTAAATTCAACCAATTCAAAGCTCTGTCTGTGGACATAATTCAGAAGACCTAATTCCCTGTTGCATTCAGATAATTATAATTCAAATTCCACCTTACTGCCAACTAACTCTGCATCGGTTAATTCTCAATTGGCAATTTCAGGTTCTCTCGCGTCACAATCAAATGATCCCGGCAATTCCACTCTGAGGGTGGAGGGGGGGGGGGGATCATTTTTTGCTGAAAGAAGCAGAGGATAAAGTTTAGTTTCATTTTCTGAATAATCATCAAAATTTATCGCGCTCAACCTTATTCGCTACGGCTGTTATTTCCTTCCAAGCTGTAAATGGAAGAAGTCACAGACTTATAATTTTGCTGAACCAATGATCTGAATGTTGTTTTATTACCGAGAGAGCAATAAAAATATTAAGTCCACGCTACAAAAAGGTTAGAGCAGTAGTATATGGGGTTGGGGGAGTTAATATTGGTTCTTCAAGAAAGTTAGCAGAATTTAATTTAATTCCTATACAAAAGAACTGTCCTAAAGTCCACATCTAAGCTTTAGTATTATTACACCTTACATCATATACTCCTCCTGTAAGATGTAACGTGGGGAATGAAGATCAATTAAAAAAGTTATGGTTAGCAGATCCAAATACCTTTAGCTCCGATCAAGTTGATTTGATTTTAGGAGCCGATAAATATGGCTTATGTTTACTTCCTGGTCTCAAACAAGGTATATTGGTTTCTCTTACTGCGTTAAGTAACGTTTTTGGTTGGATATTACCTGGGCCGGTTTCAGTCACAAATAAAATAGTAATTAACATTCCAGTTACAGCACATCAGGCTATTTCAGCAGAAGTCTTGTATAAAGACTTAACTAGGTTCTGGGAGTTGGAGGAAGTTCCCTTTAAAAATACTTTGAGAGATGACGAAATGTTTAGTGATAAGCATGTCGCCACAAATTACCAACGAACAAAAAACGGACGTTACATGATAAGCTTACCTTTCAAAAACGGTCCTCCTATAAAAATAGGTGCATCTCTGGAGAGCTTTAAGATGGCTTTGAATAAAGTAATTAACTCAATAAAGGCATTAAATATTACATCTTACAAGAATGTCTGTATATAACGAGTGATTGAGTGGGTGATCTGTGTGGTTCTCAAAAATGGTCTTAGTTTGCCAAGTATTCTATACTTTAAAAGAAATTTGAACTATTAATTATTTCTAACGATTCTTCTCTGTCTATTCCTGATCTGGTAAAATTAATTAGGCATAAACATAAACATTAAACAAATAGAAAAGTACTTAAGGGTGTTGGTTAAATACAACATTAAATTCTTTTGATAGACACGGCACTCACTCAACATATATTTTGTCTGAAGGATTTCATAACGAAATAAAGGAAACTTGTCGAATATCCGGGGATTTTCGAGATCCTCGGATAAATGAAATGTTGAAAAATTATACCTTTGTTGAGGAAATAATTATTTTCGCGACAAATATTAAGAAATAAATTAAATATTACTAGATATAATAATCAGATGGTAGCTCTAAGAAAGCATCCAGAGGTGATTGTTGTCACTTGCAACGCTCGCGACTGCTCGTAATTGTATACCTGTAAGATCATCGCAGAAGGTTTCAAGCATCGTATTAAATTAACTTATAAAATTCTAATCTCATCAGTCACTTGACTTAGTCCGTGGCTATGATGTGTAACTGGGTTCAACCGAGAAAACGTTTTAATATAAATAATCGGTATTTCCAACGGCATTCTCGCTTTGGTGTCGCGGTAGGGCTTGAACTTTTCTCTCATGAATTTGACGGCTATGTTGGCGGTAGCACTGCTACTGACAGGTTACCCATACCAGATAGGCTGATAATGAAGAGGACAGGGACTAAGACGAACACAAAATCTCATAAATGAAAAATGGAGAGTATATTAAAGATTTGAAATGCTTGTCGCTTCCCGAGGATCGTCAGGACGCCCCTAGAGCCACAGCTTAGGGCCACAGCTTGCTGGGCGGTGGCGATGGTGAGCTGCGAGATGGGAAGGAATATCTCACTTATATCATGCTCTATTAAAGTTTGGATATATAGGACCAACACTAGGACAT
Organism: Belonocnema kinseyi; assembly: GCF_010883055.1. NCBI lineage: Eukaryota > Metazoa > Arthropoda > Insecta > Hymenoptera > Cynipidae > Belonocnema > Belonocnema kinseyi. Next base: position 134,386,453 of record NC_046657.1, on the reverse strand, counting down.
TCTCTGCCCAAACTTAACATCACAAATGATCTGCTTGCACCAATAGATCACCTCAACTGCAAGGTTTTACCTACATATTTGAACATAACACAAACTGCATTAGAGGTGCGAAGTCTTGTATACTGTGCAGCTGTGGCAACCATTAGAACGTGAGGCCTCTAAACTAGGCCTGCAAATGCAGTTTTTGTCCCAACAAGGGATAGAGATCCACCATGGAAGATCAGGTTGGATATGGATGTCAGCAAAGTAAGGTGCAAATTGGGTCGATTAACTCAATATAAAAGGAAATAGAACCAGAAAGTTGATCAACCATCTTATTAAAACCAGCTACCCTTGGCACATCTAGACATTAAGAACAGCAATATTGAATGAGATTATGGACTCCGACCGGCAGATACTTGATGTTCTTACTGCCAGACTGCATCGGTACAAGAAAAGTAGTACACGAATGCAACAAAATGAAACTTTCAGATAAATAAAGGAAGGTTCTATCGTAAACTGAGTGGAAAGCAAAATAACTACCAAGAAACCGGAGTCGTTCAGTTGGAAGACACGACTAGCAATTGATCAGATATTTAGGGAAAATGAAGAGAAGCAATTCAGGTGCTGCATGATTTCAACTAGAGAAGACAACAGCTAGAAATAACCCTAAAATGGAGCTGACAAAAATCACAGCTTAAGATTTTTCAGCGGTTTTGAAAAGAGCAAATAACTGGAAAGGTTGAGGTCCGGGCAAGGTGCACAACTTCTGGTACAAGCATCTGATGAGTGTGCATCCTGCGTTGGCAAGGTGTATTGAAATGATCATCAAACACCTAGGTCTAATGCCAGGTTTTATACTCTAGGTTACTACGTATATGTTGCCTAAAACACCAGAAGCTTCAAATCCATCTGAATTTCGACTGATAGTCTGTCTTTCAACAATTTATGAATTTATTACAGCTATCATTGCAGAAGAGGTATATTCTCATTGCAACGAGAATGGCATCCTTACAGAAGAACTAAAAAGATGTTGTTGAAACTCGGGAGTCAGTAAAAATCTAGTCACTATAGGCCCTGTTTCCATGGCAAAAGCTCGTAAACATCAGCGGAACTTGCACATGAAATCCATTGACTACAAGCCAGCCAGTATTTCGATCATGGACTACCAAAGATAATTAGATTAATACGCAGTACGATGGGTATCTTTCGAGGCGCCTCATTTAGTGCACTGTGGTTCTGTTTAGCGTTTAACACATTGAGCAAAACAGTCAATAGCATGCGTCATGGGTTTCGAATACATGATAACGAAGATGGTCATCAAGTGATTCATCGTCTATACATGAATGATCTGAAGGTATACGCTTGTTGAGATCAGAAGTTGCAGAAAGTGATCGATGTGACAAAGCAGTTTTCCAATGATATTCACACGGAGTTCGGAATAGATAAATGCAGAACTCCTGTTGCATTCTAAGCAACTTTCTAGGCCATCAAGGAGCGACTGTTATCAACAGCGATAAAAGACGAACTCCAAACTACACCATGCTCCTTATTTTATATTTACAACGTCATCGCAAAATATTTCGAACTTCGTCTTACATTAACTTATAACATCGTCATCTCATCAGGCAATAGACTTAGTCTGTGGCTATGATCAAAAACCGAGTGATGCGGCGGTCATATAACGATCCTAATATATTTGTCACGTACTGAGTTGGCAGACTGATTTACAATATTTGACCGCTATCTACCTGAATCCCTTTTTAAAATTTTCTTCAAAGTACTAACATTTTTTATGAATGTATGTTTTATAATTATAAATTACATACTAATATAATGTTCCGGAGTTAAATCTATTTTGGTTTATCTCATTCCATATACGAGAAAATTATATTCATTTCAATTTTAAGAGCTGATTTCAAAATTTCACACATTTTTTATTTTTAATGCATTTCAGGTGGTCCACTCTTTAGCCTTGTCGCAAGTATAAATTGAACTTCTGCAGGTATTTAAACCTGGAATTTAAGTAAATTTAAACAAGCAGCTTTAAAATGGCACTAAGCACTGCTGTTTCAGTGCCGTTTTAGTGCCCTTCAATCGACGAAGTATCTAACTATCAACTTTTATTCTCGTACCAAATTGTTTTATTATTATCTAACTCAATTTTACCTGCAAGAAATAGATATACAATTGAAGTAATAAAAAAGTAATACCAGTTACAATGGTTGAGAAATAAATGTTTTAATTACATGTATATGT
>NC_046657.1:134380639-134384115 GCF_010883055.1 Belonocnema kinseyi | reverse complement strand
TCCTCCGGTTGCGGACAGAAGGTCCATGTACCAAGGGTTTCTACTCAATATGATTACAATAATTAACGGGGTCATCTAATGTGTCAGATAAAAAAAATTAATTTTCTTTTCATAAATCACGTCCAAAACATGTATACAAGACGTGGGCGAAAGGATTTTTTGCAATTTGAAGTGCTTGAAACGTTACACGCGCAAACCGAAGTAGGTATACGGAGTGTGCATCGACAGGGCTCGTCTTTATTCAAACAAAAGAAAAACGTCTTACGTAATATATGTACTCTATGGTCCCGTTTAGAGGAGGGTGGGGGTCTGCCGAAGTATTATTCTCCATGTTGAAAGCAATGGAGAAAGTATCACGCAGGGGGGGGGGGTTAGAAGTTCCACAAAAATGTATCATGTGATTTGTGAATGGCCCCCAACAATGACAGTATAAAGCCATCAAAAAGTTGTAAATGCGGATCAAAACGATCAAATTGCGCAGAGCACCCGACATAGGGTCGGGAAACAGTGCCGATTCTCCTAGAATTCGGGGTGCTGAAAATAATTTAAATAAAAGCACGACGACGAACCGGCGGAACGTCCACATTGTTCTATGAGTCAACTTAAGGATGAGTTGCTAGCCTACTACGATGCCAGCATATTCCCTGTTCGAGGAGGCTTTATGGCGCGTATGCACACTCTTTGGTACCAGAAACACCCAGTGCTTCAGCACGTTTCGCATCAGTCATTGCGAGATCAACGTGCGTTGATAATGCTTTTAGGACAAGGAGGAACATTGAGATTCCTTTTAAGCCCCAAGATCTGGCTGAAATGAATGCTCCTTTCGAAATGATATCTTGGAAGAGTCCGACCTCTGGACCATTAATTGTTCAATTCATAGTGCGGCGAGAGTTCTGGTTGATGCAAATGGAAGATGAATTAAAACTGCAAAAACGCATGCATCAACTGAAGAGCAGACTGTTTAAGTCAAAGCTGCTGAGAATCAAGCAGCATATTGTTCACAAAATACGGGTGTTATCTGAAGCAAGGAGGAGAATACAGAAGATGGAAAGATGGATTAAGGAGAATCGACAGTTTCTTGCTGGCACAATGCGCCCTTGCAGCGTTCCCCTTATTTCTGTCAAAAATGCAGCCAAGCTCAACGAGTTTCAAAGATGTTATCAAGAACTTCTGGTGGAAGAAGTTTACTTTTACATACCAATATCTGGCCCGCATATCATACATGCTTGCCGTCTCGTTTCTACTCTACTCGTTTGGAGTGGTTGAATAGAAGAAGAACGAGCTTATGGCCGTTGCACATGCAGAGATCCTCTCCTAAAAATGGTCAGGAACCACGAGATAAGTGGAAAAGGAGCGCCCCTTCACAAAGCGGCGAAGCTGGTTTGTAAAAAAATGTAGATAAACTTTTACAGAAATTTAGTAGGAGAGTCGTTGCCAAAAGAGCAAACTTTTGCTTTTCTCAAATCATCAGGACGGTGTAATTTCAACGTTAGTATACCGCGACTGAAATTAATATCAAGAAGTTCCCAGCGATATGTTCAGAGATATGTCGAGAACATGAAATTTCAGTAAATGCGGCACTTCTCATTCTCGAGAGTTGACTCTATTTCCTTAGGAGCATTTAGCTGAGTGGTATTAAGGGTAATTCCGTGAGAGTGACTGCGATGGTAATAAAGAACTCTGAGTGTCGAATGGTGCCCTCGGATGTAGGTCGTTCCCGAATGAGTTGGACAACTGGCTAATATGCGTCCTAGATGATCGTGGTGTACATGACACGCTCTATATCAATCATCGAAAATTTCTTGGCACAAAATATGTCGGCAATATGCTAAAGTGGAAATTAAACCGTCTTGACATGCCGAAATTAAACACTTCGTGCCCGACTTAAATCCGGGTGATTTAAGAAAATCTAATGCTAGTTCACACGGCAACGACTGATCCTCCACATTTCTGTGGAAGATACCGTGAATACTCTTGTCGAAGAGCTGTACAAGGAATGTTTTATCTTGTGCTTTCTCAATTCGGGATTTCAGGATTAGAGACTCGAGATAAATAAGATTTGATGCATTTTGCTCACCCCTGATATTAGAGTCAACGCCGATTATTTCAGTAGCTTCCTCCGTCACATTGTACAGAAACAATCCTGGGCCCACCTTTTCGTGCTTCCCAACTATTTTAAGAAGACGGTGCCGTCCGTTTGCGACTATATGTGCTGTACCCAGAATAATGCTGTTGTGAAGAGATTCAAGATTGAGTATTCCGTGACCATCTTGACGCAGTCATCCCAGATTTGAAACGACGTTCACTCCAATACTATTGCAGGTCTTGTCCGTGTGAAATATAGTAGCAAAGGATGTTCATAACCGGGTTGCGCGCGCAACCCATTTCTCCTCTTCTGAATTTGAAAACTCGACGGTGCATGACTGCCGGTCGGAACACTTCGGCGGTTATATTTATATCTTTATCTGCTAACTGGTTTGAAATTAAATCAAGAGATTGGGATTTTAATATTTCCAGATTTCGATGCGGGCGATTCTCATGATTTGAATACTTCGCGCGCCTCTTTATATGCGTATATTTTGAGGTTACGTTATTTCATGTATAGAATATAAATTATATAAATATCTATACTATTCTATATATAAATATATATAAATAAAAATTTGTCATAAGGACAACCGCAGGATTTCGCCGGGAGCGGGTGCTAATCTGAAAAATTGCACCCGCTTCCAGCGAAATCGCGGTAAAATTTCAGCCACAACCACATCTCACAACCGCTTGCCGCACAAGTACCCGTCGGAATGGCGCAGTGCTAGAGACAGTGGCAATAATCTAAGACAAAAGTGGAGTGGGCTCATGGTGTCGCTCTGAAAGACACCTCTCTGAAACGTGACCTTGTTAGTTGTCACACGATTTTTGCCAGATGAGATAGTAAATCTGGTTTTCCAAAGCGGCATCAATCCTATCATTCAGGATAGCTGTGAATATCTTATAAAGCGTGTTCAGGCAAGTTATTGGTATGTAGTTCTTCGGGTCAGATAAGTTGCCTATTTTCGGCAGGAGTATTGTGCGCGCTTCCACCAACCACTCTGGAATCGGCTCTTCCGACTTCAAATATGAGGTGAAAATACGGGCCAAATGCTGATGGGTTGAAGAAAACTTCTTCCACCAGAAGGTTTTGATACAATCTGATCCCGGTGCGGAATAGTTCTTCATCCCTCTTAATACTTTTTTCACCTCCTCGGTAGTGATGGGTGGGCATTCTTTATCAGGCGTTATGAGGGCAACACATGACTCCTTGAAGCTATTTATATTTTCTGAGTCTTCGTCTAGTCTATGCTGAACTTCGTAGACTTCTCTACAAAATACTTCGACCTCCTCTGCTTTGGGTGGGTGTTCGACAGTAACTGGAGGGTCTTGGAAGAGTCGAGATGGGTCAGAGAGAAACTGTTGATTTTCTCTGACCCACCTCTCCC
>NC_046657.1:134379538-134380539 GCF_010883055.1 Belonocnema kinseyi | reverse complement strand
TAAAATTCCTACCAGATGTGATGTAGTCAATCACACATTGAATGCAGGACGTTTACTGTCTTGCCCAGCCTATCTTTATAGCAAGTTGATGCATTCGTCTTTTGGTCTTATGATCAGCCGTTGGTTTTGTTTTACGGTTCGCATCGGCTAAAGCTCTCGCTTCATTGTACACACAATAATTGATAGCCCAGAGGTCGGATTCACCGGAAAAATGTCCACGAAGCTCGTCATCCATTCCAGCCAGATCTTTAGGCTTGAGAGAAACCTTGATGTTGATGTTTCTCCGGGTCGTAAAGCATCGCTCTTCATCTATTGGATGCCTGCCCGCGGTTGTTCTTGGTGTGGCCTCTCTTTCTTCGTTGCCGGCTTGTTCTAGCTGTGGTAGAGTAGGCCTTCCGCTTACATAGCTCATTTTACGGAGTTGTTCAGCATGGTTTCGCAGACGTTGCTGCGAAAAGTGCGATAGCTCCGGGTGTTCTCGCACCACAGAGCATGCAGCCGTGCCATGTAACCCCGTTCACGGGCCGCACTCGTATCACAGCACTGTAGAAAGTCGTGATATAGTTGCTCCGTCCAACCAAAGGTCGCGTGATCCCGCCGATCCATCGCATTGAATCCATTTTCATTGGCTCCTCCAGCTCTAGATTGGTCGGCATTTTTAGCCCACCCATTGTCGGGAGCCCTGCGCGTTCTGTTGTTTTGGACCGCACTTACTAAAACTATGTTTGGCGTTCTCATTGTTGTTCCCACGAGAAGCTAGGGAAAGGGGTTCGTCCATCCTTCTAGAGCCCCGCATGCAAGGATAAGGCTGCGTACTCTGAGAGGTCGCCCGGTATCCCAGAGTCACCGTTCTAGACACCTCACCCAGGTGCCATTCAGCTTTCGGCACGGATTTCACACCTCCGCTTGGGGGTTAATTCCTTCGGGACCGCTCCTGGACAATTGTCCGCGACCAATTGTCCCTGTACCAAGGGTTTCTGCTGAATATGTTTAAAAAAATA
>NC_046657.1:134377406-134379438 GCF_010883055.1 Belonocnema kinseyi | reverse complement strand
AATACATAGGCAGTCGCGGACAATTGTCCAGGGGTGGTCCCGACGGAATTAACCCCCAAGCGGAGGTGTGAAAACCGTGCCGAAAGCTGAATGGCACCTGAGTGAGGTGTCTAGAACGGTGACTCTGGGATACCGGGCGACGCAGCCTTATCCTTGCATGCGGGGCTCTACAAGGATGGACGAACCCCTTTCCCTAGCTTCTCGCGGGAACAACAATGACAACACCAAACATAGTTTTAGTAAGTACGGTTCAAAACAACAGAACGCGCAGTGCTTCCGACAATGGGTGGGCCAAAAATGCCGACCAATCTAGAGCTGGGGGAGCCAATGAAAATGGATTCAATGCGATGGATCGGCGGGATCACGCGACCTTTGGTTGGACGGAGCAACTGAATCACGACTTTCTATAGTGCTGGGATGCGAGTGCGGCCCGTGAACGGGGTTACATGGCACGGCTGCATGCTCTGTGGTGCGAGAAACACCCGGAGCTAACAAAGAACAAAAAAGAGAGGCCACACCAAGACCATCCGCGGGCTGGCATCCAATAGATGAAGAGCGATGCTTTACGACCCGGGAAACATCAACATCAAGGTTCCTCTCAAGCCTAAAGATCTGGCTGAAATGGATGACGAGCTTCGTGGACATTTTTCCAGTGAATCCGACCTCTGGGCTATCAATTATTGTGTGTACAATGAAGCGAGAGCTTTAGCCGATGCGAACCGTAAAACAAAACCAACGGCTGATCATAAGACCGAAAGACGAATGCATCAACTTGCTATAAAGATAGGCTGGGCAAGACAGTAAACGTCCTGCATTCAATGTGTGATTGACTACATCACATCTGGTAGGAATTTTACCGCCAAGGAGGTGAAAAAAGTATTAAAAGGGATGAAGAACTATTCCGCAACGGGATCAGATTGTATCAAAACCTTCTGTTGGAAGAAGTTTTCTTCAACCCATCAGCATTTGGCCCGTACTTTCATCTCATATTTGAAGTCGGAAGAGCCGATTCGAGAGTGGTTGGTGGAAGCGCGCACAATACTCCTGCCGAAAATAGGCAACTTATCTGACCCGAAAAACTACAGGCCAATAACTTGCCTGAACACGCTTTATAAGATATTCACAGCTATCCTGAATGATAGGATTGATGCCGCTTTGGAAAACCAGATTTATTATCTCATCTGGCAAAAATCGTGTGACATCTAACAAGGTCACGTTTCAGAGAGGTGTCTTTCAGAGCGACACCATAAGCCCACTCCTCTTCAGTCTTACATTATTGCCACTATCTCTAGCACTGCGCCATTCCGACGGGTACTTGTGCGGCAAACCTGCAGATCGAAAGTACAAGATCACTCATGTATTCTACATGGACGATCTTAAGATCTATGCTAAAAACAGAGAGCAACTGCATCTAGCTCTGGGGATGGTCGAAAGATATACTAAGGAAATTAGAATGGAATTTGGGTTAGGCAAATGCGCTAAGGTTTATTTGAAGCGGGGAAAACGTAATGGCATCCCTGAAGATCCTGAGCTCGTTGATAGAAGCGCCATACGACACCTTTGCGCTGGAGAGACTTATACATATATGGGCGTGCCACAGAGCCGCATTCAGGATGTGACATCTATAAAGGACACTCTCCGAAGCAGATACAAACGTCTCATCCGACAGATTTGGTCTTTCGAACTGTCGGCGAGGAACAAAGTATCTGCAACGAACATGCTTGCCGTCCCGGTACTACTCTATTCATTTGGAGTAGTTCCATGGACGAAGAACGAGTTGAGATCTATTGATATCGGGACATGAAAGGTTATGCACATGAACAAAAGCATGCATATTAAGTCTTCCGTTCCGCGACTGGGCATCTCTCGCCGTCAAGGGGGTCGCGGAATATTGAGTCTTGAATTTTTTCACAACAGGATTATTCTGGGAACAGCACATAGAGTTGCAAATGGAAGAGACCCTCTTCTTAAAATGGTCAGGAATCATGAAGAAGTGGGCAAAGGAGCATTTCTGTACAAAGCAGCGGAGGAG
>NC_046657.1:134353000-134377306 GCF_010883055.1 Belonocnema kinseyi | reverse complement strand
GATGCACGGTATCTTCCACAGAAATGTGAAGGATCAGTCAATATCTTGTGAGCTAATGTTTGCTTTCCTTAAATCGCCCGGATTGAAGTCTGGTACAGAGGGCTTCATTTTTGCATGCCAAGACGGCGTCATTTCCACCTTAACATACCGTCGCCACATTTTGAGCCAAGACATTTCCAATGATAGCTGCAGGGCGTGCCATGCACACCCCGAGCATTTAGCTGACATACTATCTAGTTGTCCAACTCACGCGGGAACGACCTACATTCAAAGGCACAATGCGGCACTAAGAGTGCTTGATTACCATCTCTGTCACTCCTACGGCATTCACCTTAATATAGCTCCTCTAAATGCGCCTAGGGAAATCGAGTCAATTGTCGAGAATAAGAAGTACCGCATATATTGGAACTTTATATTCTCGACAATTGTTTCTGTTGCTCACTCGAGGCCTGACATGGTTCTTCTTGACTTCGAGAAGCGAACCATGTTCGTTATCGAATTTTCGGCTCCAGCTGACAAAAACATCATAGCCAAGGAGAATGAAAAGAAAGAGAGGTATCGAGACCTTATAAGGGAGTTGCAACGATTGTACCCGAAATATTCTGTTAAACTGATCGTCCTTATCATAGGCGCTCTTGGAGGTGCCAAGCTTACACTTGCTAATGGCCTAAAAAAGCATCCCTGCGTGTCAACAATATGCTAGAACACTCGCGGGAAAAATGCAGAAGGCGGTTTTCCTTGGGTCGCTCCGTGTTGTGGCTGAAATTTTACCGCTATTCCGCTGGAAGCGGGTGAAAATACATTTTTGAAACTGAAAATTTAACAAAATTAACCATTTGGTTGAAAGTTCAACTCTTTGATTGAAAAATTATATTTTTCGCTTAAAAAATTAAACTTTTTGTAGATAATTGGTCTTTTTGAATTTAAAATTAAATAATTTCGTTGAAAATTCATGTATTTTGTTTAAAATTTGTCTGTTTTGTATATTATTAATTTTCTTCTTCGAAAATTCATCTTATTGGTTTACCATTATTGGTTTGAAAATTCGTTTTTTTCTTCTTCAATTCAATTTTTTATTACAGTTTTTGTCGGGAATTTGAACTATTCTATTTTTGTTTGAATTTTTTTCCTGTACATTGTATTAGTTAAAACACGAATTATTTTATAGAAAGTTAATTTATTTATTTTCAATTATGATGTTTTTTAAATTGAAAGAATTTTTAAATAAAATTTTTAAAATTGAATTTAAGGTATTAGAAATGTAAAAATATTTGACTTTTCAAGATGATTCTGAATCCGTTGAAAATTAAAGAATTAATAGATATTAGTTTTTTAAATTATTTTCAATGATGACTTCAAATATTATTTCGGTTTGAAAAAATTTTATTTTTAACCCATTCAATTAGAAATTTTTTAATTAAAAAAAAACATAATTTTGTTAATTATTAGCAATATTTGAGTGTTCATTTAAAACAATCCATTATAAACAACTATTAAAAACTATAAAAATTTGAACAGACTCGCTCAAAATTTAAAGCCTTGAATTGTTAAAATTGTAATGAGGTACATTTTAAATTTGATCACTACAATTTTAATTTAAAACAAGATTCAGAATTAATTTAAAACTTCAAATTATTTCAAATAATTTGAAAGACGGTGTAGATTTTTGCAGATTTTTAAAAAAGCTTAAGCTTTTTAAGAATTGTAAAATATTAAAAAAGAATAACAAAAATAGTTGTTTAATAGTTTTAAGGCAAATAGTTTTAAGGCAATTTTTTATTTTGCAAATTTTTAATGTATGGAAAAAATCTAATTAACAAAATATATCAATTTTTAACCCAAAAATTTACTCTTTCACAAAATTAATTAATTTTCTATCAAATAATTGGTGTTTTAACTAGTACAATGTACAGGATCAAGTTTCAACCAAAAATGGAATAGTTCAATTGCCACATAAAAGTGATTAATTTTTAATCAATCCTAGAATAGTTACATTTTCAGATAGAGAAAAATAATTTTTTAACAGAAAAAATGAATTTGCAACAAATTTGTTAAACTGTAAATCAATAAGATGAATTTTTGAGCAAGAAAGTTAAAGATCTACAAAAAAAGACAAATTTTAAACAAAATACATGAATTTTCAACGAAATTATTTAATTTTGAAGTCAAAAAGACGAATTACTTACAAAAAGTTGAATTTTTTAAGCGAAAAATATGAGTTTTCAATCAAAGAGTTAAACTTTCCACCAAATAGTGAAATAATCTACTTTTAAACCCAAGAAGATGTACAGTTGATATTTCAACCAAACAATTGCATTTTTGACCAAAAATGATACATTTTCAACCCAAAACATTAAATTTCTACCAAACAAGGTCAATTTCCAACAAAATACATGAACTTTCAACGAAATCATTTAATGTCAAAGTCAAAAAGAGTATTATCTACAAAAAAAGCTGAATTTTTAACCCAAAAATATGATTTTCCAACCAAAATTTTAATTTTCTACCAAATAGTTTAACTTTCTATCAAATTGTTGACTTTTAACGCCCAAAATATGCATTTTTTACAAAACAGTAGAATTTTTAACAAAAAAGTTAATTTGAAGGCAAATAGTTAAATTTTCAACTATAATTATGAATTCCCATAAAAAATGTAATTTCTACAATGAAAGGTGAATTTTCAACAAAATACATGATCTTTTTAACCAAAAATGGTGTGGAATAATTGTCAGTTTCAAACATGTATTTTTACAACACATAAAACATATTTTCATCAGAATAGTTATTAAATAAAAAAATAAACAAATTTTAGCAAAGTAGTTGAACTTTTGATAGAAAAAAGGACTCTTTTTTACAAAATAGTTACATTTTCAACAAAATAATTAAGTTTTCAACCAAATAATTGAGTTTTTATTCAAACGAGATTTTGACAATGTTGTGAATATTTGAATTTTAAGAACTGACACAATGATAACGTGAATTATCAAACCCCGAGATTCAGAACGGGACTCGATTTTTTTTGTCTATCAGGAATGGAAAGGATTGGACGGCGGCAGCCCTGTGGCTGAAAAGTAAGTGGACGCGTTCGATCCAAAGACCAGTTTTAATAAGTTGGGCCGACTTAACCTCTCTAAACGACCTGGCAAAAGAGTTGCCTAGAAAAGGGAAGGTCGGAGTAAAGGGACGCCGGTGTCTCCAGTAAATCCTCCTCACATAGTGCGCGGGTTCCCTAGAACGAATTCTCTCCGCGTCTCTCCGCGTGCTTGTAGGTTTTCAGGAGGTTGACTGAGGATTCTCAGCCTGACAACAAGTAGTTAAGAATAGACTGTAGATTGTCAGGGGGATGACAGGGGATACCAAGCCTGACCACAGTTAGCCAGGGTAGCTTGTAGATGCGCAGGGGTGGTTCAGGAGTGTCTCTCAACCACCAGTGATTTTGAGTGTAAACAAATGTTGTTCCTCTTTTGTTAAAATAAAAATAAGTAGGTTAGTTATGTTTTTATGTAAACCTGAGTGTTTTAAGTAATTTTCTTTCTCTCGCCCGCGAGAATTACCCCTTCCTTCGTCTAGTGTCTCGTGTCGATTTGGAGCTAGCATTCCTGCTAGGTAATGCCAGGGCAGCATAGTGGAGGTTCCGGTACGGTGGACCCTACCTGGCGGATAATAAATTAAAAGGAACTTCGAGGGTTGTTCATGGGTCAGAAGTGTGTGGCACACGGACTCGGTTTATTCAGGCGTGACGAGCAGGTAAGTGGCAGTCGTCTTGTGGCTATGTCACGCCATCTGACCCTGCCCCGGTCAGGCCGTGTTAGCGGCAGACACACGGGATTTTGGAAACCCTAGTTACAAAATGCCGCCCAACTAGAGGGCTGTCAGGTGCGAGCTTCAGCGATTTTACATGCAAATCGCAATTAAAGAAATATAACCTTAATCATCCTCTACACAATATTCACAGTGCACCCAGACTAATAAACCAGATAATGGGTATTATTTCGGTGCACCCATCCCTCACCACCTCCCCTGACTAAAAGAAGACCATAGGCAATATGGGTAATATTCCCGAAAAATGGTAGAAAATAAAATAAGAGGAACTTAAGTTATTTCCGAAATTTGTTTCGTTACTGGCATTTTCTTGTATGTTTCTTTTTCTCAAATTTTCTTTGCAGATTATTGTTCTTATATTTATTGGATAAATATTTCTTTTTTTTCTGTCTTAAAGATTCTTCGAAACGTCGACATTTTTCAGGAGCAAAAAGTGGTAAGTAAAGGCCGGTCCCATTGGGAAAAATTCTCCTCTTTTGGGCAATCTTTAATTTTTTTGATTATTCTCGACACGACCTACCATAAAGGAATGAATTGCTACGAGACAGGGGTGGGGGAAGCGAGGGGAGAAGCAAATCGGGAAGACACCGATTTACTGGAGAACCCGGAATTTAGTGAAACACCGGACACAGTAGAGGCTACATCGGAAGGGTCGGTCGAGGTACAGGATAGGCAATCTAGGGTCAAACTTGGCGCAGTATTGGCTCATCTACCGACTTGGGCAAACGAACTAACAGGCGAGGTCCTACGGGCAATTTTGAGGGGTCTTAATTTAAATACGAATGGAGTAGAAGAGGTCCTGCGCGAGCGTATGAGGAGGTATTTCGCGCATCAGAGGGATAACCAGGCGGTAACCTGATACCCAGAGGACGAGGTCCCAGAAGGGCGAGTAGCATTGAAAGAAGGGACCGATGAGACGACGCGAGTTCCCCGGAAGGTACAGAACAGCGAATCGGGTTCCAACAGCCGTTTACCATGTTGGAAACTACCCCGCATGGGCACCTACATTGGCCAGGGATGGGGGGTGACCAATCTTTGAGGAGTGCGTTATCACCAACCTACACCCCCGTTCGCGGCAAAAACATGTGGAGTAGGCTGGGGCGAAAAACCAAAATTGTGCATCCAGGAAACGCCTGGGTGGGGAAAAGTGTCCAAGTCCAATCCGAAACTCAGTGCACTTTAAAATTTTGAAATTGGATAATATCTTCAATCTGTTCTTTGAGGGTGAAATCTCGAAATTTCACTGAAAAGCACTAAAATTTAAGGTTTTGCCAAAATAGGCTTCAAATCGATACCGATGCCTTCCAAGGGTGACTTTAGGATGAAAATTTATCAGAGGGTACTTAGAGGTCCGTACCGAATCGCCAAAGTCAACCCATGCCAATTGTCATGGAGGGAAAAATGGCTCAAAATTGCGTATTTTCGAGTAAAACGCTTAAATACTTGTGCAGCTCCTAGCTCACTGAGTTCTACTACTTCGAGTGACTACTTCGAGTGATCATTAATTACACCCACAAGGTCTTTCTTAGTGTGAAATAAGTTAACAGTCTTTTGAGAAAGAAGTGTGGCGCGTATCTGTCGGTCCCGAGCCTCGGGACCGATGCCTTGTCTAGACACCTCTGTTACCAGTCTAACAGTTCCTTCCACGGCTACTGTGTGACAAGGGAAAGATGTAAAGTCCCATTCTGGTACCATGCCATCGGCCATTGATAGTTAGCAGTAAGTACATCCTCTGTTATAGGAATTAAAACTGGAGATAAGGTAAGTGAAACATCTGTCTGTTCCCAATCAATCATTTCGGTGTAATCATGAGCTCTAATATTAATTTTTGGAACAATATTGTATCTAACAGTTGTCTGTTGCTTATGTTTTGCTTCCAGGATTTTGGTGAGTGCGTGTTGGCGAACGGTAAGCCTAGGGATGTGGAACCACTGAGGTACGTATACTGTAAGTAATCAAACTAATACTTGTAGTTTATTTGTGGGTGTTTTTGTTGATATGTATAATCTCAGAATTCTATTTGCAGTTGTTAGCCAGCGAGCTATGTTGATGGGGTCTATCTTCCGGGAGGCCAGCTCAGGAGAGCAGGCTTACCGAATGGCATCTGATATCTCATAAAGATACCTTTGATTTGAGCTGAGATCAGTGGGCTCAATCTCAGGTAAGTCACACTCAACTTGTTTAAACTTTACAACATCGAGGGTCTCATAAGTTGGAAGCTGTCCCCCTATTTGCCCTGAGTATTTGTTCGGACCAGAGTAGGACCATCAATAAATAGGAAAAGACTTCTGAACGGTAGCTCATTGAAATGTAATAGACAGACAACCCATTGCAAGGGACGATCAAGTCGCTCCTCTAGTAGACGAATAATTCCTCCCTTTCAGCCCGTATTCGTATTTGTACCGTCACAGCCCACGACTACCACTGCATCGAAGCCTCCATTCAGTTCTGTTGTTACGTAATTAGAAATAGAATCACACTCATCTTGGGCATGGCTCAATGGTGTGACGACATGGCCTACGTATTTAGAACCTGGTTCGGCCACCAAAGATATGTGTTTCTCGTTAATAAATCCGGAGGCTGTCAATGTTTCGTCTTTCCGACTATCAAAGTATAATCCACGAATAGAATCCTCATAGCGTGATTCCTCCTTCAACTTGGAGCCTATTTTAATTTTCTCGCGCCTTATCTTACTTTTATCTATGACTAGACACTCAGGTACTTTTTGAGAAATATCCGTCGAGATCATACCTGCTCGATTGGCAGCGAGGAGTACAGACGAGCTTATATGTGCCGCAGCCCGTTGACTTATACCATACCCTCTGTTGACTTTTCATCGTAAAGTCACCTTTGGAAGGCATCGCTATCGATTTTTAGCCCATTTTTGCAAAACCTTAAATTTTAGCGTTTTTTAGTGAAATTTCGAGATTTCACCCTCAAAGAACAGACTGAAGATATCATCCGATTTCAAAATTTCAAAGTGCGCAGAGTTTCAGATTGGACTGGGACACTTTTCCGCACTCAGGCGTTTCCTGTACGCACAATGTTGGTTTTTCGGCCCAGCCTAATGTAGACGGGGCGTGAGGGGCTAATGATACCACCTACTAGGGCCAAGACACCGGTTAGTGAGAGCATGGAAGCCAGCGGTGTAGGAGACCCACCTTTCGCGAATGTTGACACTAGGAAACGGCGTGATACCAACGAAATGGCATGCAGCGATTAGGAGGTCTGAGGGCCACAGGAGGGCTCAGGGTATACTAAACCGAAACCGGGAATACCAAGCGTCGGTACCGTTAAGCCGTAGCATTATAACCCCATGGGTAAGCGGATCTACAGGTCAGACGACATGCTATCCACTATCCCTGAGCGCCCTAACTGGGGCCGGACCATAGAAACAGAGGGTCACCGGCACCCAGGGGATTACCAGGAGCCGGTTACACGAGATTTTTCTCCAAGTGAGCACCACGAACAAAGGACATGGAAAAGTGAAGGGCACCGAACGGTCCGGACCGCCCACCACTACCCAGCGCCGAGCCTCTTTCCACAGACGAACCCGACCTTAGAAAGGGAAGATGAGTTTGGACATGATAGACTAGGGACAATTAGGGGCGGATCCGATAATTAGGATAGGTACCGACCACTAAATTTCTCAGAACCAAGGTAAGAAAAGAGTAGGCCGTGCGACACAAGGTTCGGGGGGCGTGAGTCCCCAAGACCATATCAAAGCGCGAAGGTTTGCTCGGCCCAAGATACAAGGTATGTTCGGACGGGCGGTCAGGGCCAACATGAGCTATATCGAGAGCCATGACAGCAGAATAGGGAGCAGAATCGTGACATGCAGAATAGATACCCCCAAGAGTGGAATGAAAGACCGGTGTATAGGGGCTATGCGCAGCAAGACGCGTTTTGGCGTACAGGTCCGTATGAATTTGAACCGGAAGGCTTTACGAGTCGCGGGTATGCTCAGGGATGAAGTCGAGGCCCCATGCGATCCCTCGGGAAACCAAAGGACGTCGCAAGAATCGTAGAAGGGTGGAAGGTCAGCTGCAGCGGACAAAAGGGCTTAAGCGTTGACAGCTTCTTGTGGAGGGTCGAAGAGGGCAGAGCCGCCGCTTTCCTCGCGGACGAGGAGCTGGTTGTGGCTATGCCCTTCCTGTTTAAGGACATTGCGTGGCACTGGCTCCGTCAGAATAGACTAAAGTGGAATACGTGGGACCAGTGCAAGCGGCATTTTCAGGCCCGTTTTGGGGATACTTTCTACCAGCAAAGGCTAGAAGAACAGATCCTCTCACGCAGTCAAGGCCATGATGAACCGGTAGCGGAGTACCTAACCTGCATGTATGGCCTATACCAGCTCTCAACTAGGCCGATGGATCTCGAGATCCTGATGAATAGGCCATCAGGCGTTACGAATTTACGGACTATAACGGCCTGGCGGTCTTGGCGGCTGAATATAAACGCTTAGCATCCACGTTAGGCGAGAATCTGGCTTCACTGTCCTCAGAAAAGTCTCTTATTCCTGGATACGCGTACAAAGGGAAGGGGCTCCCGGCTAAAAAGAACAGTTCTGTGGCCGCTATCGCCCCGACCTGAGCTGATATTAAAGTCCCAAAGAGCTCGTCGGAGTCAGCCGACCTGATCAAAACACTTATCGCAGCCATTAGGAATGAGAATCGTGGATCCGGTACGAACTCGAATAGAGAAGAGCTCACGAGCAAGCTTAGGTCCGACGTGTCCCATAGATGAAACGATAGGGGTTCTCGCAACTGAAGAAATTCAGCAATGTCGTCTAGGAAGAAGTCGACCCAACAAGAATGTGACCTTTCCGGCAACTGTTCAGGAAACGGAAAAAGGGAGAAGGCGTAAGGGTCAACCCTTCTTCCTCCAGGCCCGAATTGACCCCTCAGGACGACCGATGCCTACCGGAAGAGAACAGGCTGGAGTTAGCAGAGCCAGCAGTAGGGGGATAGCCCTGAATACGAACCCCACTCCCTTGGAACCTACGTTGACTTCGGTGAACCAGGCTCCGGTAACGCGTACGGTAGAATTCGAGGTTACAATCGTTCCTAATACGAGAACCAGGATTAGGGAAAACCCGAACCCCTGGCAAGAGAATCAGGTGATGCTGGTCCTGCTCAAATCGAATGAGCCCCCGAATGCATCGCCAGATGAAGATCCTTTGTTGCCGCTACGATTAGAAATTAAGGGGCCTCCTAGGAAGGACAGAGGGCTAATCTCTGGCATCCCGAACAGTCATGGGAGATATTGGCGGTACGGTTAGCCAAGTCCAAGCAACGTGTTATCTCCCAATTGAGATTGATCGTGTTTCAAGAATGATGAAAATCCATATTGTCCCAAGCATGGGCGAACAAGTATTTTTGGATATGGACTTCATACACACATTCGGAATCGTACACGATGGGGGCAAACGAACTTGGTATATGTCGAACTACCCGGAATTAGTCCAGCACTATACCGAAGAAGGTACCGAGTTGGAAGTGGAGAGAAGGGATAGAAATCCGGCAACATTAGACCAGTGTTGCGGCCTCAGCGAAATTACAGCTGAGGAGCGACAAGAACTGGACACGTTAGTTGCCAGGATTATTAGGCCCCCTCCTAAAGTACTTCCGCCCACCGACCGAATTACTCACGACATAGACATCGAGGGGCACCCACCGATAAAACAGAGATATTATCGAGTGTCCTCGAAGGTATTGAAAAATATGCAAGATGAGGTGGACCGAATGTTAGCCGAAGGCATTGTTGAGCCATCGAAGAGCGGATGGTCCAGTTTGGTATTAATGACTCGAAAGGCAGATGGGACATATAGGTTCGTAGGCTCAACAAGGTCGCCAAGAATGACGCGTACCTTTTCCCCGGGTTCTTTCAGTTCACAAGGATGCCCTTTGGATTGTCCGGGTCCCTGCGACATTCCGTCGGACATGGAGCCTAACGTCTACGCGTACCTCGGCGACATAGTCATCGTTAATGAGTCGTTTAAGGACCATCAGGAATGGGTCGCTCGGGTCCATAGACCGCTTACAAAGCGCCGGACTGACGGTTAACCCAAAGAAGTGTGAATTCTGGAGAATGAACGTGCGTTATCTCGGGTTCCTCGTTAATAAGAAGGGTTTGCAGGTAGATCCGGAGAAAGTCGAGCCCCTGTTCTAATACCCAGCCCCAAGAACAATTAAGCAACTGAGACGGTTCTTGGGCAATCCAACAGAACGAATGGCGCGATGGGCACTTGACCTCCTTGAATACGATTATGATTTCGTACACCGGAAAGGAGCCTTGTACCACGAGCCTGACGCCCTTTCTCGGATGTATGAGGAGGAGGTAGCAATCACTATAGCTGCCATGGATAAGGGTAGAGGACGAGTGGTATCGTAAGCGACTGCGCGAGGTGGAAGAGACCCCCAGATAATTCTATGGGTGGAAGTTAGTGGATGGAATGCTCTATCGATACCGTCCGAATCCGTTGATAGATCCGGTCATGAAGGACCTAGAGGCTTGGAAGTTGGTAGTACCAACCGAGAGAAGACAAGAAATCTTCGACGAGGTACTCAACGACCCGCAAGCCGTACATCTGAGAATAGACAATACGTACCGGAGAGCCTCGATTCAATATTACTGGCCAGGCATGTATCGGGATATCTCTTTATGGGTGCGAGCGAGCGACACTTGTCCGCTAATCAAGGCTCATCAAAAGCCTGCAGCGATCTTAATGAGCCGTAGAGTAGTCCAACAACCTTGGACGGTAGTGGCTACTGATTTAATGGGCCCGTGGGAAAAAACAGCTTTAGACTTCGAATATCTAGTGGTATTCGAAGACTTTACACCAAGTGGGTTGATTTAGTACCCATGAGACGGGCTAATGCCAAAACCATTATCAAGGCTTTTGAGAACAACATTTTGAACCGATGGAGTGCACCGAAAGTTCTTGTGTCGGATAACGGAACCGAATATGATAACCAAGCATTTCAGGGGTTGACCGAGACATACGGAATCCGACACTCGTTTACTCCAGTGTATCAACCGCAGGTGGACCCTGTGAAGCAAATCAACCGAGTCCTCGAAACAATGTTCTCAGCGTACGTAGCCCAAACCATCGGCAATGGGACGTGTATTTTAAAGATTTTCGGTTTGCCTACAACACGGCTGTGCATAGCACTACGGGTGTTAGCCCGGCATATTTGAATTTGAGTAGGGAACCAAAGCCGTATAATGGCCTGCGCCGAAGGATCGAGGAACCAACCGAATTGCCTCCAACAGACCATGAGAAATGGAGGCAAAGAATGGTTAAATTGAAAGAGCTGCAAGATCTAGTCTCCCTGCATCACGAGAATGCATTCGACCATGAAAAGGTAAATTAGGACAAAAGGCAAGGAAACGCGGTATTTAAAGTAGGAAATAGGATCATGCGTGAGCAACAAGTGACGTCCTCAGCCCAAAAAGGGATAACAAGAGGATTTGGGGGTAAAAAGCAAGGACCATACGTCGTAGTACGCATTCTAGGACCCTCAGCATACGAATTAGGAACGTAGGATGAACAATTGGTATGGAACTTTCTAGTAAAACTCCTAGTCCCCTACTACGAGGAGGGAACCTCCTAAAATGGGGGGGGGGGGGTGTATATACGAACCACACGTAGATTACCCTTCCAAACAGTCCCTATAATCCCTTGCATGCACGGGGAATGATTTAAGATCTCCGCTTCTGCTGGCATGTACCTTGGCGCCCCAGTAGGGGTATAACATAATGAAGCATAAAGGCGTAGGCGTTGACGGCGAGAAATTTGGCCTTTTTCAGCTGAAGCGGAATTTCATCGCAGGGAGCATCGCAGGGTCTGTCGGATGCTGCAACGACTAATAGAGGAGCTGCGCCGACAGGCCAAGACCCCGCCGAGGTTCCCAGCTATCGAGGGACCGCCTCCCAGGAGAACACGGGAGTCAACTAGTCGGGGCAACCCAAATCCGATCCTCAGGAGGGAGATCAGCGCTCTGTCCATCTCACTGGCAACGGGGGGCACGGTTCGAACCGAAACAGCGCCGGTAGAAAGGAGCCAGGAGGTCACGGTCTACCAGCAGAAACCGGCAGACAGGGTGCAGCCTAGGCGAATAGGAGCCCTCACCGGGGCTATAGGACCGGAAGAACCACAAGGAAAGGCGGAACTGAGCCACCGAGGTTCACCGTCCAGTTCGAGAGTGGGAGCGCCGCCAGAAAAAGCGACAGGAAACTATCGCGGAGGCCCGACAGGACCGTGAGGAGGTCGAGAGAAGGCGAGCGGAAGCCGCTGCCCACAAGACCCGCAGCGAGGAGGGCGCAAGACTCCTGGGGGAGAAAAAGGTGAGGGGACGTCTGGAGGTATTCTTGTGCAACCGACAAAAGAACCCAGAGTCGGTACAAAGGGTACCCAGATCTACCAGGGACATGGGAACGTCCCCCACGAGGCCATTCATCCTGGTGGCGAACCCGAGGCCAGTGAGCGGCAGTGGCCGTGGGTCGGTGGCTCGAGGCATCCCGGGGCAAATGTCTGCACCAGGTGCGGAGGGCGGGGACACCGCTGGGACGTATGCCCGACCCGGGGACACTTGGAGTGAAAGGCGGGAGATGCATTTTACTGGCACGTCCTTCTTTCCTTTCTCTTTTTTTTATTATTTTCATCTCACATCGTTCTTTGTTTTATGCTACATTTCAATTTTTTCTCTCTCTCGTTTCATGTAATTGAAAACCCTAATTAAAAATTAAAGACAATACCCTGCAAATTGTTTCTTTTTATTTACCGAAATTTAGGATAAGCTTAGTGGATGGCCCGGATGGTCCAGGTTAAGAAAATGCGTTCCCGGAGATAATGAAGACCGTAGGGGGCACAGGTCGGTTTTACCCGAGTTCGAGGACTCGCTGGAGTGGTCCCTCTATCGTATTATTAAGAATAGTATTATCTAATTATCGTTATTATTGCTTATATAAGTAAGATCAAAACTGTAATAAAATCTCGACATTAGTTAAATGAAAGTATTAAAGGGAACCCGGCAGAAAGTTAAATAACCTAGTACAGTAAAAGTTGGTAAACCTTGTTTGTGAGTGGTCGACGTCGACGGGACGTCGACGGGAGGTTCTCCGCAGGTTGACTGAGGATTCTCAGCCTGGCAACGAGTAGGTAAGAATAGACTGTAGGTTGTCAGGGGGATGACAGGGGATACCCACCCTGATCACAGTTAGCCAGGATAGCTTGTAGATGCTCAGGGGCGGGTCAGGATAATCTCTCAACCACCAGTGATTTTGACTCCTTGTAGTTTCAGGGGATATGGTTTTTCATGCGTTGAACAGTCTCCAAAGCCCTGCAAGGATTAAATTTTCGTGGAAAAATATGAAGCTATGGTTTTTTATGTCTTTCCGTAGTGTGGAGCATTTAGTCGTCGAGCACGTGGACAAAGTCGATTGTAGACCTTATCTGGAGGTGAGAAGGATCCACGTGAAGATCCTGTCTAAGCGTAAGAACGCTACTTAATAATGAACAGCGCCAAATCTTCACGTTTGGATTTCATCCAAATAACTTTACCACTGTAAAACTGCATCTGCCATCCCAAGCAGACGTGTTACAGTGGAACATACGGCTTTCGTACTAATAGAAGAACCTTGGTGCGGCAAGGCGGAGGTGAAAGGCATAAGCCCGAAATACGACTCTATTGTATACAATAGATCTAAGAAA
Source organism: Belonocnema kinseyi (assembly GCF_010883055.1). Classification (NCBI taxonomy): domain Eukaryota; kingdom Metazoa; phylum Arthropoda; class Insecta; order Hymenoptera; family Cynipidae; genus Belonocnema; species Belonocnema kinseyi. The sequence continues at coordinate 134,363,769 of NC_046657.1, read as the reverse complement.
AACACCCCCGCAGGCATATATGTTATGAGGGATATCGACTTTAGCAGCTTACTCAGGTTCATTAATAGAGTTCTGGTAGCGATTAACGTAGAATATCAAAGAGGAGGAAAACGACAATCTCTAGTGATTTGTTCAGCATGCCTGCCATTTGACTCTTTATTCCAACCACCATTAGAGGAACTGAGACGCTTGGTGGACTATTGCAGCTCAAAAGGATGATCGGTGATCATTGAATGTCATGCAAACGCGCATCATACGACATGGAGCAGTAGAACATCAACAGTTGAGGTGAGTACCTTTTAGATGCCAACAGTTGACACAACAGAATCGGCTAGCCAAATTCTAGAACACCTCATGAAGGTGCACTTTTCTGGTGCTGGATCTGGATATTGGTAGGAGGATGAGGCTGTTAAGCTGAATTTCACTGACGGCCCGGATCACACAATCAAATATAAGATGGGTTGATGGTCGTTTCGATCCATACAAGGCTGCTGGAGAAGACGGTATTTTTTTCAGGCGTTGATCCAAGAAGGTTTTATGTACTAATAAGACCGCTGGATAGCATATTTAGAGCGTGCATAATTATGGGATATACCCGTACGGCATAAAGGAAAGTCAGAGCGATTTTTATATTAGAGCCTGGAAGGGACTCGTACTATGAAACGAAGTGATTCAGACTGATTAGTCTAGTTTCCTTTTTGTTGAAAACATGAGAAATGTTAGTAGATTTTAATTTAAAGGAGGAAATCTTACCCGACAGACCTCTTCGTAATATTCGATTTGCCTCGCAGAAAGGTAAATTCACTATTAACGCACTTCATGCATTTACCTCCCGCGTTCAAAAAGCGGGACAAAAAGGGGATGTTGCGATAGCAGCGTTGTTAGACATGGAGGACGCTTTCAGTAACACTCCAACGAATTCTACATTCAATTCTGTTGAAGATCATGGTTTCACGACCATGGCTTATCTGTTAATTTAGAAAAAACTGAACTTTAAGTTTTTACGGGATACACGAAACTACATGATCTCGCGAGTCCTAAATTATATGTTAAGAAAGTCGAATTCTTCACATCAGCTGCGTATTTAGAAGTTATTTTCGATCCTAAATTAACCTTGAAACTACATGTTGATGCGATAGTTAAAAAGGCTAGAGCAGCCTTCTGGGCTTGCAGAGGCACAATTGGAAAAGCTTGGAGATTAAAGACTAAAGTAATATACTAGTTATATACGGTCTGCAAAGGGCCTTTTTCCCGGTAATTTCTGAATCGATGAGAACTACTACAACGGTAGCATTGGGAACTATTTTAGGTATACCACCGCTGCACCTTCTAATTAGGAAGATGGCTGCAGCGGAGGCATACAGACTCACTACATCAATCAGCACGGTTACATATGCTCTGACAGTCAGCCTGCATTGAGGGCCTTCTATATAAAGAAATTCACATCCAGACTTGTCTGGAGCCGCCTTGAAGAACTTCTCAAAGTGTCTCGTGAAAACTGGGTCAAATTGATCTGTGTTCCCGGACATTAGAACATTGAGGGCAACGAAAGAGCAGATATACTTGCAAAAAATTGAGCTACGAAGATCCTCAATAGACCTGAACCATACTGCGGAATCTCGTATACTTCAGCCAGGTAAGTTATTGAACGGTGGCTCCTGATGGAACATGCGGAGTATTAGAGAGTGTCTAACAGTATGGTACACTTGAAAAAGTTTATCAAAAACCAATGCATAGGAAAATCTAAGAAATCCAGAACATGGAAAAAAGTAGGTGAAAATAGTGGCCATTGCCACTTAATACAGCACCTACATAATATGAAAGTCGACAGCAACCCTCGCTGTCGAAAATGTGGCTTCCGGGAGGAGACAGCACATCACATTTTATGTGATTGTGACCTGCTAGTGGGCTTCAGAGTAAATCATTTTGGTAATCACTTTTTCGAACCAGAGCATTTCGAAGATATCTCCTATTTAACGATATGTGCATATATGGAGAAAACTGTTTTCCTTAGAGAGGTAGGGCTTGAGCTTTCCTCTCACGACTTTGACGGCCATGTTAGCGGTCAAATCTACTCCAGTTTTGTAACAAAGTTACAAGTAACCCGCCACCATGCGTTCCTAGAACAAGGAGTGGGGAACAACACCCCCAGTCTTTATTCTCACCTGTTGATTATTTTCTTGAAAGACTTCATAAACATACGGAAGTATTGGCCAGTGAACCTCAGTTTGTCGAAGCAATTGTAGGCCATTCCACCACATCGCTAGATTAGCTAAAGAATGAGGGTTCGTTCCTCGAGTAGTAATATCAGCGGGATTTTCAGCAGTAGGAACATAACGCCAGGAGGCGTTGGAGAGATTTTGCTTTATTTCTGAGACTCTTTTGGCAACGCAGATTGGCCAGCGAGAAGGATTGTGTGTTTGAATCCAACCCAGAACGTTTTTTAAATCTGACCAAGCATAGGTGATAGCACGAGAGAGATTTAACCCCTCGCGTAGTGTTGATCAACCGAGTTACGAGCAGAGCGGAGCACGATTCCAGTCTAGGGATAGTGATAGTTTTAACAGGTGCGACGCAAGTCTTAGATGTAATGAGTCGTGTTTTGAAGGTTCCATAGTGGGATTGCACTCAGACGTAAACTACAGCAGCGAAGGCATGCTTGTTAGTATATCCAAAGCCAAGAATTTCCACCTAATTATCAGGATAGTAACCTAGCCATCGTGAAAGATGCATTTCAGTTATATCAGACAGATCAGTCTGAAATGATCTCCATCGCAGGAGTAATGATTAGGAAGTCGAGCATTCCAATCGATTTGTGCCTTCCAGAGATCCTGCATTACAATTTTTGCAACGATGGTTATTGGGCTGAGCCAACCGACTGGAGCAAAAAGTCGAGATATGGCTGCAAGAATTACTTTCTAACTCATCGAGCCGTCAATGTTAATTGCTAGGTCTTTGATTTGGAATTCGTTCGATACATGATCCTAGGCGACTGCCAGTACATTCACGGGACCATCGGTTTCAAATAGTAGCCAACTTGGACGTAGTCGATCACACTTAGGAATTCCGGCTAAGAGAGAAGGGTAGTAGGAAGCCCCCCTTTTAGGTGCATTCCTTCTGACTTCAAGAACTGAATCAGTTGATCTCGAAGTTTCGCAGCAGAATTTTCATCACTTGCGCCTGACAAGATGTCTTCGAAATAAATATTCTTGCGAATGACCTCTGATGCTTCAGGATATCTCTTAGCTTCACTTGTTTCTAACTTTTGAAGTGTCTGAATTACTAGATAAGGAGAGCATGACATTCCATAGGTCAACGTTCGAAATTGGTAGTGACTGTCTTCTTTTGCTCCTGGCTGCCGCCAAACAATACGCTGAATATCGACATACCTATCGTCGACTAGAATTTGACGATACATCATCTGAATGTCAGCGCAAAAGGCAATGCCAGGGAATTTTCAACGCATCAAAACGGAAACAAGGTCATTTTGTAATTTTAGTCCTGCATATAACAGATGATTCAAAGCCAGTCCTGATGTTGTGCTTTATGATGCATTAAAGACAATGCGAGGTTTCGGATGACCGTCTGCATTTCGCCTAACAGCATGATGCGCACTATAGTATGTGGGTCCGGTACATGATAATATCTCTGAAGGTGGAATGAGGCGCATATGCCCTAGCTTTTCATAATCAGACATTAATCGTATGTATTCCTTATTCAGCAGAGCGTCTTTCTCCAATCGTTGACATACAGAATTCAGTATTCGTTTAGCTCCTTTTAAAGATTCCCTCAGTATGGAAATACAAGACGATCGAAGGGGAAGTCGCACAATTTATCGACCGGAAATGTCACGTCGGCATTCGGCCATGAATGCTCGTTCACACTTCTGATTTTCGAGTTAAATCATAGGGGGAATGTTCAATTCCTCCTGTTCCCAAAACCGCTTCACAATTTCAGCAAAGTTGTCCTTTTGATAACAAATAAAAGCCATTGCGTTTATGGAATGATCTAAGCTATCTGATGGCTCAGAAATTCCAACTGGGCCGATCACAATCCATCCGAAAACAGTTCAGAGAGTAACGGGATCTTCATGTGATCCGTGACAAAGCCCTTCCAAAAGAAGTGAGCCGTAAATGTCACCGCCCAAAAGCAGGCCAATAGGTCTTGTCACCGGGAATTCTGGATCCGCTAAGGGGAGCCTTTGGATGTGAGCCCAGCTTTTGTTAACAATCGTCTGTGACGAAGTCATCACGCAAAGGTCTCGAAGAACTAGAGCGTTTACTTCGACAGGTAGGGCTGCTTGCGAAGGCTCAAGACGAAAATTGACTCGCCTACGAGCATTTGGATGGGATCATTTCCAACAGTACTAACAGGAATATTAATTGCCTGTTGCGGAAGATCAAGACGTCAAACCAAGAGACGTGATAGGAAGCTGGTTTCAGAACCGGAATCGAGAAGTACTCTGAGTTTAATTTGACGTTTTTCCGGGGTTTTTACGAGGACTTGTGCCGTGGCCAGCAACACTTGTCAGAAAGAGGTGGATGGATTCTTAGTTGCTTACGAAATAGATCCAGAGTCAAGCCGGGGGTTTTCCCCGGTTAAATTGTCTAAGTCACTAGGCCTTGCTTGTTTACGGTCTGAGGAAGCGTGAAGAGAAGTATGATGGCGTTCCTGGCATCGCTCGCAATTAAACTTTAAAGCTTTAAAGTATCTACTTAACCAATCTTATTTTCCCAATCTCGGCGAGTAACAGAATCCATTCCATACCCTGAACCACTCCTTTTAAGTAGTACAGTTTTTACACCGGAGTGAGGATAGCATCATCCTGCACCATTGAACGAAAGAGATCACGAAAGGATTCCCAATCCTCTCGTAGCCCGGTTGCAAATGTTTAGTAGATTGCTGATCTGTAAGAAGCTAAGTAACAAAAAATAATCCCACGATCCCCGTTTTGTAGGATCAAGAAGAAAGTCGAAACGGATTTGAAAGTCAAGGAAGAGAAGAAGTGGGAATGTTCAACACCTTAGATACTATCAATTGCTATGATTCGGGGAAACAGCCTGATGTCTTAATAAAGGTTCAAGGGGTTAAAGTATCAATACTGAACAGTTTCATATATATATATATATATATATAAGTTTTCAAAATATCTTATAAGAAGTTGAAGTCAATCAGTATGGACTGCCGCTGGCACGATTATCATTTTAGTCTTAGCTATTTAATATACAACATGTTAAGTTGTTGACCATGGTGTAATATTATTCTTGTAGATAAAGGTCAAAATGTCAGTCAATTACTGGTCAATTTATTGAAATTATGTGTGAGACATTCTCAGTACATATTTGGTAGACGTTTCGACTGTACGTCGACATTCCTCATCAGTATAAAATATTTCTTACTACGAAATTTTGCACCTGTGTGATCATAACACATATTTTGTAGACGTAAAGACTTAAAATAGGACAGACATGGCGAAAGTTCTTAAAAAATTATATATGAAATAGTAAAAAAAGAATATTATAAATTGGAGTAGTAGTGCAAGTAAATAATTGTCGTGATAATTAAGATAGAAATAAAAATTATGTATATTATATTATTCTGAGTTATTACCTGCTTGTTAATTTTAATGTGTTGGTTACTGACATGACTCCGTCTGCTGGACGGTCTTAAATAAAGATTGAGATTGTTGTTGATGTGGAAAAGGGCACATTTATCACATGCCGTACAACAGTCGAAATGATTACGACAAGGAATTTAAGCGGTGTATATACTGTAGGTTAACTCACATTTACTTGGTGGTACATTATTATCTGCAGATAAAAGAGAAGGAAAAGTGAGAAAAAAAGCAAGATAAAAGGATATTTATTTTAGACTGTAATGAGGCTATTGTAGGTTATGCTCATTTCATCTATGTTTGTTCTAAAATTAACATTGATGGTATTTTTAACAATATAAAACATTTCCATAAACATACGTTTGAAGTAGTATGCTTCTTTAGCTAGAATAATAAAGTTTTCAAAATCAAATGAGTGTTTGTTTAAAGTTGCATGTTTTAAAAGAGCAGTGTTGAGTCTATTATTATTACAATCTCTTTAGTGTTACTTTTATCTTACATCGATGTAACGTTTGGGTTCGCCAATATAAAATTGCTCACAATCTACGCATGTTAATTTATATATCACGTTAGTCATTTTATTTTTCGGAATTGGATCTTTTTGAGTTCTGAACAAACTGAAGGGGTCTTTAACAGGTTTGAAAATGATTTTTATGTCATGTTTTTTGTATTATTTTTGGGGAATTCTGGAAATTTGTGGTTTATAAGGAAAAACAATAGAACGATTTAAGCTCAAATCACTGTTCCAGTTGTCGTTAATATTCGGGCTAGGCATAATAGTTTTACTAACTCTTTGTTCTATCAATTTGTTAACAAGTGTTTTAGGGAAACCATTAGTTTACAGTTCCTGATGGATATAAATTTTTCACTCTTGACGTAAAATCACTTTTGACTAACATTCCACACGATCTCGTTCTTGATGCCGTAAAAAATAAATGGAATTTAATCAGACATCGTACTAAATTACCTTATGAATTTTTTATACAATTGTTAAAATTCTTTTTGGAGAATGCTTCTTGCACTTTTCAAGGAAAATTATATAAAAAGACATATGGCGTACCTGTGGGTTCTCCCATATCTGCCGCAGTATCATTCTTTCTTGTCTACCCCACAATCAAATTGAAACATTTTTAGAATTGTTTAATAACTATCATTATAGATTACAATTTCCTATTGAATAGGAGCAAGAGAAAAGAATTTCTTTTGCACGTCTCTTTCCAACATACAAATTTAGAAATTGTTTCTCACACACTTAAAACTAATGGTTTCCCGGAAAAACTTGTTAAGAAATTAATAGAACAAAGAGTTGGTAACACTCTTATGTCTAACCAGAATATTAACGACAACATAAACAGTGTTTTGAACTTAGATCGTTCTATTGTTTTACCTTATGATCCACAAATGTCCAGAATTCTCGCAAAATTATACAAAAACAGGACATGAAAATCATTTTCAAACCTGTTAAAGACCCCCTCAATTTGTTCAGAACTCAAAAAGATCCAATTGCGAAAACTAAAATTACGAACGTAATATATAAATTAACTAGCTTAGATTGTGAGAAAATTCTAGATAAAGAAGCATACTACTTCAAACGTATGTTTATGGAAATGTTTTATATTGTTAAAAATACTAACAATGTTAATTTAGAACAGACATAGATAATATGAGCATAACCTACAATAGCCCTATTAATGCAACTCAATGATTTACAATTTTCTCTCTTTATTCGTTGTTTCTTAAACTATAATTTTACAATTTCTCATTACAATCTAAAATAAATATCCTTTTATCTTGTTTCTCTCTCTCTTTTTCTTCTCTTCTGCAGCAGTGTACCATTAGTGCTCCATAATGATATGTCTTGCGCAGTAGATACTAATGTACCAAGTCAATAGGAGTCAATCTACAGTTTATACACCACTTAAATTCCTTGCCGTAATCATTCCGTCTGCTGGACGGCATGTGATGAGTGTGTTTTTTTCAATGTCAACAATAATCTCAATCTTTATTTAAGTCCGTCCAGCAGACACATTCATCTCAGTAACGATCAAATTAAATTTAACAAACAGGTAATAATTTCGAATGATATAATATACATAATTTTTATTTCTATCTTAAATATCAAGACACCTATTTACTTGTATTATCAATCCAATTTGTAATATTATTTTTTGACTATTTCATGCATAACTTTTTAAGAACTGTCGCCATTTCTGTCCTTTTTTAAGTCTTTTCGTCTACAAAATATGTATTATGATCACACAGGTACAAAATTTCGTAGAAAGAAATAATTTATACTGTTGAGGAATGTCGACGTACAGTCGAAACGTCTACCATATATGTACTGAGAAACTCCCAGACATAATTTCAATAAATTGACCAGTAATTGACTGACATTTTGAAAGTCGGGAAAGTCACTTTACAAAACTATTAACTAAACTCCAAGAGAGAACAAAAATTACACAAATTGAAGCTACCGCACAGTAGGAAAAATCACCCACTTGTGGAAACCAAAGTGAACTCGCCAAACTGATGCGATCCTCTCAAAGGTCAAGATCGAACTAACTTCAGAAAAGAGGGAAGGAGCCCCTCATGAGGGCGAGATACGCTGCTACCTGCCTCCCCACTCAAGCGGAAACGGAAAAGTCCAAAGTCAAGACTAGAGTAAAATGCACAGGTAGTATAAACATGAGAGAATAACACTATTAGTCGAATTCAAAAAACGTCTCTTTCACACTACCTGGATAAGATTAAACTTGTATGGGTTTCCCTAATGCAGGTTCCCAGAAATGTACATAGTCTACCATCAATCAAATTCAGATGAATTTTATGATAAGGGTAGGTTTCTCGGGATACTAAAATTTGATTCCTTATAGCGCTGAGTCGATATAAAAATCATGTGAGCAATCTACCTGGATAAGGTTGAACTCTTATAGTTTCCACTAAGTATAAACCCGATTCAGATAATTATGAACTCAAAAGTCGATCATTCACTCCGGCCGATCTAGAGGCTTTCGAATTCGGTATTATTTTTGTTGCATATCAAAATGATATTGATTTAGGTATCATTTTGAACACTTTTTTACTGTGTAGAAATCTACATAGGCTACCACCAATGAAATTCTGACCAATTTCGCGACGAAGGTACTTTTTTGGGGATGCTAGATTTTCATACCTTAGGGAATTGGCTCTATCGAAAAACTAGGTGACTGATCTCCTATGTAAGTTCGAAATTTGGAATTTTTATCATAAGGATTTTTTTTAAGTTGTCGTAAACGCAAACAGACATACATGCAGACAGGCACATTCGTAAAAACCTGTTTCTCGGATTCAAGGGGTCTCAAAACGTGGAGATTTAACAAAAACTGGGGGGGGGGGGTCAAATTTTAAACAAATCTAATACTTTTTTTGATGAGAATGTAAAAAAGGAAAGGCAGAATTTTGGACCCCAAGTGAGTAGACATCGGAGTCTCTGAATAAAACAAAATCAATTGAAAACCAGACGAATGTAATCAGTAATCATCTTATAAATAATCCATCTAACGATAACAATTTAATATTACAAGGGAACGGCAGTATAACTAGGGGAGCATAAAAAAGCATAGGAAAAATAAAAAATAAACGAGAAAATCTAAAGGTAAAGAAATGTCGCAGGCCCAGGAAAGCTGCCACTGATTTTAAAAGTAAAAAATCGTCTCCTCCCGGAAAAGGAAGACGAGGTAGACCTCTAAAAGTAGAGAAAAATAATGCGCGTAAAGTTAAAAAGAAACAAAAATGTTACAATAAATCAGACTCCCACAAGGAAATCCTGTTAGATCCAATATAGATTCACATAAACATCAAGCGAGATTTTCGGCGGAGAGAACACTATCGAGTACTGCGCTATATGGTGGATAGACATAGAGACACTCGTCGAGCTTGCGCGTGCTGAAGTCGAGCCAGAGAAGAAGATTGGAGCCCGGAAACCGGGGAGACTCTCAACCAATCCCGTGAGTTCGGACTACGAGAAGCAAGGAACAACGCTGGGGTGAGATCGCTACCCACTTTCCACCCGCTAGTTCTCTTGCGCTCGAGAGCAGCACGCGCTTCTCCAAATTAAATATTATTTGAAATGCAAAATTACAAGAATATAGGTGGAATTAAATTTCGCCGATTAAACTCATCAATGATTAGGATACAGTATTCTAAAATTAGAAACTAAAACACCCAATAACTAATTGACAATTGTAAGGAAGCAAAATAAAATATTATAATGCTGTTATTACGTCATACCATATTATTATAATTTAATTACCTGTTTACCTAATTTAAATCATTATTCACATATTATTATTATAAAAATATCATGACCGTAAAATAATAACTAATAACTAGACGATAATAATCGTTTGACTCAGCTCGTTTAAGAAAAGAAACGGTGATTTATTGATGAGCGTCATGACGAAAGAATTCGAACCGACAGCATTTTTTGATAAATGGTATTAAATTCTTTTTTCAAATAATTGGTAGAACAATTCATACTTCTTTCTTTCTCGCAATAAGTTGGCCAGCTTATTAGAAAAATACTAAGTATAGAAATTCATTTTGCTTCAAAGGCTCCTGTGAGTAGGAAAAACAAGGACAGAAAAGGGGGTAGTGAAGAGAGAGAGAGAGGAAGAGAGAAAAAGAGTGGTAGAGTGAGAAGAGGAATGAGAATAAGAGAGAGATGGATGTTCGCGCAAGACAGGGGGGGGGGGGGGGGAGTAAAGCTAGAGACGAGAGAAATCTTTACGGGAGAAAAGAAAACTGCAATTTAGGCCTTTTGGCAAACGAGGGATTTGTCACGTAGACTAGGTTTGGGTTTTTCCAGGGACCCGCAGAAACGTGTGAAGAGTGCCGTCTGGCTGATAGATGGGCCCGAGATTTCTGAATAGAGGTAATAAAAGTAAATTGAATACTCAAAAAAGAGCAAAAAACTTCCACTCAAATCCTCATCAAAATTGGTTTTGAAGCAAATAGGCTAAGCGAAGGTCGTCTTTAACGATGGGTTGGGGTGAAAAGTATTTGTTATTCTCAAGCTCAGCACCTGGGTGCTTTAAAAAGGGAAAGGACTCAAGCAGATGTACATGTAAAAGAGAAAGCTCAAAATCCGAAACTATCGATATAATCTTTCATGCCA
>NC_046657.1:134349207-134352990 GCF_010883055.1 Belonocnema kinseyi | reverse complement strand
CATAGGATAGAACTTTGTTCAGATATTGCTCGTTAGACGGAAATAATCACAAAAAAGGAAATAAAATACATGCTGAATTTTGTGGCATTCTGCATTGTGGCATTTTGCGGCATCATTTTGTGGTCGAATATCAGTTTTCTCAGAGTACGATAAACATTGGGCGGCTAGGTGGCCCTGATTTGCTAGTGGCGACCGCTACGTCACGCTAAATGGACTAGACTGTCCTGCCATGTTTCTTAAATATTTTGTACTACGGCAGGAGAATTTTCGGCTAGAATGTCCATGATCTGGAGCTTCTACACCCCAGGTGCTTGTTAATGGGTAAAGGGCCTATATGATTGTTCAGCAGCTGAACGGTCCCCATCAGTCTCTTCTTCTGGTACTAGATAAGCTTGGTGCGTCTCTCCGGCGACTGGCAGGTCTTCCTTCTAACGAGTCCTACACACGGGCCGGTTCAGACTGGCGCGAGAGCTGCATTAAACCATGTGCCGATAATCTACGGGGTGTAGGTGCCACTCTCCTGGTCTTGGGATCTCGCATCCCACTAAAAGGTACCCAGGCGTATAACCGGTAGCCGGATTTTGTCTCTGCCTGAAACCGATTAGTAAATTAGGCAAATGCTGATCCCAGGTTCGTTGTTTTTCGTCATATAATCGTAGTCTAAGTCGTTTTTTTACCTCTTGATTTCAACGTTCGGTGGGGTTTGCTCGGGGGTGATACTCTGGCGTCGTCCAGAGTTCACAATTCCACTTCTGGCTGGCGTTGGTCCATGTGTGACTGGTAAATTGTTTCCCGTTGTCACTTAGAATGCGTTAGGGGTAACCGAAACGTGAAAAAACCTCGTCCTTGAGTATATCTGATGAGTGTTGGTGGTTCAGAATTGCACAGGGGGAAGGCTGCGACCCACCTGGTGAACAAATCTGAAACGACGAGGATGAAGCGGCTTCTCCGGGTAGTTAGAGGGTAAGGCCCTATCAGATCCACAGCCATGGTTTCCCAGGCGGTGTGCGTGCCCTGTGTGCGTGCCCTGAGCGTTGGCGGGACAGGTGTGTCCGTGGAGCGAGATGCCAGCACTTTCAGCGGGACCATTCTATCTTGGTCCGCTTCTCAAGGTGAGACCTCTTCGGGATACGGGTGACGAGTAAGTGCATCGGGTAGCTCGTTTTCCTTACTCGAACAATGCTCGATATGGTACTCATAACCACCTAAGAATACGTGCCATCGTGTCAATTTCCGATTCGAGTCTTTCATCATGTTTGACCAGGTGTGGGTGGGGCTGTCGGTTCGCAGGATGAATCGCTTATCTTCGAGGTGGGTACGATATCTCGTTTTTCCCAGATGACAACTAAGCACTCCTGCTCGTTGCAGTGGTACCGGGCCTCTGCTGGCTGCAACTTAGCGCTGGCGTAGGAAACAATTGGACGTTTTTCTTCTTGGTCCTGCTGCATGAGCATAGCACCCATACCGATTACGCTGGCATCCGTTTGTAGGATGAAGGTGGGGCTAAATCCGGCCGACTAAGGGGATATGGATTGCGAAACTATTCCTTTATTTTCTCAAAAGAACTTTGAACTTGCGGGGTCCATTTAAAGATTCTCTTCGTGGAGAGGAAGTCTGTCAGGGGGCGGTAAGTTCCGAATACCTAGGAATATATTCCATGAGCCAGTTGCAAACTCCCAAGAATGAGGCGAGCGTCTTTCAATATCGTGGTGGCTCCATCCAGAAATCTCCCAGTATCCGGCTAAGACGTGGCGCATCAAGTTCTGGAATGTTCTGGGTGCATTCTTGAGACCGAATGGCAACGCCCGGTACTGATATTGTCCCCTGTCCGGGACAGATACGGCAGTGTACTTGACGGCGAAAGTTTATGCAGAAACGATATTCTCCGCTCTGTTTGGTTTATAACTGAACTCCAGGGAGAAGTGGTAGGCTCAACGATGCATTCTGCGAGCATCTCGCATCATACAAGCGTTTCTAATATCTGCAGGCATCTGGGAGAAAAAATCAACATGGAGTGGGGGACAATATTATTCCGTGGTGTGCATCCGGTTACTGATATAGAAAACTCCTGGATACGTTCGCTCATCCACCTTGGACTTTGTCGGGCGTCTGAGGCTCACGCTTTAAGCGCCTGATCTCGCCAGTTTACCGGCCCAGCCTAGTTCCTCCTGGGCTGATCCTGGTGATATGCCGCTAACAGGATTGGATAGGCGACGTCATTGTAGGTATCATGTTTAATTATTCCAAACCAGTGGTTGGAACATCTGTGGTGACACTAGGTTGTCTCAACGTTCCCTGTATGATTTGCGAAACAGTAGGGACCGAAAAAATGTTCTGAGAGTCTTGATGCTCCACTGGATAGGCAGCTTGTGCGTTTATTTCTGATGGAAACGCTGTCAATACGCCTGGGCCTTGATAGTTGAAAATTGTTTTTTAAATGGAAACAAGTGTTCGAATCGACGTCTCTTGTGAGCGCTCAATGACAGCGGGAGTTGTAGAAATATTTTGGCTAACTTCCTGTTTTACAGGGCAGGTAGTTAGTGCATTTGCTTCCGTTTGAAATAGAGTATAGGATCGTGGCACTTGAAAGTCAGGAACAGTTCTTGAGGTAGAAATACTAGATGGAAACGGTGCAACCGGTATCTGGATCAAAGAATTTTGGCTTGATGAATGATCTACCTCGTTTATTAGAATTTACGCCACGTACTGGAATTCTGCTGGGGATAGCTACTTTGGTACGTGTCCTTGTTGTATGTGTTAAGCGAAATGATGGAACACGTAGACTAGCTCTTTTTGATAGAGCTGGAGACATAGCGAATAGGATAAGGTCCTGATATCCTTCAGGATTAAAGGAAGCCCCACGTTCAAGCCAACTATTTGTAATTTTCGTATGGCAAAGGATTGAATTTGAAGACAGTTTTAACAGAGGGGTGGGGGCATTTGGCAGAAAAGATCAGAACTTCTGAAATGGGTGACAAAGGCCCGGAGATATGAAATGGACGGGGTCGACGAGAAGTGAATCCAAGTAGACTGAGATCATGAAGTCTCACTCATACGGACCGCGGTACGAATAAGTACGTGGATCCCGGATGAGTGAGCGTTTAATGGTACCGGTCCGCACCGATTTCGAGCGATAGCGTTGAAGGAGGTCGCGAGGTGACCGTGAAGGTGGACGTGGTGGTGTGCGACGAGACTTTGGGGTCCTAAGGAAGGTCTGTCAATTCCCCGGTTGGCGGCGAGCTCGAATGACACGGAGAGGGGGGCGTCAACCCCTAACGGGGGTGATGAGAACCGAAAGGACAGGTGGCTCGACTAGAGAATGGGACCGGTGAACGGTAAGAGGGTTGACGTTGACTGTATGATGATGGAGGTTAGCTGGTCAAGTAGGCCGACTTTTTTACCGAGGCAAATTGAGTGGCGAGAAATCCGACGGAATGTCTAGGTATTCCGACTCTCTAGCAGACGTCCGATCCAAACAAGGTTCCCTGGGTGCAGCAAGAAACTCGTTACGCATGGTCTCATATCCAGGGTAAGCTGGGTTGCAGTTCCAATCTCTAGCGCGAGCGGTAAATTCTAGTCGGTTCGCATGTGCGCGGCGTTGCTGCTTTCCTGGTCTTTTCCGTCGCATGGCCTGCGAAATGTCATTGTGAAAATAGTTCATTTGAGAACGAAGAATAAGAGAATTGAGTGGGTGAGGATAAAACGAGAATAAGTCGACACTTTCCCCGCTGGTCCTAACAACGGTGTCGTCGCCTGATCGTAGTGCTAAAATGGGGGGGGGGG
>NC_046657.1:134337248-134349107 GCF_010883055.1 Belonocnema kinseyi | reverse complement strand
GGTAGGAGGAAGAGGACGTGGGACCCTTTCGGCTCTCCGGCTGGTTCAAATGGTGAAGTTCATCACATTACCGTGACGATCAAACGTGAGGGGGAAGGGAAGCAAGTTTATCATGGAAGAAAACGAATTATGAATGCACAAAATATATAATACTGACAAGCGCACACAATAAACAGGTTAGACCAACGCATGCCACATTGTATAACGAAACCAAATATGGGGGAGGAGGTGTGATGCATGTGGGTAGAAGAAAAAGGAAGTGGGGCCCTTTCGACTCTTTCGCGGATTCAAATAGTAAACCTTACCACCGAATCGGTACGTTCAACGGTGAGGAGGGGGGGATTTTAGTATGGAAGAAAACAAATTATGAATGCAACAAATCTAATACTGTAAACAGCACACAATAAGAGGAAGAGGGGGGGGTAGGGAGAGGGAGATGGAGATGGAGACGAGAAAGATGTGAGAATCGGAACAATTAAAAAACAAAACAACTGAAAATCGCTTGTGTCTCTTGATTTTCAAATTTTTCGTTTTTCACTTGTACCGGTTCTCACATTTTTCTCGTCACTCAACGTTCAATTATTACGCTGTTTTTTCTTAAGAAATTGATAAGTTCACGCCCATATCCATTGGATTTTTGTGTTTCCCCGACTTTCATTATTTATGACTCTTGAGTCAAAATGGTAAGGATTATTTCTCATAAAATGCAGATTTCTTAATACTTTGTTTTCTTGTTCGTCTTGTGGTACTGTGAAGTTTCATCAGTTGTAAGTTTCAAATAATTCCTTCATAAGTTGCAATCGAAAACCTTATTTTCGATAAAATTCATTGTTCTAACAATGAATGAATTTAAAGTTCCGAAGCAAGTTCTTTGCGATTTTCTGATCACAAATGGCGACAAAGATAGCGGAAAGCTTCTGAGCTATATCAAAGCCAATTACAATATCAAAGACGAATGTCTGAAAGCAATCGAACATAAGTTATCTTATTTCATGTCCACATTTGTACAAAGCAGGAATAAAAGCTTTTTATAACAAAACAACATTTAGGGTCAGGAATACGGAATGGCTGCTTTCAGATTTCTCTGTTGAATACGTTGGAGTTTGTTCTGGGAGAAGGCCTTCAGATGATGTCAAGATTAGCTCAAAATCAACCAAGAGACGAAAACTGCTCAAAATTCGGCAATGTCATTCTGCCTGTGAAAACCAGAGTGCATTCCTGAGTATTTTGCGATCTTCTGATGAAACTAAAATCGCTTATAACATGAGTAAACATTTGTCAAATGATGATGATGAACACGAGGAATTGCTAGACGAACTAGCATATTCAGAAGTAGGAGCAATTACACGCTACACTGATGATGAGGCATTATCGCTGATTGAGGACGCAACATTGAGTGAAAACCAGTATAAAGTTATTCGTATGCAAGCGAAAGCTTAAAATGCTGATATATATCCACCTTACAGGAGCCTAGAAGATGCAAAAAAGGTGCTACCCCCCAGAATATCATATTATCATAACGGAAGAGGGTGTGAATATTAACAAGGAAGCCTTGCTGGATCACACAGTATCTCGCTTGATGGAAATACCTGGAATCATACCTCCAAATTTAGTTAACAGGCCTAATCTTTCAATGAATTAAACTTCAAAGTATAATTTTTTCGATGGTACCGCTAGAATTTGAGATGATAGACACGGAAACTTATCGATGTTGGTGATTTGGAAAAATCCACCTCCTGGGTCATCAAGACTAGAATCATGTGATTCCGCTACGAAAAGAAAACGAAGGAGACTAATATCTCTGAGGTAACTCAGATTCAAGGAGAAATCGATGAACTCAAACCAAAAACAATTAATTTCGGTCGAAATCAGAATCGTTGCAAAATCACGCATAAAATGATAATGTCCATGGTTGACGGACAGGTTTGACAAGTGCTTACTGAAACACCATCATCATCGTCATGTTATATATACTCTACGAAGCCCTCACTGATGAAAAAATCAAACTCTTCTCTGCGAAGATCAAAAACTTCTCTTTTGGTCTGTCCACACTACATGCTTGGATGCGCTTCATGGAATTTATCATTCACATTGCGTATCGCATAGAATTCTGCAAATAGGCAGAGAAGTTATTCAATGAAGAACAGAAAATGAGCGATGCGAAGAAGAAAATTCAATAAGAATTTTTGGAGAAAATGGGGCTGATCGTGGATGTTCCACAACATGGGTCTAGAACATCTAATAATGGAAATACTGCTCGACGATTCTTTGAAGATCCTGAATTGACTTCGGGTATTACCGAGGTTGACAAAGTATTAATCGGGAACTTTGGCGTTATTTTGAAAGCTATGAAATCACGAAAGAAAATAGACAATATCAAATTCGGAGAATATTGCCGGCAAACTGTAAATCTTTACGACAGCTTATATAGTTTGTTCTTTATGTCTGTAACAGTCCACAAGATCCTCATACATGGCGCTAAGGTCATTGAAAATGCACCATCGCCTCTCGGCCAATTGACAGAAGAGTCCCAAGAGGCGAATAACAAGATTTTCAAGAGGATAAGGGAATTCAATATCTGTAAAATCAGTCAGATACAAAACTTCAGAACTCTTAAAGAGAGGCTCCCTCGCCCCATGGATACAGAAGTTCAGAATATACTGATTGCAGATGATTGAGACAAGAATGGTCTTATCATATTCGAGAAAGATGTCGAGTCTAGACGTTTTACGATTCGGTTCCTTATTTCAAGGTAACATTAACTATTGAACCCAAAAAACAGATTCTTCTATATGAAATAATTATTTTAAGAATTGATTGATCATGATTGTTTCTAACAATAGGAAATGTTGTTGGATGTCAGTATATTTCGTAGGAGTTTAATTTTTTATGATATAATCAACATTTACACAAGAGATTTTTCCTATTCGAAAGCGTCTATTAAATACATTTGCTGACTAGAATTGTTACTAAAAATGAAAAATATCGTCAAACGTCAGTTTCCTCCATCAGAATATTAATTTAGGGAAGAAATGAACAATTATGCACAAAACATGGATTTTTTCTATCAAAGATTGATCGTTTAATGCATTTCTTAATCAGTATTGTTTATAACAATGGTAAATATTTTGATTGTCAATTTCTGTCATCGAATTTCTATTTTTAAAGGCAAACATAATGATTGCGCAGAAAAAATGCATTTTATAGATACAGAGGCATTTATTTATTCAATTCGTTTATAAAACTTGTTTATAACAATCAAAAACTAATACTTTAGTGTTTTATTTTAACGAAACATTAATTTCACTCGATTTCGCGGGGAAAAACGTGCTAAAAGAACTTCCAGGCTTCATTGTACAGCAATAATCCATTTTGTTCATACATTTTTTTATAACAATTGAACAAATTGCACGAACTTCATCTAAATTATTAGGATTTGTTAATCGATTGTAAATCTATCAGGTTTTCACCTTTTTGAGGTAAAATCAATGAATGCTACACAACCGGCAGCTCAAATATGAAAAATTATGGTTTTTTGGCATTTTGAAACTTGAATAACAAACAAACAGAGCCTTTTTAGCAAAATCGCCCTCGGCAGACCTCTTCAGAATTTAATTAGCTTTAATTTAAAAACAAGATGAAATCGGATGAAAATTGTCGCCTCTGGATCATTTTGAACCAAAATTTTCTAATTTGCCACACTGTGCGCCGTCTGCCGTCCATCGCACAGTGGTACCCCTAGCATCACATTAGGTACAGTCTTAAGGCTAAAATGTGAAAGAGTTTTAGTGATTTCTATCTCCCCTAGGTGGCGTCTGTTTTGATGCTTGTGTGGTGGAAGGAGAAGATCAAGAATATAGAAACATGGCAGACATGTTAATAACGAGTGAGAGTTATATTAATCACGTCTCCAAATTATTTAAATTTTCTGTTTGAAACAAATTTTTATTATTTTTATTTCTAAATTGAAAAAGAGACTTAAGAGCTTAATGTTTCCGTTTAAATATTTTTTCATTTAGAATTATGGGAAAAATAATTTTCTCAAGGAAACCATTTCATGTAATATGAAAAAAACTCAATTCATTTTTGATCATGCGTTATTTTATGTTTTTTTATATTGTAGGAAACGGTTTGTTTACTTAAATTATTCTTCCTTTAAATCTAAATCTTAAAATATATTAAAATTTGCATGGTATGGGGGAGGAGCGGGGTGGAGGGTTCCCGGAATAGAGCTTTAGTTTGTTCTAATGGCGCCACTTCGTTACTTTCCTAAGTTAATATTCTTTAACATGGAACTGTACGCAGTATGCCTAGCATCGTTCGGGAACGATATTGAAGGACACCTGCTCGTCTAAGCCTGTTTCTGTATTGTTCTCGTGAATGTAAGTACTTGAAAAAATAGTGTAACATAAATAGATATGACAAAGATGCAAGCAAAAAATTAATAAACGATTAACTTCGGTTTTTGAATTCTTATATTAATTCACGTTAATAAAAATAGAGTGTAGAAAAAAGTCTTTATAGATCGAGCCCTTTTTCAATTCCTAATGGAAAATTAAACATTCACGTGAAACATATTTGAAAATTAGCTGTCTAAAGTTGCCCGTTTGATCTTGAGTTCAGATCGATTGTACAGATGCGCTCTGAATCGCTCATTGTGCAGTGCATGTTATTCATACCGTAACATTGAAAACTTTTGTTATTTCACTGTTCTATTAGCTTCAAATAACGGTATTAACAGACATCTGCTCATTAAAGGAAAGTATTGTTTAAATGGTAACAAAATATCGACTTATTATTTAAACAAAATGTGTCATGTTTTATTCTAATAAATAATTATTCAGTGATAGCAAATAATCGGATATTTCTAACATTATTTCATCAAGTAATTTTAAATATTAAAAAATATTGTGAATATTTTAAATGCAGATGAATTTTCAGTGATACAACATAAGTCTCATAAAATTTTAAAAACGTTACTTTTTCAGATACTGATCATGGAGATACAAAACAGCGAATTTTTTTAATCCGACAGGAATTATTTGAAGTAGTCAGACAACATTTTTGAGAATCCTCCGTCATTTTGTTTGATCAAAAACCAATATCAGATTCGTAATCCGCGAACCCGAAAACCTCTAAGTGATCCTTTTTTTCTTTAAAAAATCAACACATGTGAGAATCCTCCGCCATTTTGTAACCACCATTTTGTTTTTTTCAAAAACCACTATCCGATTCATAATTAGCGACCCCAAAAATCCCCGAGTAAGAAAATTCATCTCAAAATGATGACAATAATGAATTATGGCCAGCTTTTGGCGATTTTGACCACTGTGCATCGGTCGGGTAATGTGCCAGGCAAGTTTGTTATTTTGGAGATGATGAAAGTTCCAACGATTCAGGCGAAGAAGAATTTGAAAAAAAAATTTGAGACCAAAAAACCTGCACATAAAACAGATAAAATAATTCCTTATGAAAAGAAATCAAAACCACTTAACAAATATGAAATGAAGTAAGTCGAAGAATAAAAAGTTTCCTGTAGCTCGAAATACTACAGGAAAGAACATAATGGAATGCTGTGATCAATTATCAATGCGAAAAGACAATTTAATATATCTTATTTAAGTTGGCGGTAGCCCTTAGGATTACGGTTCAAAATCCTTTAAAAAAAGGAAAAATTACCAAAATGTGTAAAACATCAAAGAATAGTAGCAAAATATGTCAAGGAGGGTCAACAATACCACATGGGTATGCCTATCGAAGGCTGAAATTTAAGCGAAACTTTAGAAAGAATAAAATTGAAATTATTTGTATTGCATTTATTTTCAAACAACTTAACTTTAAAAACAATTAGTGTAGCTTAAACTGCCAAGTTAATCGCGTTCTTTCAGATGAAATTTTAACCAAATTTGATGCAACTTTTAACAAGTCATCTACAAAAATTATCATATGTATGGGTATCACACAATATTCCACAAACGGTTAAAAAAAAACGTCAACATTGTTTTTTGGAAAACATAAAAATTGACATTAGCAGTTTCAAAAACTTGTGCGTGTTAGAATGAAAAATTCAATGGAGATAACGGACACTTATATATACTAACTATACAAGATAATTTAACAAAATATTCTCTAGGAATATCATTCCAGAACCATCAAGTTTCAACAAACATTTCCGATTCATTTGTGAAAAAATTAATGTTTATTGGAATCAACTAAAGGAGTGCTAACAGAGTTCAGATTTTTAAAATAATTTATTTAAACGATTAGCCAAAAGATTCCGAATTAGGCAATTTAAGAATGCAGTCTTTCACCCTCACTCTAACGCATCTATTGAAAGGGCACATCATATTTTAGAGGTGTTAGGAAAAGCAATGTAACAATATATATGAAAAATGAAACAAAAATAGTACGTATAAATAGACTCAAACTTCAAAATCACAAATCAAAGACAAATAATAAGAAAAATAATTACCTACTTCCTGAAAAAGGGAATTTACAACAGGGGCAATGGCAACATTTCTACATGGGAAACAAATATAACGGAATCAAAAACAATAAGGGGTATTATTTTTACAATAAGGACACGAAGACCATTACGATTTCATAATTTAAGTTTAAGTCTTCGGAATTCAAACCAACATCTTTTAGCAAATTACTAGAATAAAACATTTATCAATGAACTCACATAAAAGTCCATAGTAAATTATCACTAAAACTTAGAAAATACAACTTTCTTCTTAAAACCATTCATAAGAGAAAACACTTCCATGTAATGAAATTTAGAATAGGGGGCTTCTTAGTGATCCTTTAAGTGTTGTCAAGAATAAGCGCGAAGGAAGGTTTCACAGGATACGATTGTGGGCCCTCACAATTAAACATTACAACATTAATGCTATTAGAGGTAGGGAAATGGGACATACCCAAACTTGAAAATCATGTAACACCAACCTATATCCAACTAATAAAAATCAGCGGATTTACATTACAAATAGTTATATAATGTAAAGTTGAAATTGATCGTACAATTCTACACTGAGATATGCACCCTCACATTTCTGCAGTAATTAACGTTACGAGTCAGTACATACACGAGGTTTCTCGAGACGACTGTTAGAAAATGCATTTAACAAGAACGTTTATGATGACTTCCACAGCACAGTTACCAAAATTAGAAGCTAATAAATACAACTTTACATCATGCAATCCCTGGCGGACTGAAGGAACCGAGAGGATTCTCTACAAAGTACCCGTAAAGACCCCATTAGGTCCCCGTTCGGTTCCTTTTAAAAAACTAAAAAAACAGCAGGATCCATTCTTAAACTGTTAAAATTCGGATTCTACGTTGAATTTTCTATTAGAAACTCACGGAGTAATCGTAATACTTTTTTTTGCAGCGTTAAAAATGAAAAAATGTCATGAACTTCTGCTGAAGGTGACTTCAAGTGCATCCATAATAGCTCAAGCAGTATGTTACGCGCGAAGTTTAAAAATAAAATTCTCTCTCACTTGCATCGCGGCGTTATTGTCTGATGTTTCCACTGCGTGACGCTAGCATCCAGACAAAATTCTTAAAGTTACCGACGGAACGTTTATTAGCAGCTACTAAAAGAAGATGCAATTGAAGGCGCCTTCGGCCCCTGTAAATGGCAGGTATTTTATTTTTTAATGTTTTTAACTCTGCAAGAAAAAGTATTGCGATTACTCGTTGAGTTTGTAATGCTGATTTTAACGTGGAATCCTAATTTCAACAATTTAAAAGTTGATTTTGCTGTTTTTTTTTTAGTTTTTTAAAAAGGAACCGAATGGGGACCCAATGGGGTCTTTACGTGTACTTTGCAGAGGCTCCATTCGGTTCCTTCGGTCAGCCAGGGATAATATTAGCAGGCGACTTGCAACCAAATGGATATTGTTCAGGTAACCAGTTCTCAGGTCCTTTAAGCACATAGTACGTATAACGTTGTAGCTCAAGCTATATTCAAAATAAAATTTTTAGAACATTATGCACAAGCAGGGGCGTCGAAACGATTTTTTCCATTGGTGGGCTCACCGTAAATATGTTCAAAAATATAAATTTAAGATAAATATTAGGTTTCTTTTATTATTAGATTTAGTGACTTGATGGGTCTGCGGAGCCCACCCATCAAATTTCATGGGTGGGCTCAAGCCTACCCAGCCCACACGGCTCCGACGCCCCTGTGCTCAAGTAATTATAAATAAAAGTAAAATACACCTGCAGTCGGGAGTCATTTGTTCACTTACTGAAACTCATTATATGTATACACTCATAATAATTTAGTTACATGAAACGCTAAAACCGATAGTATAGTTTAGTATAATCTTTTACGATTTAGAAAAATCGGATATGTACGAGTATATCAAAAAATAATACAGTATCTATTAATGATCTATGACAAATTTAATCTGGAAAATTAATATAAGTTCTAAAAACCTGGAAAAAATTGTGATATTTAAAATTCACTATATTAAATTCACATTGACATTTTGAAAGAGATGATTCTGAAATTTGCTAAAGTTTATACTGAAAATTATGAGTCATTCGAAAAGAATGTAATGGACGAAAATACGAAAAGGACTAAAAAGTTCGTAAACCCGTCGAGAATCTCCGCGAATCATCACGCTAAGAGAAGGGGTTTGAAGATTCCTTATATACGCATTAATAAAATAGTTTATCTCGTTCAATAGACACAGGCTGTTTCAAAGGAACAAATTTGTATTTGTCTCATATGTCGCGTACAACAATATGCAAAATACTTCTAAAATGGTATTTCTGAAAATGCTAGTGCTTGAAAATTAAAAGATAAAAATCCTTACTTAACCGTTAAACAATAGGTAGTTTTTGGCAGAATAAAATGAGGAAATTAGATAACTTTTCAGTGTTAAAAGAATGAAATATTAATAAGCAGTTATTACCTTTGCGGCAGCAAACATAACTTTTCGGACATAAAATTTCATACATAAACTTTTTTCAGACATTTAAATATCAATTTTCAGACTTTTCTATCCTTCTTAAAAATAACTGATTCGTACTCAAGACAAAGAAATCTCCATGATACACATGACATACATATCTATCCAGACTGCAAAACTACTGACTCAATGTCAACAGAAACATTCAAAATTAAAAGTAAAAACAGAAAAATATTCTGTTTTAATAAACTCAAAACTGGGATTGAATTAAATTTTTAAATTTTATAGGTTTTTCGTTTTTTTTCAATGACACTGGAAAACAAGTGTTCATACATTAAGCTTGATGAGTTCAGTGGAAAACACAAAGTTTTCCGATTCACATCGTTAACGCTCGCCTACACTGAGAAACTTTGTATTGGAAAAATTACTAAATTAGGTTACAATCGAGGAACCAAGGCGATAATTCGTATATTTTATTAAAATAATCGTAAGCTATGCTATTTTTATATGAAATTTTACTATTGATAATACGCAGTCCTAGCATTTGTTATAGTAAAATCCTAGATAAGATAAATTAGTAGAGACATAATTAAATTATATAAAAAGAGTAGAAGTAATAACTACCTACAATAACATAAAAGACTAAATTTGTAAGAGAAATTGCTATTGTCTGTAGGAATATGGATTATACTATGAAACTTTCTATTTTTTGTATTATGGAGTAAGACAAATTCGGAAGATCGCTCTCGAATATTAGTACGTGACTTAGTAAGCGAGCTTAGTGTTGGACCGAGTGTAGCCGAGCGTAAACGAGGTCAGCCGACCAACTCTCTACTGAAATTCCTTAGATGTATCAAACACTCAATTTGGTTTGATGCAGAGATCCTTATTACAATAAATTAGGACAATTCGAAGAGTTACCATTGAAAAACAAATTTTCCACAGTGAGCAAGAAATTATTTTTAAACCTCGTACAGAAAACACTAGGGGTTCACTTATGTTGCGGCTCAAATGAAAGTTGGTGTCTTTTGGAACTTGAGCTCCAATAGATACCTTTAGAGACCTAAATGGGTTCGTTTTGAGCGCACTTGAAAAGAAATAGAATTTTTGAGTGACAGATCAAAAAATATTGTGATTTATTGCAAAAAACGTTTTTAATTTTGCCTTCAGAAAAAAATTTCAATTTATTTTCAATAACTTTATTGATTTTATTTTAACTCAAATAGTTGCGAATAAAAATAATAAAAATTAGAAACTCGACAGAGACAAGATTAATCATTGAGCTAAAAAAATGCTTTCTTTCTCTTAACTCGAAATTCACAACGTCTTTTTAATTAATATCGAATTAAATTTTTATCTGTCACTTTAAAATCTTATTTTAGGATTAAGAAATTACTGTTAATGCATTTCCTAATCATTATTTATTATAAATATCACATTTGAATATCGACACTATTAAAAATCAGCCCTCCAACAGTAACCAATCGTGTTGCCGGCGACGCAAGCGCAGTTCAAAAAGTTCCCAAGATTGGGAACGCTGATATGAATAAGCCTTTATATTTACAAATTTGCTACATAACCTGCAAATGATATTTATTAATTAATTATATCTATTTTAATTGCAGTAATACATATTATAAGTTAATTATGTTCATTAAGCTATGTCGATCAGAGTTCGATGACATGTGTGCTTTAAGGTAAATATTGTGTTATTAATTAAAAATATTGTCCAAGTGGGCTAAACGAAAAATTGGTTCTTTAGAAACAGTCTCAATTACATTTGAGATCCTTTCGAACCCCAAGTGTGGTATCATTTAGAGCTCGTTTATCGTATTGGGTTCCTTTTCAGCAAGTGGGGTTCATTTTTGTTGCAGCTCCTTTGGAACCAAACATGTGTTCCAATGGAAACTACAGTTTTTTCTGTGCGATATTAGGATATTTGATTACGTTAAGATAGAGTGCTTAGGATTTTAAAAATGTCTTCACGGTGAACAATTAATGAATAATTTAATGGAAATAAATTTGAGTGCTAGCATTTAACTCATCAGGGCAATAAATTTCAGGATCCCATTATCTAGTTTAGCAGAATGGAATATCGCCTTGCTGCCGAGTTGGAGACCCGTGTGCACCTTTGCGTAGGTGCCTTACACCAAAAACTAATCCGATGTAAGTAATTTCGGAATAAAAATTAAATGTGTGAATTGGAATAAAATTAATTAATTTAGTAAAAAATTGAACAGATTGACGTGCTCTAGTCAGAGGATCGAGCAAAGACTATTGACCCCTCCATTACATGGGGTTCCTTAAGTATCCCGTCATTGTTTACAGGGAGGTTTTGGTTTCGACTCGATTTCGTAGATCTATAACAGTTAATAATTAACTCTTCGAGATACATATGACACTTGACAGCGCATGCCGAAAGAAGTGTTCAGATCTGGCCAATCGTAAATGTATAAAGTTTCTTATCTCGTAGAAAATTCTATTTGTCGGCCAAGGCGACTTAAGAAAAAACAGGGTATAAGATTTCAATGCTTTTTCCGACATAAACACTCGCTGAAATAATTCGTTAAAATATGATATACTAACAAAAGTATGAATAGTTACTTTCAAAAATACACGTGCACGTGTTTATACTCCCCCCTTTGAGAGAGTAGCGATCACAATTGTTTTTAATCGTCGCATGTAGCTTAAACAGTAATAACTTCTTAGTTAATCCATATCTTTTAAAGGAACTTACCGTTCGATAAATTATTTATTATTCTATAGGCAAAACCGCAATTTTCATTGTTGGGCACTTGTAAAATTTATCCTTGGAACGGACAGTAACACTTCTTACCAGGTGTATACATATGAAACCGGTATTGCCATTTAGCGGCCAGTAGGCACACTTGTAGGCACTGTCGGAACTTACCATTTGTGCTAATTGGCGTA
>NC_046657.1:134334654-134337148 GCF_010883055.1 Belonocnema kinseyi | reverse complement strand
TGAGGTCGGATTCGGATTCAGCGCAGCAAAAACCTTCGGGTATACTAGGTCTGGTCTCTGGTTCCGGACCTTTGTCAAATTTTGTCGGCCTGTGTAATCCAGTACGTTTCTCGAATAGCATACAGTGTATTTTGTGTACCTGTATGATAATTTTTTGTGTGATAATATTTGATTATTAAGTCAGTGACATGATTACTTCGAGGTAGAATGATAGGATGACGCTTTGAGAATGATATCATTGCTTTGCGAATTGGGCCACCGTCCCAAATAATATCATTTTTGTCGATAAACGGATCTAAGGAAGTTAATTGATTCTTTTCTGGTAAAGGTTTTTTATTGTTTAGAGCTTGAAATTCGTTATTGAAAACTGATCTTTGCAATAATCAAATGATTGTGTTTTCTGCTTGTTGCAATTCGTGGATTTGTAAAGTTTCGAACTAATTCGAACGAATTTTGTAAGGAAGCATAATTTTCGAGAATGTTCAACAAATATTTTAAATTCGGATTAATGGTTAACAAACATGTAGCTTTACGTTGTTCGGGCTATTCTTTTTAACCGGGTATCCGAGACTCTGGCCACACACTTTTGTCGTGCGACAGCCAAGAAGGTCCGAATAACCACTGTTTATTTTCTAAAAATTCATGTGGTAATTGTCCTCGCGATAACGCGTCTGCGGGTTTGTCTTGAGTTTGAACGTGATGCCAATGCGCTACGTTAGTCTTTTTCTGTATATCTACTACTCGATTGGGTACTAAAGTTTTTAACAGATTGGGTTGAATATTTATCCAGTTAAGAGCAATGCTCGAATCTGACCAAAAATTTATCGAATTTAACTTTATGTCTATAGAATTCGTTACTTGATTGAATAAATGCGCGAGCAGTTGCATTGCACATAATTCTAATTGAGGTATCGTGCGCGTTTTCAATGGAGCAGCGCGAGACTTTGAGCACATTAGAGAAACTTTTATATCTCCGATTGAATTCGTCGAACGTAAATAAATGCAAGCTCCGTACCCAGTTTCAGAAGCATCGGAAAATCCGTGAATCTCGAAGTCATTCGCCACAGGAATAATTGCAAATCGATCGAATTGAATGTCGTTTATCGATTGAAGTTGTGTGCAAAAACTATTCCACGTATAACTTATGTGACCAGGAATCGATTCGTCCCAATTAATCCTGGCTTGCCAAATGTCCTGCATTAATTTTTTCGAGAATAGAATTATAGGTCCCAAAAATCCTATAGGATCGAAAATTTTCGCAATTTGGGAAACAATTTTTCTTTTAGTGATTTTTTCGGGAGGGTCAATATTTTTAAGGTTATAAATAAACGCATCGGTTTTCGCTTTCCAAAAAATACCTAGTGTTTTTAAAGAGGAATCTTGATCAAAATCAAAATTTACGTCAAAATCTTGTTTTGCAATACCTTCGAGTATTTTCGGGTCGTTCGATGCCCATTGAGATAACTTTATGCATGCAGTTTTTAATATTCCGATCATTTGACGACATATTTCACGTGCTTCTGATTTGCTATTAGTGCCAGTTAACATGTTGTCGACATACATGTCTGTTCTTAATATTTTCGCTGCTAACGGAAATCGATCCTTTTCATCAGCGGCAAGCTGATGTAAGCATCGAATGGCTAGATAAGGCGCGGCATTGACTCCGAACGTGATCGTATTTAAAGCTTACTCTCGAATTTCGTTTTCCCGTTGATCTTATCGTCTTTAATTTCATTTTTTTCTTGATTATTTGAATTTCCGAAATGAAGCAGAGTATTATGTGTTTTACCGCAAGTCCTACAATTTACAAATCTACATTCACTATCTCCGTGATTTTTCAAACGATTATTGCAAAGCTTTGCGTCTTTAACGATCTTGAATCTTTGATTGACTGCGAGACTCAAAAAATTTCTTAAATTTAAACAGAGGATGATATTCTTCGTCAGAACATGCAAAACATTTTTTGTTTCCTGTGAAAAAAACTTGTGCCGTTTTATTTTCGATTTTACGCATCAGGAATTCTTACCACAAGGTCGTACGGTCAATAAGGAGTATTACCTTCAAGTTATGCGCCGTTTTCCAGAAGCGATACACAAAAAACGTCCGGAAATTTGGAAAAACAATTCGTGGCTTTTGCATCACGATAATGCACCTGCTCATTCATCGTTGCTTGTGAAAGATATTCTGACCAAAAACAGCACCACAGTCGTGCTTCAGCCTCCCTATTCACCGGATTTGGCCCCCAGTGACTTTTTTCTTTTCCCAAAACTGAAGAGACCCATGAAAGGACATCGATTTTCAACGATTGAGGAGATAAAAACTGCATCGCTCAAAAAACTCAAGGCTATACCACAAGATTATTATCAGAAGTGTTTCGATGATTGGAAAAAGCGTTAGCACAAGTGTATTATATCTGAGGGGGGTTTCTTTGAAGGGGACAACATAAATTTTGAGAAATAAATTAATATTTTTTGAGAAAACCATAAAGTCACCT
>NC_046657.1:134332006-134334554 GCF_010883055.1 Belonocnema kinseyi | reverse complement strand
TTTTGGGGCGCTGAATTCAAATTCTGTATCGAAAATCATCCATCATGTCATGGTTGAGCCATAACCTCAAAAAATGAGGAAAAGTCATGCAATGAGGCAAATAAATTTCAAAATAATACCAGTGATGCAAATTTTTACTTCAAAAACCTATCGACAACTGTGAAGGATCTACTCTTGCCTGATATCAACTTATTTAACATAACTTTACCCAACAGAACCTGACCTCACCTAACCTGAATTAACAGAAATTTATTGAACTACACGTAAAGCTCTGGAAGCATATTTTCCCAGTAGAAAATGTGTGCTACATCGAATGGATCAACTTGAGCCTAACCTAGAAATAAATCTAACCTAGCCTAACCTAACCTAACCTCACGAAACACAATTAAACTGATTGTGTTGTCCTGTTGTGTTTGCGGTACCGTTTGAATCAGCTTGGGCTTAACCTAAATAGAGGTTTAACCTATCCTAACCTAGCAAAACCTGACCTAACCTAACCTAGCCGAATGAAATTCAACCACACGTGTAGCTATGTAAGCGTATGATTCTCAGTCTTAAATATTGCGTGATGACGACGACTTAGAGCTCGTTTTCCCACCCTGACCAGACGCCGATACTGGGATTTTTCCCTGCAATGTAATACACTTTTTACCTGTGTCTGCCATGACGGCATGAACGCCGTTTACCCAGGGACTCAGCCAATGTGGATCCGTTGCCCACCGTCACCACGTGGAGGTGCCCTGGTTACAGACACAGGCGAAAAATGCTAGCAACAAGCGGTTACGAAACTCCAGACATTTACTGCTATTAATTTCAAAATATGAAAGTACGCAAGAACAGGGTTACCAGCGTAATCGGTTAGGTTAGGTCAGGTTTTGTTAGGTTAGGATAGGTTAAACCTCTATGTAGGTTAAGCCCCAGCTGATTTAAACGGTACCGCAAACACAACAAGACAACACAATCAGTTTAATTGTGTTCGTGAGGTTAGGTTAGGTTAGGCTAGGTTAGATTTATTTCTAGGTTAGACTCGAGTTGACTTATTCGATGTAGCACACATTTGCTACTGGGAAAATATGCTTCCAGAGCTTTACGTGTAGCTCAATAAATTTCTGTTAATGCAGGTTAGGTGAGGTCAGGTTCTGTTGGGCAAAGTTATGTCACATAATATAAACTGTACACATTGTGCCATTTGATATTACAATTCTATTGCTCGGTCCCTAGCTTGAAAATGTAGGCTTCTCCACTTCTGTGAATAAGATTTTGATTTTTTGCATGGAAAACAGTGAAATTGAACCACAAAATATGAATTTCAAGGCAAAAGAGTTCTTCAATTCTGATCAACAGCACATTCATTGTGGAGCAAGCAGTTGTATTTAAGCAAATTAAGGTTCAAGTAAAAAGATATAAAAATTATGAACGTCTATGATTGCAGAGTTTTTAATTGAAAATTCTGGAAAAGGAGTTGCTCAAGAAAAGGCTGTGAATTTATCGCTAAACTCGTCAAAAATTCCAGTGAAAAAACGTCATTTTAGTACTCTTGAAACCCACGGGGAATGATAGTTTAGATGCTGAAAACTAACAATAAGTTTGACTGGCAGCTCCAGAGTGGTGCCAAAGTTAATTGGGAAACTGTCAAAGATGTCAAAAATTCGAGTGAAAAAACGTAATTTTAGTACTGTTGAAACCCATTGAGGATGATTGTTTTGGTGCAAACAACTAACAAAGAATATGACTGGCAGCTCCTAAGTGGTGCTAAAGTTAACTGAGAAACTGTCAAACATGTCAAAAATTCGAGTGAAAAAAACCTTCTTTTAGTATTCTTCAAACCCATTGAGGATGATTGTTTGGATGCTAAAAACTAACAATAAGTTTGACTGGCAGCTCCTGAGTGGTGACAAAGTTAACTAGGAAACTGTCAAACATGTCAAAAATTCGTGTGAAAAAACATAATTTTAGTACACTTGAAACCCATCGAGGATGATTGTTTTGGTGCAAACAACTAACAAAGAATTTGACTGGCAGCTCCTGAGTAGTGCCAAAGTTGACTGACATTTTAATCAGCAACCGGATGAAAGTTTTGTACTTATCATTAACTAGAATTTTAATCTATAGGATACTTCTATAAAAATAATATGTATATAAAAAGAGAAACTACGAAAATCTCACTTTATGCAAATTCACACCTCGCAACAATGGGTTTCAAGAGTACTAAAATCACGTTTCTTGACTTGAATTTTTGGCATGTTTGACAGGCTGCCAGTCAGTCCATCTCTCTTCTCCTTGTTTAACCAATAGCTCTAACTCTATGTCCTGCCACTCCATCACCCCTTCTCGAATATTACACACCCTTCTCATTTTTCTCCTTCCTACCTCCCATTTTGAATTTCCCACATTACCTCTCGCTTCATTGTTCCGAATTTCACCGAAACATGCTTGTGCAATTTTGCTTCCCTCTCCCCTTCTTAGCTTCTCTTCAAACCTCCATGCTCTCTTAATTTGTCTAGTAACCATATTTTCTCTTCCTAACTCTTCTTTTAACATATATCCT
>NC_046657.1:134327797-134331906 GCF_010883055.1 Belonocnema kinseyi | reverse complement strand
CTCTGATTTATTTCTAGCCTCTTTTTCGTCTCCCATCCCCCTACCTTTCTCAAGACTTTTTCCTTTTTTCCTTAATTCTTCTAATTCTTCATCCCAGCACCAATCCTCCCCATTTATCCATAACCTGTCTCTCCCTATCCATACCAAATGGCCCTTTTTCCTCTCTACCCAAGCCCTCTGCTCTATTTATTAATTTCAAATTGAAAAAATTGAACGAATATTTCAAGAACGTGAAACTTATTCAGAAAATCGATTGAAGTATGAGTTTATTATTTGAAAAATTCTATTTCTATTAGAGATAAAAGATTTTTTTACCAGGAAGAGGTCCCAATTCTTAATTCCTAGCCATTATTAACACATAAATTCATTTTATAATAAAAAAACTTTTTATTATTTCAACTTTCTAAATAGAACAGTAAATTTACTTTTATTATTATTCACAGGGTAGCCACTAAAATCGAAGAGGAATCATTTCCTGGTAAAAAATGTATACAAAATAGAGGAACAGGAAAAAACTCAAAATTCAATTTTTCAAAGTTGAACCTTTTTTGTTTCAAGTATTTAAGACTAAATTGCAAATTAAACTATTCGAAGTAGAAGTTTTCTGAACACTGAGCACTTTAAATGTTTAATTAAAACATTTGAAACCAGTTATTTCGAGTCCAAATCTTCAGAATCTATGTAAAAATTATAAGCCATCTAGACACTTCTTCTAAATAAAGCATTCAGAATTTTACAATATGGTTTCAGAAGCCTGTAACGTTGTATATTTAAACATTAAGCCATGTGAAATTGAAGTAATGAAAAATATACATTTTTAATCTTGTTGCGACTTGATTTGAATAAGTACAAATTCAGAGACTTAAAAAATAAACTGTTTAAAATTCGGGCTCCTAATCTGCCTAATTGTGAACTTATTAATTTTTTTAATTTTCGCATTTCAAACTCAGTCTCAAAAAATTTTTAAGTTCAGAATCAAACTCTTATTCTTTGATATACTAACATGTAGAAAAATGTCAATACTGTTATATGCAAATTTACTAATATATGATTTTAAGATAAGGCATCGCCAAACCAAATTATTTTAAATGTTAAAAATGGAATATTTTAAATATTTAAAATTAGAAACTTTTAAGAATTTGAAATCAAACTTATTTAAAAATTTATAATTTTTATATTGCAAGAAACTTAAAAGTATTGGATAAGTTTTTCTACTAGAAAATTTAAACAAATTTTTGATTTTTTTTCTAAAATTGAAAATTCAAATTTTTAAAGAATAAAAAAGAATGAAAAATAAAAAATTACATTTTGCGGTTGAAATATGCAAAATAGGTAAAAAGCTGACCGAACAAAAATTGTAAATTTCAAGAATATCTACAAATTTGTCATGGATAACTTTTCGATAGCATCTGTATTTTGTGTTTTAATCGTAAAACACGATATTAACAATAAAAAATGAGCCCGCTGCGTTGGGCACATTCTCATTACAATTTATGTTGTTACATTCTCATCAAGAGAAGGTATTAGATTTGTGTAAAATTTGAAGCCCCCCCGCCCCCCCGTTTTTGTCAAATGTCCACGTTTTGAGGCCCCCTAAATCCGAAAAGCAGGTTTTTACGAATTTGTGTGGCTGTGTGTGTGTATGTCTGTCTGTAGATTTTTAGTTTGTCAGCACGATAACTTTCGAAATAATTGACAGATTGGATTAGCCTTTGGTATACTCTTTTAGTATCCTAAAATAAAGGTCAAGTTCGTTGGCCAATCATTTTGGATGAAAATTCAAAAAGTGAGCGTATATTGCAAATTTTTGAGACCACTTTCTTTTTTAATTCCAAAATTGTCTATACGGATATTCATAGTATTCAATCAGACGAACAATTTATCCTTATGACCTACAAGATTGTTTAAACACCTTTTTGATTTTTCTGAAAAAGTTAAAAGTTCAAAATTTGATCGTACCAAAAATGTTTGAAACCACATTTTTTCAAGATTTTAAAATTCTATGTACAATTATTCATAGTACTCAGAAACTCAAACAATTTATGCTTATGACTTTTTTCTGTAAAAACAAAATTATCAGAGCTAGAGCATTTAAAAAAAAAACTAAAATGAACATTTTAAGCCAAACAACGTACGATATGAAAAAAGGCCACGAAAAGAAAAACGTTGCTTTTTGAAAGTCCTGCAAGCTTATGATAACAACTTTTTTAATTTGGTCGAATAGTTAAGAATTGCAAATTTGATTGTACGAAAAATAATGGAAAATTCAAAAATTCCATTTTTTTGGTCAAACTATGCAAGATACGAAAAAAATGAATAAGCTAAAATTGCGCGTCCTGGAAAGGCCTACAAATTTATAATAAATCATTTTTCGTTAAGATGCGTATATTTTGTTTTTAGTCGTAAAAAAACATTTAAAATGTATAAAATATAAAATTTATTTGGATTAGCGACACAAGCTACGGAAAAATAAGACAAAACTTGTTTATCCAAAAAAGAACTATAATTTTTGATAGGACACGTAGTTTTTGCTTTAGACTTAAAAATTAACATTCAAAATAAAAATATTAAATTTTTTTGAAAATGACACCACGTGCAAACTAAAATTAACAGACAAAAAATGTTCGCCTGAAAAAATCTATTAATTTATTATTAAAAATTTTCAAGTAGTTGATCTTACTACTTAAAGTAGTCATCCTTACTATTATATAATCATATATAATATTGCTATTCAATCTTATATTTTCTTACTATTCATATAATTATATTCATCCCACTGGAAAGCTGAATCGTCACGGTGATGTATTTATACAAATTAGGGTACCTTTTTACGGAGGCCTGTTTTGAAGTATTCGTTGAATTTATATGACACATCGAGTTCACATGTAGGTTATCAATCAAACAAATTTGACTTAATCCAACAAAGTAACTAGAAATAAATCCTATGAAATATATTCATTCCAAGATTATTTCAAAACAGACCTGCGTGAAAAGGTGCCCTAGGGCCTAGGCGTAGGCCGTAGAGGACGCCCTAAGGATCTATACGATGCTCTTCAATAGTTTCCACGTGTTTATACTTTATACGTAAAGGTTCAGATTAAAATGGCGATTATCGAAAAAAAGACGCGCTATTTCGATGCGAATGTTGGCAGTACTGCTCATATTTCAGTTCTGCCAATATCGCCAAGGGGCAAAACTCGTAACCTTTACTATTTTTATTTCTTGGAAAATAAATTGCTGGTAAATGTAACTAATTTATTTGTTGTGACTACAATTACTATCCTTACTAATGTAACCTTCAAAGGAGGACTAACGGCGACTTGTTGCCGTACAAAACTGGAACGGGCTCCCGACAATGGGTCGGCCAACAGTACCGACCAATCTAGAGCTGGGGGAGCCAATGAAAATGGATTCAATGCGATGGATCGGCGGAATCTCGTGACCTTTGTCTGCATGCTCTGTGGTGCGAGAAACACCCTGAGCTATCGCACTTTTCGCAGCAACGTGGGGATTGTCGAACGATATACTAAGGAAATTGGAATGGAATTTGGGTTAGACAAATGCGCTAAGGTTTATTTGAAGCGAGGAAAACTTAATGGCCTCCCTGAAGATCCTGAGCTCGTTGATAGAAGCGCCATACGACATTTTTGCGCTGGAGAGACTTTTAAATACTTGGGCGTACCACAGAGCCGCATTCAGGATGTGACATCTATAAAGGATACTCTCCGAAGCAGATACAAACGTCTTATCCGACAGATTTGATCATCCGAACTGTCGGCTAGGAACAAAGTATCTGCAACGAACATGCTTGCCGTCCCGGTACTACTCTATTCATTTGGAGTAGTTCCGTGGACGAAGAACGAGCTCAGATCTCTTGATATCGGGACAAGAAAGGTTATGCACATGAACAAAAGCATGCATC
Organism: Belonocnema kinseyi; assembly: GCF_010883055.1. Taxonomy (NCBI): domain Eukaryota; kingdom Metazoa; phylum Arthropoda; class Insecta; order Hymenoptera; family Cynipidae; genus Belonocnema; species Belonocnema kinseyi. The sequence goes on along the minus strand of NC_046657.1, from coordinate 134,327,984 downwards.
TTAAGTCTTCCGTTCCACGACTGTACATCTCACGCCGTCAAGGGTGTCGCGGAATATTGAGACTTGAATGTCTTCACAACAGGACTATTCTGGGTACAGCACATAGAGTTGCAAATGGAAGAGACCCTCTTCTTAAAATGGTCAGGAATCAGGAAGAAGTGGGCAAAGGAGCATTTCTATACAAAGC
>NC_046657.1:134304063-134327697 GCF_010883055.1 Belonocnema kinseyi | reverse complement strand
CACAGAAATGTGAAGGATCAGTCAATGTCTTGTGAGCTAACGTTTGCTTTCCTTAAATCGCCCAGATTGAAGTCTGGTACAGAGGGTTTCATTTTTGCATGCAAAGACGGTGTCATTTCCACCTTAACATACCGTCGCCACATTTTGAGCCGAGAAATTCCCGATGATAGCTGCAGGGCGTGCCATGCACACCCCGAGCATTTAGCTCACATACTATCTAGTTGTCCAACACACGCGGGAACGACCTACATTCAAAGGCACAATGCGGCACTAAGAGGCGGTTGTCCTTGGATCACTCCGTGTTCTTAGGGTGCACGAGGCTTTTGCTGGATGGTTGTATTGATTCCTTTACAGACTGTAACCACCTATCTCACGGTTGTGAGACGTGGTTGTGGCTCAAATTTTACCGCGATTTCGCTGGAAGCGGGTGCAATTTTTCAGATTAGCTCCCGCTCCCGGGAGCTAATTGAAACAATGTTCATGTTCTTGAGACGAGAAAATGAATGTATTCAGCGAAGAAATAATTTCTCTTAGAATAATGCTTGAATATTTTCCTTCAAATAATTATTAATTTGAAACGAATGTCAGATTTACTTCGAAAATACCTATTTTATCAAGATAGAATCAAGTATTTTCTTTTTACAAGGGACCGATTTTCTTGAATCAATAAAATAATAGAATTAGGACAACTATTTGAATCAAGAATATATTTACTCTAAGAAAAAAACTATTCAGTTCATTTGTTCCATTATACTTATTTGCGTCAAGTCGAATAAAATATTGAATCACGAATATTATATTCTCATGATAAGTTACTAAAACACTAACGAAATGTTTCTTGATCAAAATAAATTCATATACTTATTTTGACTACTATTTTAATTGAAACAATGTTCATGTTCTTGAGACGAGAAAATGAATGTATTCAGCGAACAAATAATTTCTCTTAGAATAATGCTTGAATTTTTTCCTTTCAATAATTATTAATTTAAAACGAATGTGATAGAATTACATCAGTTTTTTCAACATAAGAACTGTAGACTTAATACAAGGGACGTCGCACACATACTATGAAAATTAATATATTGGTCTAAATTAATTTACTTCTTATTGCATAAGTATCTTTTTAAATATAATAATCGACAAGTTGACATGTTATGAAGTTGGTTCTCTTCGCCACTAATAATTATTTTGAAATTCAATAATACTTATAAAGTTCAAAACATTGGTGCACATGATCAACTTTATTTATTCAAATGTAGACAAGAATTTGCAACTTTTATAAACTACTAACTTTAGGCTGAAACACAAATCAAATCACTCCTAAAACTATGTAAAGAATTGTAACTTTATAGCGTCGATAAGTTTTTGGTGGTAAGAATGTAAAATCTGTAAATAGATTTGGAAAAAGTGTTTTTAATTTTGAAATAATTATGCAAGACTCAAAAGTCATCTTATTCCTAAAATTATTATTAAAAGGTTATGAATGTACTGTGTCTATAATTGTTTCTCTGATTATTTTTATGTATTAATCTACTCAAAATTAAGGCCATGTGACGAGAGGGTGACATAACCCAACCTGGTCTTCAATTTTTCTTTCCCAACTTACGTCTAAACGAAATGAGGTATCGCTCGGAAAGTTTGGGAAATGAAAGAGGAGGTAATAAAGTCCATGTTTCTGCTTTGTTCCGGTGGAAATTTTGAGAAAAAAATTTTTTTTAAGAAAATACTATTGGAAGTTTTCTTTCCCAAGTTTCGTCCACACGGAATGAGATATGGTGTTAAAAATTTGGCACGATAAGTAAAAGGCATGCAAAAATGTGTCTCTGGTCCTAAATAATTCGAATAGTGAAAAAAGTTTTTTTTAATTACTATTTTGGAGAAATGCCGACCGTGCTGTCGACAAACCCTGCAAGCAATTTGCAATGTTGTCAATGGGCTAGTTATGAGGTTTATATTGATCAAAGTGGGGCACTTAAAATGAAAATAAACATATTTGGTCTGACATACGTATCAGTCTGGTATTAGCTGTATCAAAGCAGCACTAGCGCGGCGAGTAGACAACTTCGAACTTCTAGGGGTCTGTGGGTAAAACAGATTACATGATTACCGTCAGAGAAAGTTAAAAGTCAAACTTCTGCTGTAAAACCTAAATGTGTCCGTCGATAATCATTATTTGCATAAATAAACCTTTTTCTTCCTCCAACTCTTTGCAAGGCCACAAACGATCCTTTATTATTTATTAACATTTCTCGAAAAAAATTTCCGCGTTATTTAAACTTTTATTTTTCAATATGGGTAAAAATATATTGATCTTAGGGCTGACTTGACCAGCTGTTATACTCATCATTGATGCCGAAACTGCCTGTGAGTGTTACACGTTCCCCCGCAATCGCGGGGAAGTGACAGAGGATATGAGTGGAAGTCTCATTGTCCTTTCCGCACAGACGACAGAGGGGACTTTCCTCAAGCCTTATCTTATGTCTGTGGTACCGGAGGTTTCCATGTCCTATAAACATTTCTGTTAGGATTTTGACTTCCTTCCTCCCGAGCTTAAGAATTTCTTTCGCTCGATGAGGGTTTAGCTTTGAGCCCAAGGCTGTTTCAGCCTGTCTGTAGCTAAAGACCGCATCCCACTCATTCTAATGTTCCTTGGTCAGCCAACTGTTAATATCTACAGTGACCGATATACTGGAATTCCCTACAACTGGCTCGGGTCCAGTAAAATTTGCCTTTGTCGCTAGCTTTGCCAACCTGTCCGATATTTCATTGTCCCTGATTCCACTGTGTCCAGGGATCAAGAGCAGAGTGACTCGGTTTCTGTTGCTAGCTTATTCAGTGCCTCAAGGCACTCCCATGTTAGCAGCGACATAGTAGTTGTTTTGGCCAGAGCCATGATAGCAGCCCTGCTATCTGAGCAGATACGCATGTTTCTTTTCCCGCCGTACTCCATTGCCGTTTAGGCGCAATGGGGTAAGGCCAAAATCTCAGATTGTAGAACTGTTGCGTAGGAACCTATCGCTATTGTGAAGCCCATTTCGTTCCTTCTACGGTATACACCTGCTCCAGCGTTCTCGTTGTTCCTCAAGCCATCTGTAAACCAGTTGTCCCCATCACTGGGCAGGTGTGCTTCACCGTTAGCCCATTCCTCTTTTGTGGATAGGCTATCCCGGTATATCTTGTCGAAGAAGTAGTGGCAAGTGGACGTGATGTCGATTGGTTAGATTCCTATTGGCCAACATGTGATACGTCCATTTCACGACTGAAATAGGCACCCCGCGTGCGATCATGGCCGCCCTGATTACCTCTCCAGAGGTGTAGTTAAAGGCTCCTTCGATGTCCATGTAGGTTCCAATCGCTAGACCTTTCTGCTTCAGTTGTCCTTCAATTAGGTCAACTGCAGTGCTCAGGGCCGTCTCAGTCGAATGACTAGCCCTATAGGCGTGTTGTTGCTTGTGAAGAGGACTACTTGAAAGGACCTTATCGGGGATATATCTGTCCACGAGTCTTTCCACTGTTTTTAGTAGGAAAGATAAGAGGCTAATGGGTCGAAAATCCTTGGGTGAAATATAACCGATCCTGCCTGCCTTCGGAATAAAGACTACTCTCGCACCCCTCCATGCCGCCGGAACATAACCCAACGCCGGACTAGCCCTAGCAAGTCCCACCAAAGGCCCAATAATGATCTCACCAGCTCTCTGTAAGAGAATATGATATATACCATTCGGGCCGGGAGACTTGTAAGGACTAAAGGACTTCAGGGCCCGCCTGACCCTGGCTGGGGTCACAATCTCGTTGGCTGGCCGTCGTTTCGGCCCAGTTGGGCCACAGCCGACTTTGATTACCTCAGAGGTGCCGCCCCCCATCTCCTGACTTTATGAAGCCCGGAAAATGTGCCTTGATCAGGTGAGCCAAGGTATCCCCGTCCGAATCTGAGTATCCCCCGCCGGACAATTTTAGAGTACCGAAAATAGCATCTGAATTTTGAGAAAGCAGGTTGTTCAGCCTGGTTGCCTCTGCTCCTTTCTCGATATTAGTGCAAAAGTTGGTCCAGCTTTCATGCATTGCCTTGCATATTGCACTCCTATACTCATCCCTCATTGATGTGAATGCAGTCCACAGTTCCTTCGTTTTGCCAAAACTGGCACGTCTGAACCTCTCTATGGTTTGCCTGCGAAGCTTTTCGAATGCCGCGTTCCACCAGTGTGTCCCTCCAGCCTTTCGGACTTTAGAATGCCGACAATTACATTCATAAGTGGATTTGATGGCTTCCGTGAAAAATTCTGCCTCGTTCTCCAGGATATGCTCGTCTCTAATTGACCTGAGCACCCCTAAGAGTGCACTTCTTAGTTCTGTGGAAAACTGACCCCAATCCGTTCTTCTTAGATTTCTGACCCACTTAGGACCGGTGGGTACAGTGGATTCCAACACGAACTGTATCAGTGAATGATCTGAGAGAGTGGGTTCATCTGAGACTCCACTTCTTGATCTTATCTGTAAAACTACCGGTATAGAGAGTGATGTCAATGACTTCCTCCCTGACCAAATTACGAAACGTCGGGGTGTTCTCCGTATTAAGAATATTTAAATCAGTAGTAATTATGTATTCCAATAAGTCTTTACCTCTTGAGTTGATGTCCGTGCTACCCCGCAGGGTATAGTGGTAGTTAGCATCGCACCTTAACAGAAGAGGAAGACCCCTTACCTTGAATCCCTTCGCAAGTATGCATGCCCTTGGATTTTCCGCCTTAGGGTCCCTGTGACAAAAACCAGCCCCCCCCCTAAGCCCCTGATGTTATCTCAAACTAGCCAGAGTTCCTGGATTAGTGAGATACCTGTGTGCCTGACAGCCATGGCCCTCTGCAAAACTGCAGAGGCGCCTTTGCTATGATGCAAGTTAATCTGGGTAATGGTTAGACCGGGAGCAATCATTTAGGTCTGATCCCGATCTTCCTGTTCACCGACAGACCTCTCCCGCCCTTGGCTGACCACTTTAAAGTTGAACTGTCCATTAAGGTAGAAGGGCCTATTATTGAGGGCCGAAAGGGCCCTCGCCTGTGACTCAGAAATTTGCACAACTAGGAGATGTTTAAATTCTCCAGCTGCGTCCTCTTTCTGAGGCCTATCGTGCCTGACGCACCGCCAGGACGTCGTCTTAAGTGACGGGTTGAATTTCTCCAGCCGACCGAGAACCACCTGCGGTTCCGTCAGTTTACCTGGAAACCATGCCGTAGCCTGAAACATTTTCTCAAGCGACTAAACCCCACCCACCTTAAGAGATGCGCCTTCCAAAGGTCTTGTTTTAGCCAATAACTTGTGTAGCCAAACTTTGCCCACTGGGTCCGCTGCAACAAATACAAAGACCCCTCCCCTGCAGAAATGGGTCCTGAATTTAGGCCATTGATCTGGGGACACTCTCTCGAGCACCCTCTAAGTAGCTTCCCTGAGAAGCTCTAGCTGCTCTACGGTGAGAAGCGAGACGGGTAACTCGTATCCGTCACCACCACAGTCAGAGGGTCAGTCTTCTGAGCGACGATGTACCAGGTACTACAGCTGCTCTACTAGCCCACTGCGCTTGCCTCCTCAGTCTCCTTTTTAGGGAATCGCTGATAATTTTCTTTTTATCGGGGAACTGATTGGCCACTCCCCTTTACATAGCCTCACTCAGAGGGACCGTCACACCCTCAGCTTTCGAAAGAGTTGGGGGCACAGCCGCCGCCTGAGTAAGGCTTGCCGGAGAGACAGGTCGGGGTGAAAGGGTTATGCTAGACCCGTTAGGACCTAGCCCCTTTCCACCCTCCGCCAATTCCCTTCCGCCTTCTTCTTTTCGAATTATTGCTTGTTCCATTTTAGTTCCCACGAGTAGGTAGGGAAATAAAAGGTCCGCCCCTGCAGAGTCCCGCATGCAAGGGTAAGGCTAATTACTCAGGGAGGTCGTTCGGTGTCCCCGAGAGGCCGTTAGGGCACCTTCGTAACCTCTGGGTGCCAAAGAGCCATGGGCACAATCACTCTAAACTCATGGATTAGGGGGGTGGTTACATTGTGCGAGAAACTCAATGAATACCCGTTCGCAGGCCACCATACGAACGGAGGGCTGTTTCTTGGTCGCTGTTCGGGCCGCAGGTCATTCCCATGCTGACTCCAGAAATTGGAGATCGGTCCGGGAGAGACCTCGACCCAGGGATCCAGTAAGCCCATGTTAGCTAGGCTTTTTCAGCCTTCTATCATACTACAATCATGAATATCAGGAGAGCCCGTTTATAGGGATCCTTTACAAAACACCCAGGAGAGCCCGTTTATAGAGGTACTTTCATCCATATCCATACTCATGCAAAAATAGTTTTGAAAATATAAAATGATCATGTGATATTCTAATTTAAAGTAAATAAGTTTTAGGCAACAGATCTGTTAAATTTAGAAAAAAAAACTGTTAATCTAGCTGAATTCAAAAAATTAATTTTTCCTTGATGAAAAACAGATTCCTTTATTAGGCAGGAATTTTTTGAATAATTTTCAATTTTATATTCTTACTTGCCATCTGAAATAGTTAATATCCTGTTTTATATTTATATGTTATTAATTCGCAATGCAATGCTTCCCGCGTACTGAAGCATGCACATAATGTTGCTATTTTTAATAATTAAGTATAGATTTAGGTTTTTTTAAAATAGAATTAACCAAATTAAGTTTTTCAGTCAATGAATTCAATGATCGTAGAAAATTTCATTTCAACATGTCATTAATTATAGAAAATTTAATATGGATATTATTAGCATGTATATTTATAAAAACTTAATAAAATTAAGACTACAAATGGTTAACATATTGGCTATCACCCATATACTTACGCAATTCTTTTTTATTATGTAAATAATAAAAAAATAAATATACGAGAGCATAAAACAAAGTTATAAGCTTTAAAAAATGCTTCAAAATACATATATTACATTTTCTTGATCATTTAAAAAAATGTTTTGCATTTTTAAAGCAAACAATTTTAAAAAAATCATTTAATAACATTTTAAAATTTTTTATTAAGAATGCATTTCATTTTATAAAAGAACAATTAAAAACGTGACAATTAAAAATTATTTAAATAAAATAATTGAGAATGCAAGCAGGAAGCAAGCAAATATTTTTCATCCGACCACCGTGAGCCCGCTTTAACCCTATAACTTCTTGCAGTAAACGTTTCTTTAAAGAATTCTTGTTTGTTCTCATTTCAAAGTATTTTATTTTTTAAAGAAAAATAAATTATCTAGCACTTTTTGAAATAGGCAATATTTAAATTATTGATCAATTTTTTCTACATATTTTAAATTATTTTTTAGGAATTGTTATTTTAAATTAAAAATTGAGTTAAATAGTATTATGAAAGAAATAAATAAATCGAAAACTGTGCGTTTTACAAAGATTTAAAAAAATCAGAAATTAGTTATTTGTCACTGAGTTGCTAAAGCGTTTTTCGACTCAAAACTTATTTATTTTTTATATGATTTAGATAGTTTTTAAGCGGGGTAAATTTTTGAAGAAAAAAGTATTAAGGCCTTTGTAAAATAAGTGAAGTTCAATTATTTTTTGCACATTTTAAATTGTTGTTTTAGGAAAGCAATTCCATATTTAAATCTTTGTAAAAAAACGTATGATAAAAGAATTCGATAAATTGAAAACTGTGCGGTTATTGAAAATTTTCCTATAACAGAACATTGTTTTTTATCATTGATGCTTTTAAAGCATTTTTGTACTTGCAACTTTTCTTCATTATTTATTACCTTTGGATCGTTTTTGAGCATTTTAAATATTTAAAAACAACCAGTATTAAATGCGATGTTGAATAAGTGAAAGTTTTTTCGCTTTTTCACAAATTTTTAATTATAGTTTAAGAAATATTATTTTGCATTAAAAATTGAGTAAGAGAGTATTATGTACAATAAAAGAGTTTGATTAATTGAAAACTGCGCATTTTATGGAGAATTTTTGTTTATTGTTAATTACTTTTAGATATGTTATAACATTTTTAAATATATTAAGAAAAAAAAAGTATCGAGCCTTTTATGAAATAAGTTAAATTCAATTCTAAAATTTTTCTAAATAAGAAATGGTATATTAAAGTTAAGTTCAACAATTTTTAGTTTGAAGTTGGTTGAGGTTCACCATACGACTTGGTACGACCCTGCCTTGAAATTCTTACCCGAGATTTTGTCACCGAGATCCAAGTGCTTCGATAGCGAAGTCGGTAGAGCGCGCCGTTAGGGCACACTAGTTTAGGTAGTTCAGGTAGAGTTTCAATCCTCGGCAGGGTGCGATTTTTCAAAGCGTCTAGACGAACGATTATATGTGAAAGTAACAGTGTGCGTGAATTACGTATTTTAATACTTAAAAAAATGAAGATTATATAACAATAATTTAGAAAACAACTTGTTGTTGAGAAAGAGTGTTCAGTTGAGGCACTAGTCTATTGCTCCAATACTACATATTCTTAGATTAAGAAAAGGTAAAACTATAGAATAGCGGCTTCTCCCGTATGACACTTTAACGTTAAAAAATATCAAAAACTTGTTATTATTTGATGAATTCCAAATGAAAAAGGTGGGGGAAAAGCATTTTTTGTAGTATTTTTTTATTTAATATTGAAGAAAACTGACAGCCATGTTAGTTACGTACCTGACTCTTACCCAATCAAAAATCCATTCATAAAAATAAATTCTTAATTTTGTACACTCAATAATTCATAATTTCATTATTATATCATACTTAACGCAGAAAGGGGGAAGCTGGCAAAGGGGAAAGGATGTGCATTGTCTCTATATTTCCGGGCATAAACCACCCCTCTTGCCTTTTCCAGCTCTTTTCTTTCCTTTCCAGGTTGATACTAGAAAAGGTAAACAGAAGATAAAAAAGGAAAGGCGGCATGGGCTGTGTCTATACGTCCGGATACAACCAATACGCTCTTCCCTTTTCCAGTTCTCCCTTTCCCTTTCCAGATTCGTACGTTTAGACCCGATCGAATTATTATAAATGTGCATGAAAATACGGATTGTCCAAACGTATACACAGAAAAAAACATTTTTCTCCTAACCTAGACCCTACAATTATTTCTTGTCATTTTATTGTGAATTACTTTTCACATGTCTTTAATATCTTTGACGTTATGCTTTTTGTTTGTTAATAACATGTTTTTTTTTATTTGCCTATTAACGAACACTGTTAGACTTACATGTATTTTACAGAAGTTCAGTGTATACAAGTTCAATCAGGACTAATTTTTGTGATCAAAGTATAGTGATTTCGGTCATGTATGCAAGATGCATTTCAGCTTCTTTTTTTGTAAAGAAAATCATAATGTGATTTAAAAATAATTTTCCCCCAACTTTTTCATTTAGAATTCATGAAATAATAAGAAGTTTTTGATATTTTTTTTACGTAGTAGTTTTAGAATAATAAAATGCGATATTCTATTTAAGAATACATTTTCTCAGATTAAGAAAATGTACGCTTGTTCCAAGCATACGGTAGCAAATATTTATTTGGAACACACTCATATTCTATCGTCCTCATTCGTACCTGCGATTGACTTGAATCAAGTAACATTTACTTGATTCAAGAACAATTTTTTTCAGTGTAAGTCAGGGGCTTAATCCTGGTTTTACGATATATACAGTATCGTCCAAAAACTAAAATTTTGGGGCGACCAGCTATTTCGTTGAAAATATGTCACACCGTTATTCCATTCACCATGGGTACACTCACGATGGAGGTTTGCTTCTTTCCAGGCTCATAAAATGCATCATATTTTCAATTAATTGAAAAAAACAAGAAGACCATTTAAAAAAGAACTCTTTGTTGGATTTTGTATTTAGACCTTTATATTCTGTGGTTAAAATATGAAATCAAACAATTCATAATTGTAGGAGAAAAGCTTGTTCGTGCAATATATGGACTAAATTTCAAGCCTGAGGAATCGCCTTAATTCGATTAACTAATTGGCATGATATTCGTTTGTTAAAGGTATGCCTTTCAACATTTTGAAAATTTAAAAAAAATCGAGAAAATGATATTTTTTTGATAGATTAAGAAATATCAATCCAAATTTCTACTAGATATACAATATATTTCGAAAATATTTTCGTCAAATTTTTTATTTGGACCAAAATTCAAAAAGAGATCATTTTGAAAATTTTCAATTTTTGTTTTTAAGAGATTGGTAGGTTTTAAGCGTTACTTTCGTAGATTTTAACCAAGTTTACAAATTATCTTGATACAAATTTTTCAATCGAACACAAATTGAATATCTCGGTTTAGTAAATTTAAACAAAAATTGAGTTTTTTTTATTACCATTATATTGAAAAACATACCTACTCCTTATATTCTGTTCCATTTTACCTACATCGTTTTATGTTTTAAAGAAAATTGACTCTATAACCTATTTATCGAGCGCGAAGCGCGAGTGTCGCAGTGATGATGTAATCTACTAAACAGCAGGTGTTTTGGGAACCTTCTTTAAAAACAAAGGGAAACCCCATTTTAGTTCCAATTTATTACTGTAATTCCTACGAAGCTTAAACCACAGTTTTTGATTTAAGTTACAATTTATGATATTTGAAAAAAGTAAGTTGGAGTGTAGGCATTAAACGTACGAAAACGAGCGCAAGAGCGTGCCCGCGCGCTTTACGCTGGCTCAAAATTGGCGCGAATCGCCGCGCACGCAGTGCGAAATGAGACTGTTCCTGCGCGGCGAGCATATTATTGTTATGACCCAGCCTAATTAGTAAGTTTTATTTGATTAGTGCTGTATTTCATATTAGGAGTGAATTTTATGTCGCATTATAACATAAACTGGACAGCACTTGGTCCAGCACATAAACTGACCGAACTCGATATCACTAGTCAAAAACCGTTCATCACTTTTTCCCATAAATAATTACAAATATATTATGAGTGTTTGGGACTAGTTTCACAGAGCACTTGCCCGACAAATCTGAGAGCTAGGAAGTAGGTTCGCCTTCACGTGGCCCGCACACACTCTCACTGATACGCGTGGTGTGTATGCTCACGCTTACATGTGTGGTTCAAGTTCGTCGGATGAGTGGCAGGAAGTTTTATAATACCTATATTGTTTAACTTCGATAGCTGAGCGTTCACTTTTGGTTTATTCTTAGAAACTGCCGAGTTAGCAGTTCGAGGGTTTGAATCCCCAAAGTTTTGGGAATTTATAAATAAATATAAATTAAATCGCACAAATAAAATTTTTTCCTTTGTAAACTTAAGTCTGAAATCTTCAGGAACTGTTCGTAGGAAATTCGAACTGTTCGTAAAAAAGTTCCAAATTTATCCATACATTTTTCATATAAGTAAGGATTTAATATTTAATTTTTGTATCCCGTATCTAACACCTAGCTACAAATTCGTAACTTTTTCACTACTAAATTTTTTCCGTATACATGAGTTATGGATCAACAGACCAACGAACTTCAATTTAACTCTTTAATTTTTTTTAAGTAACTCAAATATTATATAAACTCTATAGAGGATCTTCTAAGAATATTATCATGCTTTTCAATATTTCTCCGAATAGATTGCTAAGGTTTTTTAATAGTTCTTCACGATAATTATATATCATCTTTATATTCTACCCCTCTGTGTCTCCAAATAACTTGCCTTTTTTCTATAAATCGTAAATATATTATTGCTTCATAACTGTAAAACTTTCATTAATGTCTAAGATTTTTCATATAATCTCGTTAACGCTATGTCACTCATTTTTTCCATGTTCTTTCGAGTCACTGACAATAGAATCTACACACAAACGCAACAATCACATCAACCAGAAGATTCTTTCTACAAATTGGCGAACTCTCAGAAAGAGACCCTTGCCTCGTATTTTCGTTCTCAGTAGTAAACCTATAACGCTATTGGACCAGTGGGATCAAAGCAAACTGATTGCGTACAAACATATGTAAGACCGCTATTTTAAGGAAGCTCCTGCTAAAGACGGTCATATAGGCGTTAGCCTGGTTCCGGGCATACCCCTGCTCGAATACCGCGTTATGGAAGGGGAAAATCGTGAAAATTACTTAGGCAATTTCAGCTCTATATTTCAGACAGTTGGTTTATTACAATCTTCTAGTGCTATTCTCCTTAGGATTCATCTTTAGAATTATGGTAAGTAAGTAGTAAGTAAAAGTGAAAAGTAGGAAAGAAAGTGTCCTACTGGTGGAAAAGAATTGCGTGGATTTTTTTAGGGTTAAGTTGACCAAATTAAATCATTTAGGATGACTATGGAAGATTTCTTTACTACTGTTTCCCCCTAGAAACAAAACGTTTCCAACAATTATTGATAACAAAATTAAAATTTTATTTGTCACTATGATTGTCAATTCTATGTATGTAGTTTTAATTGTTTTGGCAACTATTTTATTCGATTCGATTTTCATTCGACATCAGATCAAACTTTGGGATTTAATGCAATATATCAGACTATTACATAGGTCGTTAAATGTACTTTCTAAAAAGAAAATATTAATCGATTTGAGGCACTGTGGATGACAACTAGGTAGAACAAAATTTTTTCAAACATCGGTTTTTGCACCTTTCCTTTAATGCTATAAATATATAAAAATAAAAGATTAATTTTGCCACTAACCGTGGTTGAAAAATTGATGTAGTCCAAGAAATTTATATTTTTGATAAATTTATGACAATTTCGACACAAATAGTTGATCCTTAACGCAAAACTATATTATAGGAAAATCATTATACGTTAGAAATAAACAGTATTAAAATATTAAAAGATTTAATAAAAAAAGTAGAAATACTAAAAATGAATGATTTATTTTAGACCATTCTCACTGATATAAAAGCTCACAATAAGTTTAATATTTATAAGAATATAATCATACTTTAGCCAGCTCTGTTTAATATATATAATGAGACTTAAATAATATGCTTATTTTTTATATATACAGTAGAGTATTTAGCCTTTTCCATATTATGAAGCATATCAGTAGAAAATATATAATTTGTACATATAATAAATATGAAAATCATTAATGCAGTGATTTAAGATTATGCGAAAGTTCCCCATAACATTGAAAACTCACTAAGGCTTCAGATCGATTTCAATTGTTTAATTGTTGTTTTCTTCCTGGATAGTAGAAACATCAACTTAAAATTTTTTAAAGGCAGTCCAAAATACCTTTTTATAACATACCTCTTATTATGAAATGCTTATTTCAATAGCTTTTTTATTCTTTCACCTTTTTCTTGTGTAAACAATTTAACAATTTCATTGTATCATAAGCCAAGCTGGCACATACAAACTTGAAGACGCTTTTTCTACAGTTTTACGATATATTTATGAAAATATCATATGAACACTGGGAAAATAAAAATAAAAACACAGCTAGCGAAAAAGTGAGTTCGTCTTTACATCTTTACGTCGCTGTAAATATCAATGGCTGAACCTTAAATATTTCTTGTACACATGGCGCCATATCTTAAAGACATCTTTAAGACACTAACTTCTACACTGTTAAAAATTTCTGTTGTGATTTCACAATAAATGTATTGGAAGGTTATTACCAAAACGTAATGTAATTTTACAATACATAAAATTGTACCGTCACAATACAGTATTGTGAAATTACAACAAATGTTTTGTAATTTCACATCATCTAAAAAAATCTGCATCAAAATATATGTATTGTAAAATTACAATACATGTGTTGTAAAATTATATTAAATGTATTTTGAAATTACATTGCGTTTTGGTAATAAACTTCCATTACATTTATTGTGAGATCACAACAGAAATTTTTAACAGCGTAAAATTTCAGGTTTTAAAAATCGGTCTGCAGTAGCGATTAGAAGTGGAATTTTTGATTTTTTACAAAAGTAAAAATATCCCTTCGAGGTATGGGTATGCTGAATGAGAATTAATAAATTGTTATCCAAAAAAGTTGTTCAGTTCGGAGGAAATTAAATTTTCCTGTGACGGTGTCGCGGTGTAACAGAATGTTTTTCGCTTTTTTGCCCTTAAAATAAATTAAATGTGATTATTTTTATATTATATTTGACATTACTTAAAATAAATTTGTTTGTTGAATAAAAACCAAACTAGATACATCACAAACTTCGTAATTAAAAAAAAACAGAAAATTTGAAAAGTTATGAAGTTTCAGGTTAAGATGGCACTGAGATTTCACTTTAAAACAATTAAGTTTTTCATTTTCATTATTCAGGAGGTTCGAATAAGAACCACACGAATCCGCTATGTTTTCTGAATAAAATCGTGTTTCTGCACTATGAGAAAAATCTGTATGAGGTTTAATATACATGTGTGTGAAGCAAATATGCACTACCGCTACTGAAATGTAATATACATTGGTGTAGTGAATTTGATATACATGTGTATTAAATTCAATATATAGATCAGTATAGCAATGAGTGTGAAAACTCAACCTGCTTTAATTTATTTAACTCTTGTCAAATCTTCTCAATTAAATTATCAATCTAGAATTCGTCGACTCAATGGTTATTTATAATGAAAGTGCAATGTACGGATAAATTTTTCCCCCTAATTTCGCTCTAAATGGACAAAATTCAAGTCCAATACAGTTAATTGTAGGTTAAGTCTGTTATTTATTTTCTTGATTGAACTTTTCGACATGAAATCCAATTTTATTTTCGGTTAATAGGAAGACGGTATCATGTTTAATTATTTAGAATTCAAAATTACAGCTAAACTTATTTTACATTTGTGATAAATGAAATTACATGGTTTTTCTTGTAATTGACTAATATGAATGTATATGAAATTTAATATAAGCGCTCTTAATGTCGATTTGATATGCTTGATGTATTAATTTTTATACACATGGCTATATTAAATTAATATGATTTTTAACAGGGTGTAATTTGCGTAAAAAAATTTAGTTCCGAGCTAATTAGCAAAATACAAGTAAAAATGCTGTTGCGAGGCCCATTGTTGAGACACGTTAACTTTCACATAACCCCAGAGCTAAGAATATGTTGGAAAAAATTTGAAAAAATTCTGGACTGTGCTACAACATGTTTAGAATTCAGTAGAGACCTTCAAATTTAAAAATATTTTAAAATGTCAGTTTTGCTAGGATTTTTGTTGAATGTTTTTATTTAGCGATTGAATGGAGCTATCGCGCTATTTAATGCCTTAAAATGTATAGTAATGTACCCTGATTCCTATTTCGACCACAAAACTGAATAAAAATTATAATTTCGCGATTAAAGTCGCTCAGAATAATTCTGAGTTTGATGAAGCACGAAACGTGGCATAGTAGTAGAAAAAAGTGTAGAAAAAAAAATGTCCGTCATATTTCACAGCGGCAGGCCGCCGTTTTCTTCAGATTTTCCCACAGCTTCTGCTCGCTTAGCAGGCCCGTCTCAAAGCTTTGAGGTGGACTTCCTCCTTCTCTCCTGATATAAAGTTTTGATATTATAATACAGTATCAAGCTTGCAACGAATTATCTTGTATTTCGTTTATTTAATATAGTACACTTATTTCGGTATTATAATATAATTTTGTAATTATTAGGCTGTTAATTTGCTACTGAAATACGTGAAAGATTTGTTTATATGAGCAATTCCATATGCCTCTTTTTTTTGAAATTTTCGTAATAAGATAATGTTGCACCATATATAGTGTAATACAAATATTTTTCCATTTAGCCGAAAAGAAAGTGTGGACTTTCTTAGAAACTGAAAACAGAGTACTTCACACTTTTAACCCTATCCCCTTGTTTCATCATTTTTAAAATATTTCATTTTTGTCTCGCTATTTTTAAGAAATTTGTACTCTTTTCCTTATTGTTTCGCCTAAATGCGAATTGAATTAATACAGAAACCAGTACGAAAATAGAATTATTTGCATTTTGTTTGTTTGAAAAGTCTACTATTATACTTTTTCTGAACATTTATATCCTTTGATTAAAAATGTTACAATTTAATAAAAAATTTAATAATATTTTTTAAAACTTAATCGCTTTGTTAATTTCTTTTTTCTTTGAAAACGAATTGTTTTGGATAGAAAATTGGTCCTTTTGGAATCATGTGAAGAACTTAAGCTGTTGTTAGTAATTTTTATAAAAATTGTAGTATTTATTCTCGTAGATGTTGAAAGAAAAACCCTAATATGATTTTTTAATCTTTCCCAGAAATTACAGGATACACGAAATTGAAAAATTTGGTCTTTTTTCTTTAATATGTTGTTTTTGTTTTAGAAATCGAGCACGATAAATACCCATCTTAAAATACCAAATAACAATATCACGTCATGAGCAATCATTAAACAAATAAATATTAATCAAAGTTAAACAAAATTGCATTTCATTTGAACTGTAAATATTTATGAAAACATCAGAAAAATATTTGTCTTGAATTAAAGATACAGTTCGTTTAACATAATTTTCTTTACTCAACCAAGATATACTTTCAAATCAAGGAAATCATGTCCAATTGAAGAAAGATCTGTATTCAAACAAAGAATTATTGCTTTGAACTAAAGAAATATCTTTGAATCAAATGATACCGTGGCTACAGGTACTGAAATTTCAGTACAAATAGGTGGATTTTTTGGTACAAATGGAGGTGCAAAAGGGTCTACTTCGTTGAAATTTCGATTTAACCGATTTTTTCGGTAGGGTAGAGTAGGGTTAAAAGTGCCAGGGGGAACAGTGCCACATACGATAAAACAAAAAGTAATAATTTGTAGGGCGGGGTTTAAAGTGGCTAAAGTTTATTTTTCATAACACTGCGCCTAAATTAAATCAGGAATTTACTTGGCTTTTGCATAAACAAATATATATACATTAAAGTTCCATATTTTATAATATGTGGCAGTTTTTCCACGCGGCACTTTTAACCCCACTATACCCTACTTGAAACACTTCCATCAAATAAACTTGTGTCCGAATGAAAGTTAGTGAATATATTTCTTTAAGGGCATGTGATACTTACAGTTTTCCCGGCTTTTTTCCACAAAAATGAAAATTTTTAAAAACTGAATTCGGAGATGCTATAAAATATCATAACGGACGTCCCCAGACTCTTTTTTGAGGGATAATAACAAAAAAAATGTATTGTGCTAAATACGAATTTTATGCATAAGCATTATTTTGAGGTTACGTCGTTTTTCATGTCTGCCTTTCCGATAATCTGGAAATTATTTATGAAATAAACTTTTTGGATTGCCTGCAAACAAGGTTAGTTCCGGAAGATTAGTTACTATGTTTATTTGTAAGTCCAAAGTTTTTGGCCAAAAATATTGTGTAGTTTGGAAGTAACGCTCGAGCGAATTGTAACACACATAACCTCTAAATATAAACGCACGTTGTTAGCAATATCAAAAATTTTGTGATACAAAAACACAAGAAAAGTGTGTGGGGACGTCCGTTAGCATGTTCGCTATCATTTCCCAGATTTTGAAGGCAAAATATTTCTTATCCTAGGAAAAAAGCCGGGGGAATCTAACATTGAAAAAATCGATACTATTTCCTAAGCGCTATGCAAATTAATCACATTTTGCTAAATTAAAACTTTTTAAAATTAACCTACAAGAAAAGTGTGTGGGGACGTCCGTTAGCATGTTCGCTATCATTTCCTAAATTTTTAAGACAAAATATTTATTATTCTAGAAAAAAAGCCGGGGGAACCTAAAACTGGTAAAATCTAAAATTTTCTAAGTATCACATGCCCTTAATTCACAGAACTTTTCTTTGTATAGAAGAATATTTTTTCCGATTTTTGATAGTGACATTTTTGTTTTTAATCTTTTTAATGCTTAAGAGTAATCTTTCATAGAATTTTAACATTATTCACCTAACCGATGGTACACTCTTTTAGTCTCCTAAACTAAAGGTCAAGTTCGTTAGCCAGCCATTTTCGATATAAATTCAAAAAGCGGGCACATTTTGAATATTTTGGAGACCACTTTTTTAAAATTTTACAAATTCTCTGTACGGTTATTCATAGTATTCAAAAACTTGAACAGTTTATCCTGATGACTTTTTGCAAAAAATCAAAAATTACCAGAGTTATAGCATTTTTAAAATAAAAAAAATACTAAAATGAAAATTTTGTGCCAAACAACGCATGACACGAAAAAAAATTAAGAAAAGAAAAATGTTGTTTTTTTAAAGCCCTACAAGATCATGATAACAACTTTTTCAATTTGGTCGAAAAGTTGAAAATTTCAAGTTTGACCGTACCAAACATTCTTGAAACCACATTTTTTCAAGATTTAAAAATTCTATGCACATTTGTTCATAGTATTCAAAAAGTCAAATAATTTATCCTTATGACTTTTTTCTATAAAAAGAAAATTATCAGAGTTAGCGCATTTTCAAAATCCAACAAAAACAAACTAAAATGAATATTTTAAGCCAAACAACGCATAATACGAAAAAAAAAGCAAGAGAAGAAAAACGTTACTTTTTAAAAGTCCTACAAGATTATGAAAACAACTTTTTTAATTTGGTTGAAAAGTTGAAAATACCAATTTTGATCGTACCAAAAATGTTTGAAACCACATTTTTTCAAGATATAAAAATTCTATGTACGGTTGTTAATAGTACTCAGAAAGTCAACCAATTTATCTTCATGACTTTTCTCTATAAAAAGAAATTTGTCAGAGTTAAAGCATTTTCAAAATCCAAAAAACCAAAATAAAATGAACATTTTAAGCCAAACAACGCAAGATTTTAAAAAAAGTTAGAAGAAGAAAAACCTTGCTTTTTGAAATCCCTACAAGATTATGATAACAACGGCACAAGGTATGAACTAAAATTAACAGACAAAAGTTGTTCGCCTAAAAAGATCTATTAATTTATTATTAATCATTTTTCGATATGCCGATTAAATTTTCTTTAAATCGTAAAACATTAGATTAAAAATAAAAAAATTAAATTTTTGGAAAAAGCACAGAAAAGACAAATGAGGACATAGGATTCTATTTAGGACCCTATATATGATCCCCTATATATGACCCCCGTGGACAGCTGTGGAATTTTGACAAACACCCCCCCCCCCCTGCACTCTGTCCACGTGGACATATTTTATGAAAATATAGATATTATTAGTCTTCAAAATGTCCTGGAGCTCGCAACAATTCCAAGGAGGTCATTTTAGTACTCACTTCAATTTCAGATTCTTTTGTTTTCGTAGTCAACAAATCGAAATTCGTTGACTGGCTAACAGCTATTGGTACATTTTGCAACAATTTGTCGTTAAACTGGTTAAAAATTCAAATGAAAAAACCTCATTTTAGTACTCTTGAAATCCATGGGGAATGATTGTTTGGATGCTAAAAACTAACGAGAAGTTTGACTGAGCTCCTGAGTGGTTCAAAAGTTAACTGGCAGACGGTCAAACATGTCAAAAATTCAAGTGAAAAAACATAATTTTAGTACTATTGAAACCCATTGGGGGTGATTTTTTCGATGCAAACAACTACCAGGAAGTTTAAGGGCAGATTCTCGGTGATGCCAAAGTTGACTGGTCGGCTGTCAAACATGCCAAAAATTCGAGTGAAGAAACGTCATTCTAGTACTATCGAAATTTATTAGGAACGATTGTTTGAAGACTAAGAATTAACCAAAAATTAGACTGGAAGCTCCTGAGTGCTGCCAAAGTTGAGTGGCTGGCTGTCAAAAACTTCAAAAATTCGAGTGAAAAAACCTCATTTTCGTACTCTTGAAACCCATCGGGAATGATTGTTTGAATGCTGAGCAGTAACCAAAAATTTGACTGGCAGCTCCTGAGTGGTGCCAAAGTTGACTGGCATGCTGTCAAAAATATGTCAAAAATTCGAGTAAAAAAACTTAATTTTACTACTCTTAAAACCCATTGGGGATGATTTTTTAGATGCAAAGAACTAACAAAAATGTTGACTGGCAGCTCCTGAGTGATGCCAAACTTGACTGGCAGGCTGTCAAACATATAAAAAAATGACAGGGTGACAATTAGAACCTTCATTCTAGTACTCCTTAAACCCATTGGGGATGATTTTTAGGTGCAAACAACTAACAAAAAGTTTGACTGACAGCTACTGAGTGGTGTCAAAGTTGACTGGCAGGTTGTCAAAAATCTCAAGAATTCTAGTGAAAAAACGTCATTTTAGTATTCTTGAAAGCCATTGGAAATGACACGTTTGACAGTATGCCAGTCAACTTTGGCACCACTCAGGAGCTGCTAGTCAAAATTTTTGTTAGTTTTTTGCACCTAAACAATAATCCCCAATAAGTTTCAAGAGTACTAAAGTGACGTTGTTTCACTCGAATTTTTGACCAGTTGAACGATAAATCGTTGCAAAACGCACCAACAGCTATTAGTCAGTCAACGATTTTTAACTGTTGACAATGAAAACAAAAGAATCTGAAATTTTAGTGAGTACTTAAATGACGCCCATAGAATTGTCCCGAGCTCCCAGAATACAAGAAGTTTAAAAGGAGCGATGAATTGCCTGACAAAATGCGGATTAGCTTAGGAACGTGAACCTAAACATGATTTAAATTTTAAAGAAAAAGTCGTGGAAAAATTACAGTAAAAATAAAAATAAAAATGATATCGTGCGCGAGCACAATATAAAAGTTAAAGTATACCTAGAATATACCTTGTCTCATTTCAGTATATTTTCCACAGATTTAGGGAAATGTGTGTCCACGTGGATTCTAGCCCGGCCCCCCGGCCCCCCTCGTAAACAAGCTTGGAATTTTGCCTCCCCCCCCCCCAAGTGTCCAGGTGGTATATGGATGGCCCCTATGCAGATGCGCAGTAGTTTTTATTTAATCGTAAAAAACATGATAAATACAATTTGCTCTTTATTTTTCAATTTTTCAATAAGCAATCCAAGGCAGAGTTACTTAAAAAATGTATTATAATTGATATAAAAGTGTTATGTATAATGTAGAAAAGTTGACATGTTGGACATAATCGAGTGCAAAACACGAGATACGTGATGAGAATGTCTTCATTAAAGCCGAAAGAGCTTTAACAAAAGAGAGCTCAAAATCACAAAATTACAGTTGTCGGTCCGTTCACCTTTAATTTTAAAATGTCTTTGCACGAATGCGGGAGAAATTCAAAGACCAAGCGCGGAGTGCCATTGCCATCAGTCGCGTGCAGTAGGTGCATTCAAACTCTCGAACTAAGCTCTTTTAACCAAAGAGAATTAAAAATCACAAGATTACAGTGGTGAATTTTTCGAGTCTTAGTTTTAAAAGGTCTTAAAATAGTTTTTTAATAGTTTTAAAATATAATGACCGAGCGCGTAGCGCGAGGTAAATACATAATCGAGCGCGAAGCGCGAGATCTAACAGTCGCGCGCCCTTTGCGGCGCGCGATGAGAATATGCCTGTGTAGCGGGCACATTTTTTACAATGCAAAAGATGAGACACGTGTTGTTTGTTTTTCATAACCAACCAAATCTTCCCCAAAATTAATTCCTTATATTTGAAAAGTCTACGAATATATTTAGGGTTTAGAATCCATACATTTTGTTTTGAAATTCTACTGTTTGGTGAAAAACATTTTTATGAAAATTATACTATATTATGAAAAATCGACTGTTTGGTTAAAGAGCCATATTTTTTAGTCGAAAATTCAAATGGTTTGTTGAATAGAGAATTAATCCCTTTCGGTTAGAAATTTTTCTGTCGTGGTAGAAAAGTCATCTTTGTTGCTTGAAACTTCAAGAGCTTAGTAAAAGATGAATCTTTTTTCTTAAATACTTCGTATTTTTTTCTTGAAACTTCAACCATTTGGTTTTGCGTGCAACCATTTCGTTTAAAACTAATTGCATTGGTGTGAAAATCCAATATTTGTTGGAAAATTTATCTCTTTTGTTTAAAAATTCAACTTTACGGTTTAAGAAACTCGTATGTTTTTTAAAACGTTTGCATATTTAGCTACAAAACTCAACTCTTTTGTTGAAAATGCAGTTTCGTTTAGCTTGAAATCTTAGAAATACGGTACTAACATTTCATCATTTATAATTTCGAAAGTATTAGAATCGTCCGAAATTTCAAACCTTAGTTTTTCAACGGATCTCAACGTTTTAAGACCAATAGTTATGGTTTTATCCGTCGAAAAATCGATGCAATGAGAGTGTGCCCGCGCAGCAACCATATTTTTTTATGAAAGTTAATTAGAAATACTAGTTCAACACAAAAAAAGCAGAACAGCCTAGACCAAAACAGACAAATTTTCAAACAGAAATTTTTCAGCAGAATAAATTATTCTGCAACACTACAAATTTGGGTTCAAAATTTAAATTATTTAAAATAGTATTTTAGTTAAATGAAACGAAAGTGACAAATTCTATCAAAAAATTGTTCAACAAAAATTCTGAGGACTTTTCAAAAGCTGTAATTCATCCATACAGCTTTTTTCCGTATTTCCTGTGGTTTTGCCAAAAATTTGAATTTGTAACATTTTGTCCTATTATAATACATTCGAAAACATAAATGATGAGGATGTAAAAATTATTCCATATTTTAATGAGTGAATATTTATTTTATGCATTAGAATTGTAATTTTAATTGCAAATTCTAAGTTTTTAAAAACATTTTTATCTTAAAATTATTTCTATTAGAACGTTTTCTATGTAAAATTCTGAATTCTAATTTAAAATAAAATGTTCTAATTTTCATGGTTTTTATTGAAAATAATTTATCATTGAAGGATTTTAATTCGAAATTATATAATCTTTATCGGTTAAATTCGATTTATTTTAACTTTGTAAGCGTTCCACATTTAAGAGATCAGTTTAATACATTCTGAAATGATTTGATTTTTATTCTTGCGAAATAATAGCAGAATTTTTATTTCAATACTGCAATCTTACATGTTATACATTTGTAGAGAAAAGAAAAAGTTTCGATTAATAGTAAAAATTTAGTACAAGTTTATGGAGTTATTTTGTATATAGAATCGATTAGTGCAGTTTACTTCTAATCTGGGATCAATATTGATTAGATTGTATCAAATTATTCAATAGAAAGTTGCCGCAACGAATTGAAAATGTAATACATGTTTATTTATCCATTTTAAATAAACATTTATATTATTTAAACATAATATACCGGATTTGTGTAATACCAATTCAAAAAATAAATATTTACCTAATTGCAAAATTAGCATTATAATTAATTTATACGGCGAACCTT
The DNA here is from genome assembly GCF_010883055.1 of Belonocnema kinseyi. NCBI lineage: Eukaryota > Metazoa > Arthropoda > Insecta > Hymenoptera > Cynipidae > Belonocnema > Belonocnema kinseyi. Next base: position 134,304,497 of record NC_046657.1, on the reverse strand, counting down.
TAATTAATTGCTCACATTAATGAATCGTATATTGCCCATCGAAATTATTTGAGTTTGGTCAGTCTCATTCAACTCTATTTACTCAGAATTTTGCCACTGAATTTTTGCCGTCATATTTTTCGAATTGACAATAACTTGATTATTTAAACAATTTCTGCGGTGCGGGCTTAGTTGCCCGCCATAAATATAGACGGCGCGTCCGGCGAAAAAAGTCACTTCCCCTCTACCCACCGCTCCCCGTAGAAAGCTCCAATCGATATAGTTTGCCAAGAGCCACTTGAAGCGCTGTAAGCAACTCTCGGCACACCTTCGAGGCGCACTGATGGTAAACCTAGCTTGAACAAGAACCATTTGGATTGAAAGTAAATTGCCAATTAAAACATTTTTACATTTATAACTTTGCAAAACTTGGTTGTTTTAATAAATACCACAAA
>NC_046657.1:134302435-134303963 GCF_010883055.1 Belonocnema kinseyi | reverse complement strand
ACAAAAATGTTAGGAAAAATGGGAATCAGTCTAAAAGACATTTAAAAGTTCCGAAAAAATTTTTAAATAATTTTAAAAGATTTGAAATAATTTAAAAGAGAACAGATACTTTTGATGATTTTGAAATGTTTTCAAATGTTGACTTTTTATTTTGAAAACTTACATAATTTTAAGAGGAGGTATAAAAATATGGGACCACTGACAAAAATTCCGAAAGGAATGAATGAAAAATCCCAAAAAATGAAATCTTCGGCACCTGAATAATAATTTTATAAAAATTGTATTAAAAAATATATTAAAAAACACGTGTGCTTTGAAAGTTTAAATTCAGGAATTTTCTAGTTCGTATATTTAATGATTCAGGCATTTTCTTTGGGGATTTTTAAAATTCGTTAATATTTTATTGTCTGGAATTTTATTGATTTATTTTTCGTGAATTTTCCAATTCGACTTTTATATTTCGGGATTTTTATAATTTCGGGAATTTTATTATTGGTTATTTTTCAATGTACGAATTTTACAGTGTCAGGAATTTTATTTTTCGGGATTTTTCAGTCGCTTTTTCCGAAAAATAAAATTCCCACATCACTGTAAACATTCCGAAATCATAACATTGCAATGTTATAATTTCGGAATTTTTACAGTGATGTGGGAATTTTATTTTTAATTTTCCAATTCGGGATACTACAACTTACAATTACAATTACAATTACACTTACAATTTTACCGAATTTAAGAACTGCCGACAGAAAATTTCCGAATTATACAATATCCGGGCTAGACAACTCTCTAATTTGAACAATTAAGAAATAGTTAGTTAAAAAATTTTTTTTAATAGAATAATAAAATATTTTTACCGAGGAAAAAACTTTTTTAATGTTTAAAGTTTCTAAAAATTATTGTTTGAATTAAAAATAACAATAATTGAACAAATGTATTTTTGGATAAAAAAAAGTTGTTTGAAAATGTCCATTTTATTTTTGTACATTACAGAAAACGCTCGCAAAAATAAAATTATTATTTAAAAAAATGAAAATAAAACTCGCGTTAAATCAACCTGCATTAAATCCTGCAAAGTTTGTTTCATTTGAAGCTCACGTGTTTTAAATTTATGTTTGTATCACATTTTTATACAATTATTGTTATTTCAATTAAAAACAATCATTAAAAAAAATTAAACCAAATTTCTATAATAAAAATATTTGATTATTGTATTTTTAATAAATAAATAATATTGATCACATAATTGTTTTCTCAATTTCTGCAATTCGGGAATTTTCTAGTTTGTATATTTTATCATTAGACAGCATTCGGCCTGGAGTTTTATTATTCGGGAATTTTAAAATTCTATAATATTGTAAACTGTCCAGAATTTCATTATTCTAGGATTTTTTAATTCGGGATTTTCAAGTTTCAGCATTTTGTTATTTCGGGAAGTTTACAGTGTCGAAAATATTTCAAAAATTTAAAAAGATTTATAAAATTGTAAAATAAGCTTGAAGATTTTGAGGCGTTTAAAACTCCTGAA
>NC_046657.1:134300397-134302335 GCF_010883055.1 Belonocnema kinseyi | reverse complement strand
CTTGAATTCAACGCATTTCAAATTAAATTTTTGCAGCTGCATTTAGATTGAATTATACAAAGGTTTTTTGTTTTATATATAAATTAATTGAAACATTTTATTAGTTTTTCACGACTGTAATCTATAACTCTAAAATGGAATAATTGTAGCTCAAACATGAAAAAGTATAGACTAATTTCATATTTAAAGAGATTCTATCACATATATTGAACTGTTAAAACCTCTGACCTTTTTTAAGGTTTTTAAAACTCTTTTAAAAACTTTTTTTTAACAATTTTGGTTGTGATTTCTTAATAAAAGAATAAGTGCTATTTAGTCTCCAGAACAGCAATTTCCAAAATATTTAAAGCCTGAATAATTTGGACATTTTAAATTTGTAGTCTTCAGAATATTTTAGATTGATACCTCTCAAACTATTTAGTTACAAATTAAAATCATACAACTTCAAGTTTTATTTATTTTTTGATAATTTGCCCCTCCCCACAAATTATTTTTTTTGTAAGAAAATAACGCCCGATTTTTGTAAAAATTAACAAATATATATTAAAGGTTTACTCAAGGTCATTTTTATTCAAAAAGCTTGTTCATGAATAAATTAACTCTTATTGTTTCCGATTTCGTTGTGTCACTCAGAGTAATTTTTTGTGAAAAATATTGATTTACAAAGAATATTTGTCAAACAATAGAATGGATTTCTTCGCCCGAGATGCAAACGTAAATTGTACTGTAGTAAAAACAAGTGGAAAAATTTAGACGAAAGCCAAATTTGGTGAAGAAAACAAACCTTTGTCGACCTATAAATACTAATTTTATTCCACGAAAGATTTTTAAAAAATCTCTTCGAAAGACTTTTATTGCAAATATTTAATTGAAGAAAAATATTTGTTATAAAAATAAAAATAGTACAATTTTTACATACACTTCTTAAAATAAAAAAATCTGTGTGTCAAACCACAATCCAATCCGACTATACTTTCAAAAGTTATCCGATATACAGACAACCACGAAAAAAGTTTTGAGGATAAATTGTTCATATTTTCTTGTACCATAAATAGCTTTTGGTCCCTCGAACAGTGTGTCAAAGCCCAATCCAATCGAACCAGTCTTTCGAAAATTATCCGGTATACAGACAACAACAACAACGACGCCGGACAGGCAAACAGACCCCGACGTATAAACTTGTTTTTCTGACTCACGGGGCCTCAAAACGTCGACATTTGATAAAATACGAAAAAGTTATTTTTCATAAAAGACTAATACCTTCTCATTTTTGAGGAGAATGTAGAAATGATCAACAAGATCTGTAGAAAATCTTTCAAAGAATAAAATTATTGTCTTGTAAGTTACAACTGAAAAATTACATTTTCAAAAAAATCAAAATTGTTTTAAATATTAAGCTAGACTCGCGACCGGGAGAAATCAGAAAATGAAAGTAAATTTGAAAATTGAAGTGCAGTTCGAGTATTAAAAATTAAACAGTGATTGATTTTACAAGGTGATTCTAGATCTGTTCAAAATGATATAATTTACATATTTTAATGTTAAAATTTTAACTAATTTAATTGCAAAGCCTTAGTAGTGACACAAGTGTAAAGTTCGAATTAATGGCTTCTTAAATGAACGCCTTAATTCAATTTCAAAATCTTTTTGAAGTATTATTTCAGTATAAAATATTCCATTTTTAATCTATTTGGTATGGAAATAAAAAAAAACAATTTTCAATAGTAAACAATTTGAAAATGAATGTTCACAATTTCAGAGTGACAAATTTAAACTTGGAATGCTACGATTACAATTGTTTAATTTTTTTATTTGTATTTCGAAGGTAAAAGTATCTCATTTTGATTCTTAAAGAACAGTTAAATAAGCATTAATTTAGAAAAAAATCAAATAAGCTGGAGGTTTTTGAATGTTACAAAGAAAAGAACAAAATTTGGA
>NC_046657.1:134296735-134300297 GCF_010883055.1 Belonocnema kinseyi | reverse complement strand
CCTAAACTGAAGGCCTAAAAATTTTCAAATTTTACAATTAGTGTTATGTAAATTGTATTGGTATCTTAAAAGAGTATAAATAGTTCTTAAATTAGTTTTTAATTTTCTGCAGTTCACCTTTTTTACATACCTAAATGTCAAAAAAGCCTACCCAATTTTTTCAAATTTTAATCACTTATTTTCTAAGAGAAAATCATCCCTGTTTACCAGTCACTGAAATGGATTAGAAAAAAAATGCCAAGACCCAAGAATAAAAATTGGATGTACAGCGAATTTAAAAATTTTTAATTGAGATTATCTTTAACTTTATGATATAAAAAATTTCCATACACATTTCTTTTTAATAATACCGTAGGAAAAAATCAACAAGGTCGGGCGCCGAAATTATAATTAGAGCAAATTTTCTGTAATTCTATGGGGATGGCTGAAATATCCCGAAAAATAAAATTCCTGACTCGGTAAAACTCTCTGTCCCAAAAAATACAATTCCAAAACTAATAAAATTCCTGAACAGTTTATAATATTAACGGATTTGAAAATTCCCATATAATAAGACTCCCCAAATAAAATTGTTTCTTAATCAATATTAATTATTTATTAAAACTACGATAATAAAATATTGTAATCAAATAAATTTTTGTTTAATATTTAAAGTGTTAAAAATTATTGTTTGAATTTACAATTAAAATTATACAAAAAATTTTACCGAGCAATTAATATATAAAAACACGTGTTTTTTAATTAACATTTCGATTTTTCAGAAGAACTTTTGTAATTTAAAAAATACTATATACATTTTTAACCAAAATATCTTATCCAGAAATATATTTTGTTTTAATTATTATTTTTAATTTAAACAATAATGTTTAAATACTTCAAACATTTAAAAAGATGTTTCTTTGGTATAAATATTTGATTATTTCAATTAAAAAAAAAAAAATGTCAAAGAAAAATGCTTTCAGCACTTGTTTATCTTGAAATGTCTTTCTATAATACCTTTTTTAAAATTAAAAATATGATTTTTCGAGAACATTTTTTTATAATTAAAACGACTGTACCGAAAACCTGGATCAAGCTTCAGATCTGAAAAAAATCAGCGATACATACATGTCAAACTTTTCTAACCTCAAAATATTTTTCTACTGCTTTACCGTCACATTATACGAAGAATGAGAAAACAAGAATTCGACTTCGTAGTACGATGAGGGCAGCACCTCGATATGGCAGAAAATGTGATGTCCTATATATATAATTCCCCACTCCGACGCCCCGTACCGCATCTACGTTTATAATATCTTTGCCTGAGTACTCCGACGCATATACGTGGAAACGAGTATTACAAGGGCACCCGGATAATAACTAAGCGTCGATATGTTTCAGGCATCCGGAATATTGTGAAACAAAAGGTTGCATGATCAATTTTTGGTCATTTTTTAAAAATATGACAACAACTTGTTAATATTTAGACAATCTTTGTTGATTCCGTAAACAAATTGACCCTCTTTATTAATAAGACATACAAATAGGTATTTGTTTACAACAAATGTTCAGTTTACTGAAATTTGCTATAAATTTACTGTCAGTTTGCTGTCTTAGAACTGAAGTTTGAACGAACGAAATCAAAGCTTACGGCTTAATCTCTCTATTTAGTAAATTAAAAACAATTTTCTTTTAATATAAATATAATATAGAAAAACATACCTTATTCATTTATATGCTGTTCAATTTTCTCTACACCGTCGTATTTTTGAAAGATAACTGTCTCTATAACCTAATTGTCGAGCGCGAAGCGGGAGTGTCACAATTAGAATTTCATCGTCAAATCCGTAGGAGCTTTGAGAACCTTATTTAAAAACAAATGGAAAGAAAGTTTCAACTAAATTTATGTCTGTAATTCCTCAGAATCTTAAATCATAGTCATCGATTTAAATTAAAATATTTATGATCTTTGAACAAATTTAATTGAAGTGTACGGATTAAACGTACGAAAACGAGGACAGAGAATGTTCCCGCACAGCGGACATATTTTTTACATAGTGGAATAGCTTACTACCATTCAGAAGATTTCTGACTATTTTGTATCAAGGATAAATAACGTATGTGTAGCAAAATGGAAATGCTGGGTAAAGCCACGATTAGTTTATCAATCAGCTACGGTCCCCTCAGGAGAATAAATGGCGATCCCCAATGGAAATATTTCGCTTGCACAAAACGATCTTTTGATTGGCTGAGAGTATTCATTAGAAATCCAAGTTGGCACACTTGTTGCTTTCAGGTGCCTGATAAGATACGACTAAAGAGCTTCTCTGTCACACCTTGCGATGAGGACTCCACGTGCAAGAACCTGAAGTGATAACTGATCTTCCCACGTGGATCCGCGACTGACCAGTGTTCATAAAATATATGATAACAAAAATTTCGACAGCCACTCACAGTTTGAATATTAAAAAAAAAATGCTTACGTAATTTAAAAAGTTTGAAAAAAATTGCCTGCGAGAAAGTCCCTTTTCAGGCATTTTCTGGAAACCGGTACTCGATATCAAGTATAGTTCGAAACTATCTCCTCGAATTGTTTCGATTAGACGAAAATTCAAATACAGCATTTTCGACATTTCAACCTTTTTTTCGAATTTTCGCATTATTTTCTATGAAAGTATTGATAAAAATGATCACTTATGTGGTATGTCTGCATTTCTAAATAAATAAGGTAGAAGTAATATTTGTTATGTTGTGGTAATTGAATAAGAAATTGCAATCCAAATTTTCGCTTGATATGAAGTATATTTCGCAACCATCTCAATGCAATTTTTCTATCAGACGAAAATTTAGATAAAACATTTTCGACACTACAAACTTTGTTTCGACTTCCCGCGTCTAATGTCTGAAAGCATTGCTAAAAATTACCACTTACATTGCATGCCTGGATTCGTAAATAAATAAGGTAAAAGGAATATTTGTAAAATTTACCCTACTTTAAAGAATTATCATGTGCAATTTTTATGATGGAAGTGACTCCTAAAAGTATATATCATTCGAATCAGAAATTCACGAAAAATTTAAATTTGTTAAAGGCCAGCGAAATATTCTTGGCACAATTTTTTGGAACTTCAAACTTTCGTTCATTACTTTGGTGGCTAAAGAGAAAATTCAGAGGTGAATGGCATACATTTTAATTAAAGATTTAATACAAATATGACTATCTATATGTAGTTATGGAATAAGACATATTATTTCCAAAGTATTTTTCTGTGCCGAATCTAAATCTGCCGTCTGTTTTCACTCAGCACGACAGGTTTATGAGATTTTTTCAGTCAATTTTTTTTCGAAGAATCACAAACTCATATGGTAAAAGGCTGTAACAAAGTTTTGAAACGGAAAAAGTAATACCAACAGTTTAACATGCATGCATTAGATACTCTCTTCTGTGATGTAAAAAACATTTAAAAAATCTGAGTTCGCTATAAATCAAGAACTCATCCAGACTCCTGATGCCCGACTTTGGCAAATTGACACTTTGCTCTAATTCACGTTACGTATACCGAATTTTATGTATTTAATATAT
>NC_046657.1:134289930-134296635 GCF_010883055.1 Belonocnema kinseyi | reverse complement strand
TATTTACCTATTCTCATTTGTATTACACTTATGTTTGACGAGCATACCAAAAATGCTATTTGTTTTTAAGTATTTCTAACGGCTTAGGAGATCCTTCTAGGAAGTTACAATTTTTTTTGTTGAAGAAAATTTTGAAGGGTTATACTCATTTAGACCCACAGATTCTGAATATTTTAATTAAAAATAACTAATTTAATAATTATAAATTTTTAATTCATAAATGTTAATCTCATTTATGAGCCTAAAAGGTTCGTATTGAGGCAAGTTTACCCTGATCATCTCAGCTAAGACAAGGGCTGGACATTGGTGGACTGACTGTCGTAGTCCGTGCAGTGGAAGGGGACGTTTGCCCCCCTCAGCCGGTGGCTGCCTGTGAAGGTCGGGAGGGAAAAATCAATCTCCCCTTAAAACATAGGACAATCACTATACATCTGAGCCGCGAATACTCCCTCTGTCGAAATATGTTTTGAAAGTATTTTTTAGATCACTTTCACCTGGCATAACTATGAAGCTAATATATTATTTTCGTAAAACTTGTTTAACTCATTTTTATACTGAAAGAAATTTTATAACAATACTTACTATTTCAATATTGAGAACAAGAATTGGTAAATTCATTAGCAAAGATTGGTATTTTATGCATTAAAACACGAAATTATGAAAATTGATAATGATATTATCAAATAATGTAAAAGCAATTACAGGGATTAATAGTTTGAGGTACATAAGTTAATACAAATATTCTACAAACTAATATAGTCAATGAGAAAGTGAAAAAGAATAAGAGATATTTTATTTTCTGTAATAGACGCTTACGTCAATTGTAAGTTTCAGTTGAGGAAATCGCAAATCACTATATCAAAAAATCCGAATAGCTTCGATAATCTTCTGATGTTAGCCGAATCCGCCGATCGTACCTTCTAAAGGGTTTAGGGACCGTGTGGCAAATTAGTGTACTGCTCGCTGATTGGCTCCGCCAATTTTCTTACACTTCCACCGCATACATAGATACATGAGTAAAGATATACTTAGTATAGCTTAGTAGCGGAGGCGCGTAATGTGCAAATAGATCTCTGAACCTCGTACGAGAACTCGGCGAAACCACAATAAATTGCGCCATCCGGCTAGGTTGCCACAATCTCCCTGAACCAAAGATATTATACACGTGAACCCTTTGTATCGCAACTCAAAGCCGAGTGCTCACTATGTAAATCGGAGAACTTCGTGTTTTCCGCTAAACTGATCAAGATTTATGTATGGACCGTGTTTTCCAGTGTGATTGAAAAAAAAATATCTATAGATATTTTTAATTTTAATGTAATTCCAGGTTTAACCTTATTAAAACGGAACGTTTCCCTGTTTCTTTTTTTCAATTTTGAATGTTTCTTGGTCGAGTACTTAAGCACCATGCCGTTTTTCACCATTCCAAAAACTTTCACCGCCTTCTTCAAACCCCTTCTCTCAACGTGATTTGCATGCGACGCGTGTGTTATATGTATATATGTACTATGTAAATTTATATATACCAATGAAAAATTCACTGATTAATCAGTGATTTCGGATTTATTCACTAATCAGTTCAGTAACACCAGAGTAAATCTTGTGAAATATAACTTCTAAGTTTTAAAGTCAAGCGTTGCTGTTACTCTTTTGCTTAAGTAGCAAAAAGAATTTCTTAATTGAATAATTTTTTTAATTTTTAGGCTGTAAGTCTGTTGAATTACCTGCAAGAAAAATATACTCTAACTCGTATAAAAAGTTTTCACTTAAGCGGTGCGTACATCGCAGTCCAATCTTGAAAGCAAAGAAATAAGTGAGGTTATTTGTCAGTTAAAAGTATCGAAACTTTTTAACTTTTTTAATATTTGATTTTTAATAAATATTTAATAAATATTTTTAATATTTAATATTTATAATATTATCATTTGACTGAATCTACTAAAATGTTATTTTATTATGACCTCTAAATTGACATGGTGCAGTGCTGCCGACTCTCAAAAGTGTTTATTTTACTGAATAAATGAGTAGCTTTTCACTGATTGTCAGTGACCGATTTCCAGCTATTTTAATCAGTGAAATCTCACTGCCAATCAGTCACATTTCATTGATTCAGATTTAGAGAGTATGCGTACTATGTATAAAAGTAAAGGTTAAGTTAGTACCTCAGCGAATGTGTGTTCCACATGTGTTCTAAATTGGATAGAAATACTAATAATGATAATGATAATGTACGTGTTTTTGTCCGTCACAATTTTTTACCAAGTTTTGTAGAACTTATATCAATTTTACAAAGTAAATTTTTCATAGATAATTAATAGATACTATATTACTTTTTGATATACATAACCGATTTCCCTAAATCATAAAAGATTATAATAAACTGTAATGTCAGTTTTAACGTATTACGTAACTAAATTTCTATGAGTCTATTGTTATTTTTTTACTCATTTTAACTTATTTAAATTTATTTTGAATAAAATCATTCCTTTATCTATTTTTAAGACTTGAATACACAGAAGGTATTTATCCAATCGGAAGAACAGTTAAAAATGATTTGTCTATTCATTTTGTAATTAATATAATTCCTGCTCCGCATTTAAATATATTTATAAATACGCGGACATGACATTGGTTTTCACATTCCAGTTCTTTTCACTTGACATACTAATTCGGAATTTGGCAGCATTTCAATGGATTCATGCATCTCCTGGTTCGTTTCGTGATCTAAAAATCTCGTGGAAGGAGATATATTTCACTACAACGTAAATCTGTCGAGATTATTCGAGACATTAGTCGGGACGCCAATTTTTCTTTTTCTTAAGTAAAATGATCTCCAGAATCGCAAACAGAGTACCAGATCTTCTTCTTTTTTTACCTTTATTTCTACGACTTGTTTTGCTACTTAATGTCACATTAAACATTGAAAATTTGCAATTTTTGAAATTTGTTTACCCCTCTTAACCCTCTATTGCCCATAGTGACATATATGTAACGTTTGGAAGACTTGAGTTTTTTTAAATATGACTTTGAGACGAACATCAATTTTTAACGCAAGGATTTACATGAAAGTCAGGACGGTAATGAGCTAGAATTTTAGTTTTGTATACACTCCGCCATAGGAATAATATACCTAAATATCTCAAAATTCAGAAAAAAAGAAAGTTTTAAGGGCGGTAGAGGGTTAATAGACAAACTCATGAGAAACAATAAATGTTTTAGAAAATTTTCACTCCTACGAATATTTATTGCACAAAATCAAATAAGGTTTAAAATAAGTGGCATCAAATACTTTCAACAGTAACGAAAAGAATATTTTATGAATGAAAAAAAGTGACACTCTTTTGAAACTACCACCTGAAATGAACATTTTCGCAATAAGCACTGATTCCGTCAAGTTCATAATTTATAAGATAACAAAGCTTCTGTCAGAAGTAACTTTATCGTCTTGTACAGACTGGTAATTTTTCATGGCGCAAATTCGTTTTAGAGAAAAAATTCCCACTGGGTGTTTCAGCAAATTATCGCTAATATGATCGGTTTTACGGTCAACATGCAGTCGAATAAAATATCCAAAAAACATGTAAAACACATTTTTTTCAAAAAATAAATTCTATACGTTTTGACCAACGCAACAATGGGGTCTTTTCCAAGAGTCGATTCGATTGAGAAAAGTTATTATTTTTTGCTATTTAAAAAACAAGAAGTTTTTTATGAACACTTTAATCTTTTTTTAATTAGATTTGTTTTTTCGACTTTCGAAAAGGACAGGAATCGTTAGTCAAAACATAGAGGACTTTAAAAAAAAATAAATATGGTTTTTACATGTTTTTTGTAAAATTGTAATATAAATAATTAAATAATTTTTTTATTCATAAAAGCTACTTTCATAACCTCAGAAATAGCTCAAATACTTAATGTTAACGAGAAATACTTGAAACCATACCCAGATGGTCAAGCGTTTGTCGAAAAGAATGCAGGACTTTTCCAAAATTTATCATACGCCCCCAAAATCCGATTTTATGATCAAATACCGTTTTTTGGTAATTGTTTATTTTACCCCTGGTAGAAGTTGAAGTAAAATTAAAAAAAACGAATTTTCGATCAAATATTTAAATGATAAACCATAGATTTGAATCGTGTAACAAAAAAAAATAATGATTTTTAACAAATTGGTTCAAATTTGACCCGAGTAGTTGAATTTTCATTGTAACAAAAACAATTTTTTGCCAAAAATAGACTAGTTAAATTTTTAATTAAAAAAGATAATTTTATAAACAAACATAATTTTCGACGAATCCTATAATAGTGGATCTTTCAAACACAAAGGATTACTTCTTCATAAAATTGTTGATTTTGCAACTTAATAATAAAATTCTTAACTAAAAGTATATTCATCAGGAGGAAACAACTGACAATAATTAATATGAATAAGAGGCAAATAACTTACTAACAAAACATTATATCAGGATAATCCTATTCTTCATTTTCAAACTTCCCTAACTTTTCTCTGTCCCACATTTCATTTTTTCTGACCATTTTTTCAAATGCCACAATCTTAATCTTGTACCATTTGTAACATACAATCTTTTTTACGCGGAATAATACAATTTAAAATTGAAATATAAAATTTTCTAATTTATTAACCAAGGCAGTTGTTTAAAATGCACAGGCATCCACACATTCGTACATTGCCAAGTACCGACTCGACTTGGATATGATGAACGAACTTTCAGTCATCGTCAGCAGTAGTCGAGAGTAGAAAGCACCATGGAAAAAATTTACTTTTTAGGTAACCTCAAGTTACTTTATCCAGTAACTGTAACTAGTTACAGTTACAAGAAAAGGCAGAGTGCGGAGATCGAGTGTAAAGGAAGAAGGGTGAGTGAAGGCAAAGGTGTGAAGGGTGAAAGTAAGTGGTTTGAAGTGAAAATTTAAAGCGTGTGACGTTTTTGAGGCTAGCCGTGGAAAAATAGTTGCTTGATCAGGGGGGCAAGAGGTAAGTGATAAAGGCGGGATACGTCACGGAGCTTTGGGTAAGGTAGGATGCCGACGACGTGAAGTCCACAAACTGGCACCAGAGGGAAACAGTCACTGGACGATCGCACAGAGCAGAACACCGTAGTGGCAGCAACAGCTGACGTTGCTGAAAGAACTGACAGTGGGGGGATGGGCGACGTTGATCGCAGTGGCAGCAGCGGTGATGAAAGTGCCGAGAAGTCGACCCAGGTGGGGAGGGTAGCGGACTCAGATATGGGAATGCAATGCAGAACGCCCTCAAATTTACAGCGTTTTAACAAGGTAGGCAACGCGGGTTCGACAGAAGTCTGGACGAATGGCAAAAAAAGGCAAGTGCAACTAGCAGTGAAGGGGAGGAAAAAAGGAAAAGAGTGGCTGAGGAAGATGCGGTAGAAAGGAACCATGATTACAAGAGAGTAAGAATTAAACGGCAAACACCAGAGCGAGTGATAAGGGGGATGGGGGGATTTTTGAAAAATTGGAAGCTCTCATTCAAGGGTTTAGAGAGGAAACAAGAAAGGGAATGGACGACATGAATAGGGATATGAATAGGCAGGGACACGATGTCAGGAGGGAAGTGAAAAAGGTCAGAGGAAAATGGGAAGAATGGGATACACGCTGGAAGGACGAGAAAGACAAGGTTTAGGGTAAGCTAGAGAGCATTGAGAAAAGACAGAGAGGGAGAGGTTGACGAACAGAGATCTAGAGAAATAAAACAGTTGGAAGAACGGGTATGCAGTCTAGAAATTAGGAATGAGCATATGGGGGAAAAGACAGAGAATTAGGAAATAGTTAAAGGAAATAAGAAGGACGTCCGAAGTGAGAGTGAAAGATTGAAGAAAAGACTCAGTGATATTGAAAGAAGATTAGAAGGGGAAGAAAGGGTAAAGAGGAAAAATAACAGTAGTTAAGGGATTAAAAGTAGAGAGTGAAACAGGAGAAGTGGAAATAAAAAATCTTTTGCGAGACATTAGAGTGCAGGTAACGGTAGAAGGAGTCAAGCGAATAGGAGGGACGAAGAAAGGAAAAGAAGGAATGTTTCTAGTAAAAGTGGGGAGATAGGAGAAAAAGAAAATTATGGAGGGAAAAAATTATTGAGAGGAAGAAAGGTAAGAATTGAAGAATATCTGACATAGAGGGAGAGGAAAAGGAGATGGCAAATAGATCAGAGGGCTTGGGTAGAGAGGAAAAGGGCCATCTGGTGTGGATTATGAGAGACAAGTTATGGATAAATGGAGAGATAAATGGATGAAGAATTAGAAGAATTAAAGAAAAAAGGAAAAAGTCTTGAGAAAGGTAGGGGGAAGGGAGACGAAAAAGAGTCTAGAAATAAATCAGAGGAGTTTCCAAACGGCAAAGGGGAAACAAAGTGAATAGGAAAAAAGAGGGAAGGGAAGAGAGAAACGTGAAAATAGCTTTCTGAAATGTGTCAGGTTTGTAAAATAAGAATAAAGGATTTTGTGAGGAGTTAGAAAAGTGGGATGTGATTATGATGAACGAAACTTGGACATGGAGGAAAAGGATGGAACAATGATAAGAATAATTATAATTTGGAAAGTAGAAATAGCGGTGGTGTGTGTATACACTAGAAGAGGGGAAGAGGAAGGCTGGAGAGTAATAAGGAGGTGGATGGAGGAAAAGAAGGAAGAATTGGTTTTAATAGGGGGGGACTTAAATGCATGGACTGGC
>NC_046657.1:134274366-134289830 GCF_010883055.1 Belonocnema kinseyi | reverse complement strand
ATATGCAATGGCAATATGAAAGGAGATGAGGAAGGGGAGATCACATTCATAGGAAAGGGAGCAACAGTAATAGACTATATCCTGGCTGAAGAAAGAATGCAGGATATGATAGGGAGTATGAAGGTAGGGAATGAGATAGGGTCTGAGCACTTCCCGGTCATAGCTACACTAAAAAGAGGCATCAGTAAGCGCGGCAGAGGAAAAGGAAAAGGAGAAGGTTAGGTATGAAAAAGAAGAGGGAATAGACTCGTTAATTGGAAGGTTGAAGGAGTCCATTGAAAAGGTAAAGGATGAGCTGGGTACTAATGAAGAAAGAGTAGAGGGAAAGAGAGGCTGGTGGGACAAGGAATTCTGGCAGAGTAAAGAGAGAATAAAAGAGTGTGTGAGCAAATGGAGAAATGGGGAAATGGAGAAGGAGGCGTATAACAGGAGAAAAAAAGAACATGAGAAGATGCTGGAAATAAAAATACAAAGGGGAAAGGAAGAATATAAATCAGAAGTAGGAAAAGCGTTAACGAAGAAATAGAAATGGAGGAATGGACGGATTATTTTATGGGTCTATTAAGGGGAGAGCAAAATAAGATCAAATGGGAAAAGTGCAGGATAGTCCAAGGAGAAATGGAGGAAGGGAACGAGATAACAAGAGAAAAAGTGGATGAGGCAATAAATAGATTTAAAAGAAACAAGTTGACAGGAGAAGATGGGATGGAGAACGAAGCGATAAAGTATGGAGGAGAAGGGATTAGGGATCGTTTATGGAAGATCTGCAGCAAGGTCTGGAAAGGGGAACGTTGGCCGGAAGAGTGGACGACTGGACTGGTGGTACCGCTTGTCAAGAAAGAGGAAGGAAAGAAGGTAGAGAAATACAGAGGGATCACTCTCACGTCAGTCTTCTATAAAATATATGCAGAAATCTTTAGAAAAAGGTTAGAGAGGCAGGTAGAACAAAAAGGAAGTATCCCACATAATCAGACGGGATTTAAAAAAGAGATGGCATCTATAGACAACATCTACAAACTTAACTATTTAGTTAACAGAAATTTGCGGAGAAAGAAAGGGAAACTAGTCGCTTATTTCGTAGATTTCAAAGCAGTGTTTGACTTAGTGAACAGAAAAGTGCTATGGCAGGCAATGAAAGAGAGACGTGTCGAGGAAAAGTTGATGGAGAGGATAAAGGAAATTTTTACTGAAACCAGGATTAGGGTGAAAATAGGAAAGAAAAAAGGGCAGGTTTTCTGGACAGGCCGAGGTTTAAGGCAAGGATGTCCGTTGAGTCCGTTACTATTTAATATCCTACTGGCAGATTTAGAGGAGAAACTAAGGGAGAAAGGGAAACGAGGAACGGTTTAGGGTAATAGTATACTCTTTAGCATACGTGAACGACGTGGTTCTATTAGCAGATGATGAGAAGGGGGTGAACCTAATGATGAGAATCTTCGAAGAGTATGTGGTAACAAAAGAGCTGACGATGAATGTAGATAAGACAAAGGTGATGTGCTTCAGAAATAGAAAGAGCAAAATAAATTACGTTTGGAAGATGAACGGCTAAAAAGTGGAAAAAGTGGAATGAGTTCTGTCACCTAGGTTTTTTGTTTTGAGGCAGAAGGAGGAAATGAGCTGCAGGTAAGGAAAAGAATTGAATTTGCGAATAAAGTAATGGACCAAGTATGGGGTATAGGAAAGAGAAGGTTCAAGTAGAAACATGTAAAGATTTTTTAATTGAAGCGATTGTAAACTATTTAAGCGCAGAAAATATTAATTCACCAAATAAGGAATTAATTCGTCAAATAATTAAGTTTAAATCTACATACTTTAGAAGTCAGGTACAAACAAAACTTGAGAAACAATTCGTCCAATTATATTTTGAAATCGTTTTTCTAGATCTGACTGCCATCTTAATTTCATACATTGTAGGTGAAGTTGAACTTGTATTTTCTACACGTAATTGAATAAATGTATATTATTGGAAAATTACTAAATAAATGCACAAACATATGGAATTATAATTTAAAAACCATGTTTATATTTACTACCTGTCACTTAGAATAATTTAGGACAATTTTAGGTTTTGATTAGTAATTAAGTATTATGCATACCTTTAAGTATTTGTAGCTTTGTTTTTTTATTCCAACACACTCTTTTCCAACCTGAATATAAAGTAAGATTAGGATAATTAATTTTCGTTCTAAATATTTCTCGCATTTTTCAACTCGATCATATACATCCTCTACTCTCAGGCTAACAGGGAGGGGGTGGGCCCCCTCCCCTTTTTGAAGGGGAACATATTCATTCATAAAAATTCGCTGATTCGCACTGTGAGGGGGTGGGGCCCCCTCCCCTTTTCAGCTGAGAAGCATTCGTTTATTAAGATCATGTGGAGCGCGTCCGCTTTTCAAACTAGGAATAATCCTTTCAATGGAAAAATTCTCAACCCCCGCCCCTTTTCCAACTTAAAATTGTCCACACTATTAATCATTATCATGACCGCCACATAGTAATTAGGATGGCCGCCATTTTGTAATTATTATAGCCGCCATTTTGTAATTAGGCCATGCCCCGCGACTAATCAGGAGAGGCTACACACCTTCCCTTTGTAATTAGGTCACGCCCATATCTTGCCCCCACTTCTCCCCTTTAGGTCACGCCTCTCGACCAATCACAGTCCGCCCTATGGCTCGGGTTATCTACTTTTACCTGTAAATTGAGTTCGCATAATTGGGAACTTAATGAGCTATGCTAAAGTCTCCTGATTCCTAGAGACTTGAAAAAGGGTTCTGTTTCAGGGGTCTCCGCAAGCCACATGTGCAGCGTGACCCAGGATCGCCCGGCCTTCTTCAAGATTTACGATTTTTTTTGACGGGAAACTGAGAGAAAAGTCAATACTGAAGCAGACCCCTTTTTCAAGTCTTCGAGGGATCAATAACGGCCAGGCAATGGACACCCTTCAACTTTTTTTCTTGTAAACTATTCCCTCAAGATACTTTAACATACTTCATTAAGGTCCAAATTATGCGAACTCAATTTACAGGTGAATATACAATTTTATCGATTTTTTATTGGTCCGAGCCTTATCAGTATACTGAACGCTTTCTTTTAAGTCTTGATTCGTCTTAATATCTCCATTGGCCTTTCTCTATTATATCTGATATAATACACCTTTTCCTCTTTTCCTAACATATTCTTAATACTGCGCAAGAAACTTTATCAATATATCCCTGTCTAATTTTTAATTTACATTGAATATGTTCTCGGTAATCTAGTGTAATCGTCTATGGAAACTATTATAAACCTTTTATACCCTGGATCAGATGCAGGCTTTATTGGCCCCAAGATAACGTTGTGTATTCTTTAAAGTAATGTTGTGGCTTTACTTCTTCCACCTCTATATGGTAATTTACCCATTTTTACCATAATGCAAATATCACAATTCAAAATGGAATTGTCAAATTTTACCTCTTTACGTTCTTTTTATTTATTTATATTTAGTTTTTATTTTATTTTTATAAACCTTTCAACTAATTCAGTTAATTGTTGCTCAAACATTAGTGCGCTAACATTGTCTCACTATGTTTTAGAACTTTATTGTTTTCTGCTTCTAATGGATTATTCATGGACATGTCCATGACTGTGTCCATTTCTTCTACTTTGTCTACTTCTAATGTCTTCCAATTTATGCCCAATTTATAAAAATCATTTTCTTTCATAGAGTTGTTGTAATCTTTATATTAATAATCTTTTTCTTTTTCTGAATAATCTTTATCCTCTCTCCCAATCTCAGACACATGTTTTTCTAACTCCGAATCATTTGGAGTCACATTCTACTACCTCCGAAGTCAATATTCTATTTATAATACTATGTATCTGTGATTGTTCGGGTCGCTCTTCGTCCACTTAACACTGAGAAACTTTGTACTGGAAAAATGACTGAATTAGGTTACAATCGAGGAACCAAGGCGATAATTCGTACATCTTAATACAATAATCGTAAGATATGCTATTTTTATATGAAATATTCCTTTTGATAATACGAAGTCTTAGTATTTTTATATTAAAATCATAGATAGGATGAATTAGTAGAGATATAAATAAATTATATAAAAAGAGTTCCGCTATGTCCCTCCATTGCAAACTAAAAATAGTAAAATCTAGTCTGATTTTTGCAAATATTGCAGCAAAAGGTTTCTCCGTGTATTTAATAATATCGACCTACAGTTAAAATTTTCATAATAAAAGTTTTCTCCATCATCTTTTGTTTTTGTAACTATGAACTTAATTATTCAATTAGGTTAATCATAAATATTCTCTAAATGTACTATTCTAGATTCTTTTTCAAATACTCTAATTTTTCATTGTCTCAATATATACTGAGCCCTATATCTGAAGATCGTCTTAATGATGTAAAGCTTTTTGCAATATCTTTTACTGCTATCACATTTGTTAATTTATTTAATTTTCCTTCTGAAATGTTTGAGTAAAGAAATAGTTCCTGCTTTCCATCTATTTTAATATCCGCTGATTTATTTCTATCTTAAGTTTTTGTTATCTCTCTTGTACATTTTTAAGGTCTCTCAAAATTAAGCTCTTATTTATAAGATGTTCTGTTGCGCCTGAGTTGGCAATTCAATGAAATATCCGATTCTAAAAATTGTTTTTTTTTTCAATTATCTTTATTTCTTAGGTTATCAATTCTAAATGCATCCTCACCTTCTACATTATTCCCAAAGATATTTGATTGGAATCCTGTATTGCCTTCTAATTTTCTTTGATTGATATTGTTTTTATTTTTGTCTTCTAAATAAAGTTTATGACATCTAGTTCCACCTCTTAATGTTTGTCTTCTACCTCTAATCTTTACAACTATAGTTACATACTTTGATTCATATTTATGCCATCTACCTCGAAAAGTGATTGAACCGTTATATGAAAAATCATCCCTCTTATGGTCCGTTACCTCTTGTTGGTAGAAATAAAACCAAAGATCAAATTATTTAAGTTGGCATGTTGAATTATTGTTTCTATGTTTCCACATAGAAACCTTTAAAATTTCTAGCGCCCATTGTATATAGTTTTATTGTTACGCAGTTTTTACAAATAAACGGTTGAACACTCAATCTTCTTTATTTTTCTGAAGAAACTTCTATAAATAATAGTCAATTTTTCTATCTATATATTGTTTCTTCATTTTCATAAATAAACTTCTACAAATATTCTATCAATTAATCATTTGTGTAAGACTTTGTTCTTTTGTATCTTTTGAATTCATTCAAAGGTTTCAAAATTATTTTGTTTTGGATTGTGAATCGTTGTTCCTTTGTTTCTCAAAGGTATTTCTAAGCTTACTAAATTTTATTATTTTGAATTTCTACCATTTTTGAATGTGCTTGTGTTCATGTTTCCTTTATTCTAATCGGTAAGCTTGCTAGCTTTCTAACTATTTTGTATGTGTTCAAGGTCACCATTGACTCGCTTACTTGAATTCCCTGGCAGACCGAAGGAACCGCATGGAGCCTCTACAAAGTATCCGTATAGACCCCATTGGGTCCCCATTCGGTTCCTTTTTAAAAAACTCGAAAAAACAGCGAAATCAACTTTCAAATTGTTGAAAATCGGATTCTACGTTAAAATTCCGTATAGAGGGTCACGGAATAACCGCAACAGTTTTTTTTGAAACGGTAAAAGGTTTAAAAAAATATAAGACCTATAACGCCTGTTGACTGCTACTTATAGGCGATGCGTTTGAAATGTAGCACTCAACAGGCGTTATACGTCTTATATTTTTTAAAACTTTTTACCATTGCAAAAAAAACTAGTGTGATTATTCCGTGACCTTCTATGGGGAGTTTTAACGTAGAATCCGAATTTCAACAACTCAAAAGTTGATTTTACTGTTTTTTCGAGTTCTTTTAAAAGGAACCGAATGGGGACCCAATGGGGTCTTTACGGGTACTTTGTAGAGGCTCCATTCGGTTACTTCGGTCCGCCAGGGAATTCAAGTAAGCGAGTCAAGGGTGACCTTGAACACATAAAAAATAGTTAGAAAGCTAGCAAGCTTACCGATTAGAATAAAGGAAACATGAACACAAGCACATGCAAAAATGGTAGAAATTCAAAATAATAAAATTTAGTAAGCTTAGAAATACCTTTGAGAAATTTTGAAACCTTTGAATGAATTCAAAAGATACAAAAGAACAAAGTCTTAGACAAATGATTAATTGATAGAATATTTGTAGAAGTTTATTTATGAAAATGAAGAAACAATATATAGATAGAAAAATTGACTATTATTTATAGAAGTTTCTTTAGGAAAATAAAGAAACAATATGCAAATATAGACTGACTAGAGATTTTACAGGTTTCTATGTGGAAACATAGAAACAATAATTCAACATGCCAACTTAAATAATTTGATCTTTGGTTTTATTTCTACCAACAAGAGGTAACGGACCATTAGAGGGATGATTTTTTTTAGAACGGTTCAATTACTTTTCGAGGTAGATGACATAAATATGAATCAAAGTATGTAACTATAGGAAGACAAACATTAAGAGGTGGAACTAGATGTCATAAACATTATTTAGAAGACAAAAATAAAAACAATATCAATCAAAGAAAATTAGAAGGCAATGAAGGATTCCAATCAAATATCTTTGGGAATAATGTAGAAGGTGAAGATGCATTTAGAATTTATAACCTAAGAAACAAAGATAATTAAAAAAAAACAAGAAAAAAACAATTTTTATAATCGGATATTTCATTAAATTACCAACCTAGGGACAACAGAATATTTTATAAATTAGAGCCTAATTTTGAGAGACCTTAAAAATGTACAATAGAGATAACAAAAAGTTAGGATAAAAATAACGAATGTGATAGCAGTAAAAGATATTGCAAAAAGCTCGACATCATTAAGATGATCTTCAGATATAGGGCTCAGTATATATTGAGACAATGAAAAATTAGAGTATTTGAAAAAGAATCTAGAATAGTACCTGTAAAGAAAATTTATGATTAACCCAATTGGATAATTAAGTTCATAGTTACAAAAACAAATGATGATGGAGAAAACTTTTATTATGAAAATTTTAACTGTAGGGCGAATTTCAACCTTTGACTCGCTTACTTAAATATTTACACAGGTACTTACGGCGGAATTGATCATCGCCCGTTTTGAACACGTGAAGTTTGAGCAAATGTCAATTTTATATTATCATATATATTTTACTATTTTTGCACCGTTTCCTGATCAGTCCAAACATATTGTTCGCATGAAACGACTCTCGGACGAATCTTGAAAACAGGACTTTGCGCAGATGGGCAGTATTTTACTTATAGTAAGCTGTTGTGTTCTTCGATCTCAGCAAAAATGTTTTTTCTTAAACGCTATTGCCGATCACTCACACATCGAAGTGCCGATGACTGAAGTAGCCAGGTTTCTGACTTGCCAATAACATGCCATTCAATGCCAATGCATTCTCGTATTTATTACTTTGAACTTCTTATAATATTCATTCTAATAGGATATGTTACAAGTAATAAGTAATTTACATTTCTAGAGGTATGCTTTATTCAACAAAACCCATTTGTTAAGCTTTCAATTTGTTTAATATAGTTTTCAAGCATTTGAAACCTGAAATTCGCTTTAAGATTCCCATAACTGGCACACTTACCTTGAGGCCATGTGACAAGAGGGTCACGTGACCAAATCTTGTCTTCCATTTTTCTTTTCCAACTTACGTTTAAACGAAATGAAGTATCGTTATGAAATTTTTGGAAATGAAAGAGGAGGTAATAAAATCCATGTCTGCTTTGTTTCGGTGGAAATTTTGAGAAAATTTTTTTCTTAAGAAAATGATAGTGGAAGTTTTCTTTCCCAACTGACGTCCACACGGAATGAGATATCGTGTTAAAAATTTGGCACGATAAATAAAAGGCATGCAAGAATGTGTCTCTAGTCCTAAATAATTAGAATAGTGAAAAAAGTTTTTTTTTAATTACTATTTTGGAGAAATACCAACCATGCTGTGGTCAAACCCTGCAAGCAATTTGCAATGTTGTTATTGGGCTAGTTATGAAGTTTATATTTATCAAAGTGGGGCAAAACAACAAAAATAGCTCACGAACATTACGCACAAATAATGCAAAAACTAATGTTTGCACTTCAAGGAGAGTCCACAATAGGATTTGAGAAACCATCGCAGCATTGATTTGACATAGCAGTAGCTTGGACGTGATGCGCGCGCATGTTTTTTCTACTGTTTATTTTTACGATTTCACGATTCGTGGAAATAAACATTTGAAAATACATGCGCGCGCATCACGTTCTAGCTACTGCTATGTCAAGTCTACGTCAAGTCAATGCTACGTTGGTTTCTCAAATCCTATTGTGGCCCCCCTTGAAATGCAAATAAACATATTTGGTCGGACATACGTATCAGTCTGGTATCAGGCTGTGTCAAAGCAGCACTAGCGCAGCGAGTAGACAACTTCGAACTTCTAGGGGTCTGTGGGTAAAATAGATTGCATGATTACCGTCAGAGAAAGTTAAAAGTCAAACTTAGCTGTAAAACCTAAATGTGTCCGTCGATAATCATTAGTTGCATAAATAAACTTTTTTCTTCCTCCAACTCTTTGCAAGGCCACAAAAGATCCTTTAACATTTATTAATATTTCCCGAAAATAATTTCCGCGTTTGTAAACTTTTATTTTTCAATATGGGTGAAAAAATATTGATCTTAGGGCTGACTTAATCAGCTGTTATACTCATCACATGGCCTTAAATGGATTTTATTTTTCTGCATTAAAAATGTTATAACTCTGAATATTGCGCTAACTAAATATGAATGTATTATATCCCGGATTCTAGAACTGAAAAGTTTATATTAAAACAAAAAGCCAGCTCAAGTTTGCTATTCTTGTCCCCATTTGTGCAGTAAACGGCTTTTGAACCAACGAAAATCACGGGCTTAATTTTTATGAAACTTGTACTTTTTCTAGATCCCCAACTTTCACGCACGCATTGTGAATCGTTTTTGTACAGAACTTTGTGTAGTGAACTGGGTAACTACCTTACCTGCAAAACCTAGGAAACCTGGAATTGTCAGGGAATTTTTATGTACTATATCTAAAAAACGTGAAAATTTCAGGGATTTTTCTTACAGTTAGGGAATTTTCTCGAGAGCGTACTTAATTTTTACTTTATATGGAGATATAAAATTCAATAAAAATAATTTTGCATTTATAAAAGTTGATGTAGATTACTGCATTTAACTATGTTGTTGAAAATTTCTTTTAATTATTTTTTTTACTGATATTTTACTAATCTATTTTTGGTTAAAAACTGATCACTTTTAGTTGAAAATTAATTTCTTTGCTTGATAATTCGACAATTTTTGTGCAATTTTTCTTTAAGATGGAAGAATATTTCTTACTTAAAAAATCAATTTGAGAAAGTCATGTTTCTCAGTTCGGAATAACCCATACTACGTCTTTCGTGGAAAAAATTTGTTTGAAATAAAAATTTAGTTACTTGCTTGTAAGTCAAGCTTTTCTGATGAAAGTTAATTTTTATGACCGATGATATATCCTTGCAAATACAAATTCCGTTCTTTGTTTTAACATTCGTTTTTTTAACCAAAAATTTAAGTCTTCACTTTTTGTTTTGCAAATTACCTTCTTTTTTATTAGTTCTTTTTTTTATAGAAATTAACCTTCTTCGTTAAAAATGTATCTTTTTTGCTGGAAATTTTAATATTCTAATTGAAGATTCATTATTCTGGTAGAAAATTCATCTTTTTGGTTTGAAATTCAAACATTGCAGTTTGAAGACTCGTCATTTGAGATAAAAATTAAACGCTTTGTTTGAAAATGTAACTTTTTTTTCAAATGAGTTTTTTTGTTGTTAATATTTTTTTTAAACTAAAAATGTAACTATTTCAATTGAATATTCCCCTAGTGTAGTTTAAAATTTAGCTCTTTGGTTGAATATTAATATTATTAACTGAAAATGTAACTATTTAATTTTTTAATTGAAAATTTGCGGTTTTTAGTTGAAAACTCATCTTTTTGGCATCAAGTTAATCTATTCCAGTTGGAGAGTCAGGACTTTAGTTGAAAATTCATCAGCTCTGTTGAAAATTTATTCTTCATACTGAAAATTTTATATTCCATTTGTTGTTGAAAATTGACCTTCCTAAATTCGAAATGCAACTATTTGGTTAGAAACTTACCCTCTTTAGTTGAAAATCCATGTATTGTTTTGAAAACCTGTCTTTTTTGGTAGAAAATTAATCTTCTTGCTGTAAAATTCACTTTCTGGTTCAAAATGAAACCATTACAGTTTAAAGTTAGAATATTTTATTAAAATATAATCTTTTTCATTTAAAATTGATCTATTTAACTTATATATACAATTATTTTATTTAAAAATTAATCTCTTTGGTTGAAAATTCAATTATCCTATTATAAAAAGAAGATAAAGTAGTTGAACTCGAAATATATCGAAAGTCGTAACGGCTTTTCATGATTCCTGACTGACTTCTCATTCTTGTTTGAATATAGACACAGTAAGCGGGAACTTTGAAAATCGACAATATATAAAATTATCATCTATCCAAGTAATTATTTAATAAGAACATAATTTTATCGCTGTACATCTTTTTGATGTTATTATTGCCGTTGTACATTTTTAGAATTTTTTTATTACATTAAAACAGGTAAATTGTTTATGTTACTGACACCGACATGTCTGTTCAGAGGTGGTAAGCGACAGACTATTCCCAAGACATATAGTTACTGCAGTGTGGCTTCGATCCTGTTTTAAAGTCGAAAATCGAACGGATTTCTCTTTCTATCTCCAAACATCAGAAGAAGAGGCCCGTTCGATTTTAGACTTTTTTACAATGTATCAAGCTAACTATAATTGAATTGAAATAGGGCATAGAAAGAGATGGTTAATCTAGAAAGTATATCTGTATATTTATTTTTACAAAACTGTCAATAAGCTAAGTAATTATTCGGTCGGCTATTTCTTAAAGGGCTAAGCAACCGTCTTGCAGGGTTGCCAGATTGGATGACGAATGTTGGCCACACTACCGCCGCGTGCAGTTTCGGATCATCCACACATGAAGCTTGGTACTTATGCATCTTAATCGATAGTCTTTTTTCTTTCTTTTTATTTTACCATACGTGTCATAATTAATTAGCATCGCAATTTCCTAATCTATTTTCTATTATTAAAAGTGATATGAGATGTGCTTTCTTGATACCAAATGATGTTACAATTATTTTATACTAAAGCAATTTATGTTTTATTCATACAGAACTTCTCTAATGTTGTTATGACCATTGTAATTATGACAAATTTTATTACAAACTGATCATTTAGACGAGAACGTGGAGACTACTGACCTTAAGGACGACGAAATATGTAAGCATACCTCATTTGAGACTTAACTTTAATAGGGCTCAAAAAGCGCGTTGAACCTTGGATTTATCCATTATTTTATCCCTATGGCACACAAGGTTAAAATGACAGCATATCATGTGTTAAAAGACGAGGCCAAGTCTCACGATCTGCATCTATCAAATATAGAATGGCAAATAAAGATAATAATGTATTTCTTATGGGTGGACGATTATTTCAACAGTGGGTTGTCGATAATTATGTGAAAATCGAAAAGGATAGGATGAATTGCAAATTCGATAAGCCAGAATTGTTTCTAACTATGCACAGAAAGATGAATTAATCAACATTACCATATAGTAAAACAACAATTCTTCCGCGATGTACAAGCATACGTTTATGTTGTTGAGTATCAAAAATGTGGATTACATGTTTATTTGATATTAACGTTAAAACAAAATAGTAAAATAACTACTCCTGATATTCTAGATGAATATATTTCGGCAGAAACTTCAAATCCAGATACAGATCATGAACTTCATGATATTGTTATGAAGAACGTGATTCACGGTCCATGCGGAGATAGTTGTAAAGATCATATTGGTCAATGTAGCAAGCATTCTCCAAAAAAGTTTCAAGACGAGACAAGAATGGATGAAAACGGATATCCAACTTATCGTAAAACAGATACCGCTACTTAAATATAATCGCCAAAATGGAGGCACGACTGACAATCACTTTGTAGTAACTTACAATGTTAGATTATTAAAGTTCTTGAACTCGCATATTATTGTGAAAGTAGTTTCTAGCATAAAATCAGTCAAATATTTATAAGAATATATCTTTAAGGACATGGTGCTGCTTCCGTCATAATTAGTAATGCTAATAACAGCGAAAATGTTATTCATCATGATGAAATAAAACATTTCATAGACACTCATGCTGTTAATAGGTTGCCAGTATATTTGCCTGATCAACAAAGTGGTACTATTGATGATGCTGAAAGTAAAGATGCGATAAGAAACGCATTGGAAAAAGAGACTATGGTTATCAATTGTTCTAATTTAAATGGTCGTGATACTGATGCCAAACGATATACATATTAGGAAATTCCATCACACTACGTATTTAAAAAATATAGTGGATGAAAATTATCAATTTGGCAAAAACGAAAAACAAAATTTGACGTTATTGGGCTATGTACTCCATTAGTCCGACTACAATAGAACTATTCTATCTGAGGCTATTACTAATAACAATCAAAGGGGCTATAAGTTTCCAAGATCTAAGAACTGTTAATAAACAAACTTATGATACTTTTCAAAGAACATGTTTAGCATTAGATATCATCCAATATGATGCAGAGAGGGATCGTGCTATGGCAGAAGGAGAAGTTTGGATGATGCCCCAACAATTAAGATATTTATTTGTTTGTATTTTAATATACTGTCAACCTATCAATCCTGAGGAACTATGGGATAAATTTATATATGCTATGTCACAAGATTTTCAAAGAAACTGTAATCTACGATGCCACAAATAACTAAATTTCGGAACGATATTGAAATTCACGATGACGAGGTATCGCTTACTCAACATGAACAACCTGGTCAGACTCAGTACCACAAATTAAATGAAAAACAAAAATGTATTGTAGACACAATCCTTAATGTTGCTTTGTCGAACGAAGAAAGGCCTTTTACCCTATCGGAATAATCGAAAAGAATCGGAAAGAAAGTACCTTTCCGATACTTTCCAATTTCTGTGTGAACTTTGCTTCCGTTTCTTTCCGAACGCTTTCTCTTTCCGAAGCTTCCCGATGCCTTTCCGAACTGGAGGCTAACTAGAGAGACACTCTGTACTGATCGGAAAGAAATCGGAAAGAAACGGAAGCAAAGTTCAAATATTCCTTTCCGATTCTCTTTCCGAATTCTTTCCGAAACCTTTCAGAATCTTTCCAAAGCGGTCTTTCCGATTCTTTCTTTTTTTCCGGCAGGGTACGTCATGTTTTTATATTGATGGACCTGGTGGCTCAGGAAAAACATACATTTATACAACTAGATATCATTAATTAAAAGCCAAGAAAAAAAATATATTTACAATGGAATTTACAGGTATTGTAGCAATATTACTTCCACAAGGAAAGACTGTACATAAAACTTTCTGTATGCCAGTTCCTTTATTTTATGATTCCGTCTCCCGTATAAAAACTCAATCTAAAGATGCTTAATACTTACGAGAAGGAGACATTTTTATTTGGGACGAATCTCCAATGGCGTTAAGGTATGCTTTGTAATTAGTAGATCGAACATTACGTGACTTCATGAATGTTGATTCATCACTTGGTGGAAAAATTATAACTCTTGGCGGAGAATTTAGGTAATTACTGCCTGTGAAAACTCATGCAACTCGCAGCGAATTAGTAAATTTATCCATTAAATTCAGTTCACTTCAAAAACATGTCTCTGTATTTCGACGGGTGAGTGGAAGAACATAGTGTCTGATTTTTGTTTCAAGAGACGTCGTATCTGGCCACGGTTCCAATATATGTCGTAGCTAGCTTGTGGTTGAACAGACGTAGTATATCGCTCGCAGATTCAAAAGACATCGTATCTCGTTGACCGTCCCAGAGACGTCGTGTACTTCTTTCGCGGTTCAAAAAACGTCGTACCTCGTTCGCTGTTCAAAAGACGTCGTACCTCGCTCACTGTTTGCGAGAAGTCGTATGCATCCAAGTGTCCAGGTTGGTCGACTATGGAGCCCAGTTATTGCGCTATATATATTTTTTCTATTTGAAGTACCTGGTGTGTAATTGTAACATTATTTACTTTTGTTTATCTGAATATAATAGAGAAAATAAATTGAGAAACTGGTTACCCAATACAAAATGAGAGGTTGTTCACAAAAAAAGCTCCGATTCGAAATCATCTTACGAAAAACATCCGTTGACCGAGCTCGAGACAAAGTGTATCGAAGTTGCCCACTAACCGCAAAGAATATCGCTCAAATCTCTTAGCCGTGAAAAGTATCTGAACCCCCCCCCCCTATTTCTGAGATGAAAACTGTCCATTTCTTTAGTGGGCTTAAGGTTTGCTGGTTAGGGAATTGCAGGCTTAGGGTTTTTGGGCTTGGTTTTTTTAGGCTCGCAGGTAAGGGGATAGTGTGTTTAAAATTTGTAGGCTCGGGATATGAGCCGTTGGGATTTACAGGCTCTGGTTTAGTCAAGTTTTTGTGGCCAGATCAATTACACACCAGGTACTTATAATAGAAAAAATATATATATATATATAGTGCACCAGCTAGGCTCCGGAGTCGACCAACCTGGAAATTTGGATACATTCTAGTTAATTGAAAAAGAGAAAAAATATAGCGTGCACTTCTAGCTGGACTGCGTAATCAACCACTATGTATAGTTATAGCCGTAGGGTTTTCAGAAATAATTCTGTATCTCATTTTTGAAGATATTGTTTATTGTCAGCAGCATAATTAATTTTTAATAATTATTTACAAATATTTTAGAAATTATTTTTTTAATAAAGTATATTGTGCCGTTTTGTTGAAAATTTTATACTACGGCGAATCGTAAACAGCGGGCGAGTTACGACGTCTTCTGAACAGCGACACTACGTTCTTCCACTCACTCACCGATTTTTACTCACAGAAAATATGAGTACTTTACCGCAAGAATCAGAATTAGAAAAGAATTTACTGGAATGGAATTTGGGTTAGACAAATGCGCCAAGGTTTATTTGAAGCAAGGAAAACTTAATGGCATCCCTGAAGATCCTGAGCTCGTTGATAGAAGCGTCATACGACATCTTTGCACTGGAGAGACTTATACATACCTGGGCGTGCCACAGAGCCGCATTCAGGATGTGACATCTATTAAGGATACTCTCCGAAGCAGATACAAACGTCTCATCCGTCAGATTTGGTCTTCCGAACTGTCGGCAAGGAACACAGTATCTGCAACGAACATGCTTGCCTTCCCGGTACTACTCTATTCATTTGGAGTAGTTCCATGGACGAAGAACGAGCTCAGATCTCTTGATATCGGGACAAG
>NC_046657.1:134245420-134274266 GCF_010883055.1 Belonocnema kinseyi | reverse complement strand
GCTCCTCTAAATGCTCCTAGGGAAATTGAGTCAATTGTCGAGAATGGGAAGTGCCGCATATACTGGAACTTTATATTCTCGACAATTGTTTTTGTTGCTCACACGAGGCCTGACATGGTTCTTCTTGACTTCGAGAAGCGAAACATGTTCGTTATCGAATCTTCGGCACCAGCTGACAAAAACGTCATAGCCAAGGAGAATGAAAAAAAGAGAGGTATCGAGACCTTATAAGGGAGTTGCAACGATTGTACCCGGAATATTCGGTTAAACTGATCGTCCTTATCATCGGCGCTCTTGGAGGTGCCAAGCTTTAACTTGCTAAGAGCCTAAAAAGCATCCCTGCGTGTCAACAATATGCTAGAACACTTGCGGGAAAAATGCAGAAGGCGGTTGTCCTTGGGTCACTCCGTGTTCTTAGGGTGCACGAGGCTTTTGCTGGATCGTCGTATTGATTCCTTTACAGACTGTAACCACCTATCTCACAGTTGTGAGACGTGGTTGTGGCTGAAATTTACCGCGATTTCGCTGGAAGCGGGTGCAATTTTTCAGATTAGAACCCGCTCCCGGTGAAATCCTGCGGTTTTCCTTATGACAAATTTTTAATTATATATATATATATATATATATTCTAAAGTTAAAATGTAATCATTTCAATTTAATGTTCCATTAATTTTGTTTTTGTCAAAACTAATTTTTTTTACTGAAAATGTAAAAATTCAAATCGACACTGAGATATTTTTGAGATCCGGCCTGTTTGTTCCCAGGTAATAACCGGTAATCCGTCTGTGCAACAAAAGGCTAGAGGTTGAAGTATTGAGGTCAGACGTCAACTAGCAGAGATGATATGATCGTGAATCACTCCATTTTTGTTGATAAAAAGGATGTAGTTTTCAAGAAAATTATTTCTAAGAGAAGCCCGCATTAAAAAATATTATAATATTTAATATTCAATAAACAGATAATGCCATTTTATCATTATTGTAAGCGTGGTTTAGCACGAACGAAACTGTTTTGTCCCAAATTCTTCAAGCAGAGATGATATGATCGTGAATGAGTCACTTTTTGTTGATAAAATATATGTAGTTTTCATTAAATTTATTTCTAAAAGAAGTCCCCATTAAGAAATATTATAATATTTAATATTCAATACACAAAAATGCAATTTTATCATGATTGTAAGCGTGGTTTTGCACAAACAAAATTGTGTTGTTCCAGTCTTCAAGCAGAGATGATATGATCCAGCATCACTCACTTTTTGTTGATCAAAAATATGTAGTTTAAAAAAAATTATTTCTAAGAGAAGTCCGCCTTAATAAATATTATAATATTTATTATTAAATAAACACAAATGCAATTTATTATTATTGTAAGCATGGTTTTGCACTAACGAAATCGTTTTGTCCCAAAGTCTTCAAGCAGAGATAATATGATCGAGCATCACTCACTTTTTGTTGATCAAAAAAAGTATCCGATTCACACTATCGATATTGGAAATCAATACTTAAAAATCATGGCAATGGAACTTTTTAGCCCCAAAAATATGGAATATGATATGATATATGATATCGCAATATTAGGCTATGTAATAACTGCTATCCACAGAATTTAAGTTTTTCACTCTAAAGTAATATGTATTAAATATGTAGCTGAAGTTCCGAACGTTCAAAACAACGAAATATTTTTCCCCATTTTTATTTTATCTATCAATATTGTTCCAAATGCATTTGAAAATATGCATTATAATTATGTTTCAATAATAAATGAATTCCAGTATAGATTAACAAACATTTTAGCCCTTTTTATAATTTACATAATTATCAGCAAAAAAATTTCGTTCATTTGAACGTTCGGAACTTCAGGTACATGTATTAAATGTTTTATCGCAATGGTGCATCATTGGAAATTTCCAAGATCCTTTGATATTTGCCGACATGGGCGACATATTTTATATGATGTTAAACAATTCTCGGTAAACAAAATTCCATTCTGATGACGTCATCGTCGATTCCAAACATCGAGTTCGTGTAAACTGCCATTTTTTTCAAAAAATACGGTAAAAAATCAATTTTGAAGTTTATATATTTTCTTTGGAACTAGTTAATTTTACGAACAAATTTTCTACAGTTTAAGTAAATAAGACGATATTTTAAGTAATTC
Source organism: Belonocnema kinseyi (assembly GCF_010883055.1). Lineage (NCBI taxonomy): Eukaryota > Metazoa > Arthropoda > Insecta > Hymenoptera > Cynipidae > Belonocnema > Belonocnema kinseyi. The sequence continues at coordinate 134,272,109 of NC_046657.1, read as the reverse complement.
TGAAAAAGCAATGACCTAGCCCCAGTAGGTCATAAGTTCTGGCCTCTCAAAGTGGTACCACTTTTGACCTATTTTTTTAGGGCCAAATGATTCGTGTTCAGTTTGCTTTAAAATACTTCGTTTGTGGGGAATATTACACAGAGAAACCTTCTTCTGCACTATTTTTTGAAAACGACACTTCATTTTATTATTTGAAAAGAGCATGTTTTCATTATAGGTACGCTCACACGCTGTTGGAAATAACAGTCACACTAAAAGCATTCTAATATTTATCTTAATTGTAAACATTAGAAACTATATAAATACATATTCTTATTAGAAATTATTTTATATTGTATGATGAAACAGAAAAAATCGCATTATGGATAAGTGTAGCACAATTTCGTAGGAATTCGGCGGGAATCGAACTATCTATAGCTATAAGGAATCGACTACATATTTATTTGAAGTCATTCAAGAAGTCATTCAAAAACTACTGTACAATACTCGAGGCATGGATCGGGATCGTGGAGAGAATGCAACATTTTGAAAAATATCGTGATGTATCGTAAAATTATCAACGGCCCCTTATAACTGTATAAGAGAGCTCTAAATTTCTATTGAAGTAAGTAATTAATTTACAACAATATTTAAAGTAACACATGTACTTTATTCTACTTAAAGGCGGATAAAGAAAAGAAAAAGAAGACCAAGAAGAAGGAAGAGGCACCCGCAGCAGTGGAGGCAACAGAAGCTGAACCTACAATTGCACCAGCAAAAGAGGCAGAGCCTGAACCAGCGGCAAAATCTCCGGCAGAGTCAAATAGAGCTAGTCGTGGTAGCAAACGGGCTAAACGCTCTGGTTCTAATGTCTTCTCCATGTTCTCGCAGAAGCAAATAGCTGAATTTAAAGAGGTACATTCCAACGTTTAGCGATCCCCATTGCTTCCAATTATAATATTTAATAATAATAACAATTTTTTAAATGAGCACATAATATTAACATTTCATTAACAAATTTAATGATTCTAACTACGAAAAATTATAATTCAATTACTATTACCTAGTTTGAAGCATCTCGTGCAGAAATTTTAGGCGGGGTGCCAGTCGGGTCCCGATCGGGAAAAATGTGGGCCCGATAGGGTAATTTGTCTAGCGCCATACCGAAAATGAAAGGTCTACCCGAAAAGATCAGATCTGGGCATCCAAAATGAGGCCTGATCTAGCCCAGATATGACCCTTTTAATTTTTTATTTCTATGATTGGTGAAAGTTTCAAAGTTTTCATATTAATATTTTTTCAACCTTGTATTTTACAAAGCTTAAATTTTTCAATATTCTACATTATATATCTTTATACATTATATCTCATTTTCAATATTCTACATTATATTAACTGTTTGTATTGCTTGAAGATATCGATAAGAGTTTGCATTTCGAAGAAAACTATTATGCTTTGACAATCAATGTTCAAATGTTCAGCAGCAAAATATAAAATTCTAAAAAGCTGGAAAACATTTGTTTGTTTACATAAATAGTGAATGCGCTCAAAATGATAACGCTTTCTGGAATGCATTGCTGGAAACTTTCAGAATCTAGAAATGAATTATGATGTTAATTCTAGCGAATTAAAGCTTACCTTTGTCTTCATTGCGGATATAAGAAATCTCACCAACAATTCTGTGATTCCGAAATCGCAATTTACTTTTTGCTTTTGGCATTTTGAGTTCGCTAACCCGACCCGACGAGGTTCTGACGCTAAGATTAAAAAAAAATAATTGGACTTTTCATTTTAAAAAATGAGTGATGTGAATAATTAACGCAGAGTCAATCATTAGTAAGTAACAGCCTACATCAATATGTATACTAAGCAACAAGTAAGCCTTTGGGTCCAGGAAATATAGCCTCAAAATTCGTAACTGATGAAATTAAAACTAGACACTTTTCAACATTAGGGCTAAATTATATTAATTTTTTATCTTGAAACTCAATGTGAAAGAAGCTCAACTATATTTTCATTCAACAAGCAAACTTTTTGGTTTAAAATAATCAAAATATTCGGATTGTCAAACGAAAATCTTTAGTGCAACTAAACAACTAGCAATGCCAACCGAATTTGTGTTGAATCAACTAAATATTTTTGTAAATGTACATTACTGACAAGTACAGGCAATAACTTTCTATATACATTTAATATTCTCACAACCATACACACATATCCGTTTTTTAACTAATCGGCCAGTTGTAGAATTGCCACTTGGCCGGCTTGCACCGGTTGAACCGGCACAAAGGGCTTGAGGCCGGCTACCAGCAGAAGCGCGTAAAAGCCGGCAGAGCCTTCAAAACGCGTGTATGAAAGTACAAACTTAAATATTGGTAGAAAATGTGTTTGACTCTAATTTTTTTTTTGTAAAGGCTTGTCCAAAACATTAAATAATAAAGTTGAACGTATATAATTTATATCATAACATGATACTTAAAAAATGGTTTTGTCCTTTTTTGGATATACAATAAAAAAAATGGTTCCTGGATCTAGTAAATTTTCTTTGGTTCAATTCAATCGCCGGTACGGATGGGGACGATAGAATATGAGTGTATTCCAAATAAATGAATACTTGCTACCTTATGCTTTGAACAAGCGTGCATTTTCTTAATCTGAGAAAATGTATTTTTAGATGGAACATCACACTTTATTCTTCTAAAAATGTATTTTATTACTTTATATAGAGACCATTCAAATCCAGAACGTAGTTTACTTCCAATAAATCATTTCCGACACTCTTCAAGAATATATTTTCTTAATCTAAGAATATGTAGTATCGGAGCAATAGACTAGTGCCTCAACGAAATTCGTACTTGAGAAAAGTCTGTTAGACAAAAAATCTGAATTCTAATCACCAGTTTATGAAAATTAAAAACACTATTTCTCAACGAAAAACAAAATTGTTTTTAAATCGTACTCGCCGAGGATTCGAACCCAACCTAAACAACGTACGAGGGTGGGGTGAAAATTTACCGACCTGATAACGAAAAACAACTTTTTTCGTTTTTTTTCACTTAATTTTTCCACATGATTTTCCTCAGGAGTGATATATTTCTCATAACGGTGCTCCTATGCAGTGATACCAGTTTTATAAATCGATTCGTTAAGCCACTCAAAATATTCATTTACAGTATCGATGACTTCATCGTTGCTCTGAGAGATTTTACCTCTGAGCCATTTTTAAGTTTAGGGAACGGTTGATAGTCGCTCGGAGCCAAATCTGGTGAATGTGGTAGATGAAGGAACAATTTCAACTTCAATTTGTTGATTTTAGCCATCGCAACGTCCGACCTATGGGTAGGTGCGTCGTGATCGACTGTTAGCAAAATCGGCACCCACCTAGCACAGTGCTTCTCCATGTCCAAATGTTCATATAGAATATTGCGTACAAGCTCAGTTGACATACTAGTAGCCTCAGGTATCTCACTTATCTTTAATCTGCGGTCCTCTATCACCATTTTATGAATTTTTTTCACCATTACGTGATTTGCGACCTCAACGGGGTGTTTTAAACGTGTTTCGTCAGAAGTGCTCGTGCGACCTTTCTTAAATTTAGAAACCCACTGTTTAACCATCGAATATGATGAAGAAGAGTCTTTCAGTGTGGAAACAATTTTTTCTTTAATTTGAAGTGGTGTTAGGCCTTTTAAATAGAAGTATTTGATGACCGCACGCTCTCTGATTTCTCTATTTTTGCACAAACAATCGAGGTGTATTGTTCAGTAGGCTTTCAAATGTATACTGATAGAGCAATATACTGGAGACAGCATTGCTAGACACACGAAGTGAAATTATGGAATCGGCATCTTAAAATTATGGTACATTATGGTACAGGCTTACAAGACGCATGCGCGGCACGAAATTCAAATTGAAGTATTGCCAACCACTTCAAAATTTAATATTTTTCATTAATAAAATTATAGAATAACATTTTATTAATAAATATAACAATATTATGTTTGAATAAAATTTATTTAATAACAATCTTTTATGAAAAATGTTAAATATATAATAATTAATTATATTATTATATTACATTTGGAATGTCTTTGCACTAAATGTCTTTACGTCATATAAGAATAAACTTTTCTCAGCCTTCATCTCAAAAACAAGTATTTTTTAACTTGAAAATAGACTACAAACTATTGCAAATACTGATTATTAATCAAAAACTATTTCGCGCTCTTGATTTTCTGAGTCCTTATTTTCAGATTCCCTTCTGAAGTCTATTTCTCTTACCTTGTACCAGAAAGAGTTGACTGTGACTGCTTCAGAGGTAACCTGAGGTAACTTCCTCCACTGATCATCGGTGGTCTGTATTAAATTTAAATAATCAAGAGAAACAATACGCGTCACTTCTTTGATAAGTGGTTCAATACTAATTGGTCTTTTTGGATTAGTGGAAATAGCTACCTCAGGATTGAGCCGTGCCATCTTCGAAAAAAGATTATTTTCTCTAACGTCATAACGCTTTTTAATTTCTTCACATACAGTAATTAAAAACTGACGACATCGACAGAGCAAATCGGACACTTCGTCTGTTTTATTTGCAATTTCGGCAGTTTGAAGTTCACGCATAATTTTGATTCCAAAGTACATTTGGTTAAGTGGTACAAAGATTGAATCATCCGCAGGATTGATGAATTTAAGTTTGACTTTGTTGAGACAATCAAGATTCATATATCCTAGTAATAATTCGGTTTACAAAGTTTTCATTTTTCCATCCATGTGAGTGATGACAACTTTATCACTTTGAAAATATTCATTTACTCCAGCGATCTTCGATTAAACTCATTCTAAGAAGAAGCAGAACATCTTAATAAATGGATTGTTAAGATCATTGTAGATGGATTCTGCGGGAACTAATCTTTCTTCATGCTACTTCAAAGTGAAAAAAGTTTGAAGGGGTAGCCATTGTTCCAAAATTCGTTTCACAACCTGAAAATAATTATTTAAAACGCTAATTAAAGGCAGTATAGGGATCAAAATTTTAAATGTTATCAGAGTTTGTCTTACAGAAATTATAAAATTCTATTATCAAATACCTGTAAAAGTGATAACCATCTAGTTTGCGAAAGTACTAATTTTTGTGTGGTTCAACTTCAAAGAACACTTGAAACTCGACAAACTGAGCATGACTCTCGCTACTCTGTTTAAAAAAAGAATAAATATTCCTTGTCAAGTCTTTACAACGCCGAGGTAATTTTTCGCAGCCCTTGAATGCACATATGTCCAAAGAATGGCATATACATTTTATTAAAATGAGACCAGGCAACAATCTTTACATTCTCGTAGCCATACCGTTTTCCCTTCCACACATTGTACTACAAGAATCACTGGCAAAACCAATGAGTTGAGTAACAGGTACATTATCTAATTCAAAACATTGCACTAAACACTTAAATAAACGACTGGCAGTGGCTCCTTCAATAGCTGCATCAAAATCGTTCCCATTGAAGACATTCACCGGCTTCCAAAATTTCATCTTTGTAGACTTAGATATTTCATAAAAAAAGCGAACACAAACAGCCATATTTTTAATAGTGCCAATATCTGTCGATTCATATGGTGCTGAATTTAGAAGTTTTCAAAATAGAAGCTAAATCTTCAGTATGGCATTTTCCAATGACATTCTTTATAAATTTAGTCGACTTAGTTCTTCCAAGTCTAATTGATTTTGCAATATTTGAATTATGAAAAGCGGACTTTAAAACACCTTTCATATAAACAAAAAAATAACATATAACTACAAGGAATGTATTATTTTTAACTTTTGTCAAATTTGTCAAATACTTTCTCATATTTTTCAAATATAATTTTCTAATAGATATAGGTAAATATTAGATTTAAAAAGTTGAAAAATTCAATTTTTATAATTTCCATGCCTTTCTGGGAAAATAATACAAAATTAAGTTTCATATCGAATGAATTTTTTAAAGTGAACTTTTCAGTTTTAACCTGTTGGAATTCGGATTCTAAGTTAAATTTTCTATTAGAAACTCACGGAGTAATGGCAATACTTTTTTTGCAGCGTTGAAAATTTTTTTTAAATGTCATTAACTTCTGCAGAAGGTGACTTCAAGCGTATCCATAATAGCTTAAGTAGTATGTTGCGCGCGAAGTTAAAAAATAAAATTCTCTCTTACTTGCAACGCAGCGTTGTTGTCTGAGGTTTCCACTGTGCGACGCTAGCATCCTGACAAAATTCTGCAAGTTACCGACGTAACGCTTATGAACTACTTCTAACGGAAGATGCACTTGTAGGTGCCTTCGGCCCATGTACTATAAATGGCAGGTATGTTATTTTTTAAAGTTTTTAACGCTGCAAGAAAAAGTATTGCGATTACTCCGTGAGTTTCTAATGCAAATTTGAACGTAGAATCTGAATTTTAACCATTTAAAAGTTGATTTTGCTGTTTTTTTTTTTTTTCAAAAAGGAACAGAATGGGGACCCAATTGGGTCTTTACGGGTACTTTGTAGAGGCTTTATTCGGTTCCTCCAGTCCGCCAGGGAAAGCGTAAAGTACACAGAAAGATAAAGAAGTAGAAAAATTAATAGGTACTTTTCACCAGTTTGGAATGTTTCGTTGCCTCTGAACGTTTTTTTTTATCACAGAAATATCAGCGATAAATTCTGTTTTGCACAAAATGCATTGTGCACGTGTTGAGTCTTTGTCAACCGGTCTTAACCAAGAAGATCTTGTGGGGTCATTTTGCCATTCTACCTTGTATTTTTGAGTCTTTTGTTACGTTCTCTTCGAAATATCTCCTCGTATCTTTTTTATTCGTTCAGGTATTTCTGAACAATTCCTCTTTCGACTTTCCCGGGATAATTCACGTTTTTTTCAGCTATTTCGTCTTCTTCATTGCACCATGCGTTGACAACAGATGTCAATTTGTAACCGTAATGAACCGAACCATTTCATTTGTTGATTCACTTATATGAAGCAATCTGCTTCATATAGCGCGGAAAATAATTCTGATTGGCTATTCTGCGTCATTATTTTGGTTAAAAAAAAAACTAAAAATAGAAATATTTTACAATTATGGTATATTTAAGAGGTATGGTACGCGAGGGATAGTACATGGTACAAGTCTCTAAATTATGGTACGATTACATAATTATGGTACGGTCTGGCAATACTAACTGGAGAATTGATATACAAGCTAGTGAGATATAGTACTATAGAATACTAGATCAACGAAATAATCAGCAACGAGAGGTAATCCAGCAGCAGCCAAGTGGGCCGCCGAATGGAATTCCGCAGACAAGCGCGACAAATCTTAACAGTACAGGTACGTCATCGATAAGCGCGCCGAGTCTCAACAATAGGGTTACGTCATCGGCTCAAGTTGCGACGAGCGTAGAGGTAGTTCCGCGAATTTCATTAAACTCGCTCGGAGATTTAGTTGGTGAATTTCACGGAAATAATGAAAAATTCGAAAGCTGGATTCAGCAATTGCTTTTAGTCCGTAGATCGTATACATTGAATGATGACTTTGGCGAATAATTATTAGCAGTAAAGTTAAGAAAAAAGCATATAGCTGGTTTCATTCAAAACCGGAACATTTGAGTATGCCTATCGATAAATTGATTGATGATATGAAAAAAATTTTTTACTCGCCTTTGACTAAATTTAATTTACGAAAGAAATTTGAAAACAGACTATGGCTTGACACTGAATCTTTCAGCGAGTATTTGTACGATAAAGTTATTTTGGCAAATAAGGCTAAAATTGATGAGTCGGAAACACATACGAAATTGTTTTAAATGTATCGCGTACAATCCCGCTAATGGCAAAGTTGAAGGTGAACTCCGAAGTATTCCGAAAGGTGATCGGCCATTTGAAACGATTCATATTGATCATGTCGCTATCTCAGATGTTTGCGTGACTACTAAAAAACATGTACTAGTGATTGTAGACAGCTTTTCAAACTTTGTTAAGCTTTATGCAGCTAAGTCTACGACATCGAAAGAAGCCATCGACAGCTTGAAAGTTTATTTTTCATGCTACAGTAAACCAAAAAATATTGTATCAGATAGAGGATCGACCTTTACTTCAACGGAATTTTCCGATTTTGTTACAGAATTTGATATAAAACACATTTTAGTTGCTACAGGCTCGCCTCAGGCAAATGGACAAGTCGAGAGAGTAAATCGAACTCTAAAACCTATGTTAGGAAAATTGTCAGACATTTAAGTTGGAAAAAATTGGACTAAAACCCTATCTGAAATTGAATTTGCTTTTAATAATTTAGTACACAAAACAACCGGAGAAAGTCCCAGTATTTTATTGTTTGGTATTCCTCAACGAGGTAAAGTGCACGATCCTATAGCTGAATTCTTAATCAATGATGTAAATTGCGAAAAAAGAAACTTAAAAGAGATAAGAGATAAGGCCAGTAAGAAAATGATTGAAAAACAAAATCAGGTAATAGCTCAAGCCAATAAAAAGCGAAAAGGCGCAGTAGTCTATGAAGTGGATGACTACGTCATGATAAAAAATTATGATAACACAGTAGGTATTTCTCCAAAAGTAATTCCACAGTTTAAAGGTCCTTATCAAGTGACTAAAGTTTTACGTAATAACAGATACGTTATTGCTGATATACCCGGTCTTCAAGTTACTCAGAAAAAATATGAAGGTGTTTGGGAACCAGCAAATATGCGTTTATGGCGAAAGAACATCTATCCATTGAATAACTGAATTACGGCATATTTCCATTCAAATATTGTATTGCTATTTTATATTATGATTATTTCCAATATGTATCTACGTTTTATACTGTATTTGATTTTATTATGCATTTGATTTTACTACGTATTTCATTTTATTATTTATTTGAAAAATAATAATAATAATAAATTTTATCGAACGACTTTGCTATACGTTCGAGGACGAACGATGGTCAGGAATGGCCGAGCTGTAAGAGTATGAGTATGCTATACGTGTGAGCCCTACTACATGTGGCATGAGAGTGTGTGCGTGTGCGTCCAGCTTATGCGAATGAACGCAAGATTTGACGGCGTTGTGATCGCTCATGAGGTCACGAATATACGACCGGCGGCGAGGTGCGACACTCTTTGTTTGACCCTGCTCTCGAGCGCATGGCGCTAAGTTACTCTTTTAACATGTAATCAATAAAATTAAGTTTATACCAAGTGGCCTCCTGCAATTAGTCGCCCACCCTTACAAATTGAAAATTTTTGAAAGACTTTAATATACCATTTTTTATTTAGAAAGATTTTAGAATTAAATTTTACTTCTTCCAAAAAAGGCTCGATACTTTTTTTTCTTCAAATATTTATAAATTTGATAAAATATGTAAAAGTAATAAACAATGAAAAATTCAAGTGAAAAATGCTTAAATAACCTTCATGACCTAAACGATTTTCTGCTGTACAAAAATCTCCATCAAGTGAGCAGTTTTCAATGTATCCAATTCTTTTATATGATACAACAATAATTTAAAATATGTGAAACATTAAATTAAGTTTCACTTATTTGACAAGGGATTTAATACTTTTTGTTTGTAAATATTTAAAACGCTTAAAAACGACTCAAAAGTAATAAATAATCAAGAAAAGTTGCAAGTACAAAAATACTTGAATAATATCAATAACAAAAAATAATCTTCTACTATACGAAAACTCATAAACCGCACAGTTCTCGATTGATTTAATTCTTTTATGATAATTTTAACTCAGTTTTTAAATTTAAATAAGAATCCCTAAACAGTAATTTAAAATATGTAGACAAAAATTGATCCTCAGTTTGAATATTACCTATTTCAAAAAGTGATCGATACTTTATTTTTATTTCAAATATAAAATACTTTGAAATCAGAAGAAAAAGAATTCTGTAAAGAAACGTGGAAAAAGCTATTATAAACCTAGACGCGGCACGGGTATAGTTCGAGAAACTAGCTATATACGGCGCTCTCGGCGAAAATGGCGATCCCCCCATGCCTCTCAACACGTAGATCGTGCAAACCAAGTACTTTGCCCCCGCACTCCTCTCGGTAAACAAGTGATTCGAATAGCCGCTACTTAGTCGGTAAATACTTAAAAATATAAAATAAAAATTTTATATTGAAGATTTTTAAATTATTATTTTCAATGAATGAATCAATTATTTGAATAAATTTGGCATGGTGCAAATATGTAGTTGCACAAGATGTACTCTTGAATTTAATTAAAACTTAATTATATCGTACTTAATATTTGTAACTGCTACTTTTTATGGAAAAATTAGTCGTTTTGTAATTAAAATGTATTCTCTATGAATAATATTATTTTATTGTTTTTAAAAAGAGGCGGTAGAAATTCTACTAAGTGAAAGTATACATTTGAAAATTCAACAAACGAGAATGAAATGTTCGCGTTTATACACATGAAAATTTTATATACACTTATATTTATTTAAAAAATTTAAAGTTTTAATTGATAAACATATTAGTTGAAATTGACAATAATTAATTTTTTAAATTAAATATGATTCTATAGCGTTCTCGCGTGTAGAATTAACGATTTAGAGTTTTGAGACGTAGAGTTAAATTTTATAGAATGACTACCGTCGCCCTCAAGATTATTAATTTGAGTCAACAATAATTCGTAAATTTTTATGTTTGCGTAGTTAATTATGAATTAAATAAATTATAATTAAAAGATAAAATTGTATAATAGAATTATTTTTTATTATACTTGATTTTTTATATACAGTGAGACTCTATAGCCATTTCGAGAATTGATGCCACGCCGCAGGTAGGTGTAACAGGAACTGCCCGGGGTGCGCGGGGTCAGCGATTGTCACTCAGGCGAGCACTGAGGAGTGAACAAACAAAATCGGAGCGGGCTATAATGAGTTAGTTCCCACCCACCGTCAGCCCCAAAGTCGACGCAATAGAAGAGTTTCACTGTAATATTTTATAGAATTTTTTTTTACTATTCGGTTTTTTCGTGGTTAAAAATTACTTTTTTCTCTGGAAATTGCAATTTATATATTTTTTATTAGAAAAATTATCCTTCATAAGTTGAAAATTCAACTATTTGATAGGAAAATAATTTTTTGTTTGTGAAAAATTCGTCATTTTGGTAAGAAAATTAATCTTCTTTGTTGAAAATTCATTAGATATTTCGACTTTAAATTTTAGGAATTTAAAATGTTTCATATTCAATTCAAATCACTTGAAAGTGAGTTTTAAGTAAAGACTGATACGAGAATTCTTATTAGCTGTAAGGCACAGCGTAAGTTACAAGTTTGAGATAATAAAAGACCATGTGATGCTATTCGTGACCGTCTTACCTAAAAACCAGCTGATGTGTAAAATGTGAAAATTATTTCGAAAATATTTATGAAAAAATGAATTACCTTTTCAAACCCTTAAATTCTCTAATTAGATAGTTTTTCTTTGTTAATCCTTGGTGGGAAATTTATTACAAGTAAGAAAAATTATAACTATTTTTACAGGAAAAAAACAATGAATATAATCATTTTTAAAATATTAAGAAATTCAGGTCGCCGTTTTAATCAAGGAAACAAATTTCTGGTCATTTTCCTGTTTGCAAAAAAATTATTTAATTCTTTTATTTCCTTGGAATTCTTTGCTTTTACATTTTGTTTTGTAATAGCCTTAATTGCTGAGATGCACCCCTATAAGCCTCATGTTTCTTTTGAATTTTGTTGGATTCTTCGAATTCCTTGAATCATTTATGAACTATTTAGATTTCTTTGTAGCTGCTCATCCAATATGGCTGATGTTAATGTGTCGATGTGCCGAGGGTGAATGATTTTAGTAACATGGTTTATCAGCTTTCTGTTTTTATTTCCTTTTTTCTATTTAGGTAATCGACACAATTTGCACCTTACTTTGCTGGCATTCATATCCAACCTGATCGTTTACGGTAGATGTCGATTTCTTTCTGGGAGAAAAACTGCATTTGCAGGCCTAGTTTACCGGCCCAACATTCTAACGGTTGCCACAGCTGCACAGTATACACGAGTTTGCATCTCTAAAGCAGTTTTTGCTACGATCAAATACGTAGGTAAAACCTTGCTGTCGAGATGTGCTATTAGTGCACGCAAATCATTTCTGATGTTTATTTTGGGCAGCGAATGCCTTAGTTTTGGTTCTACATATCTGAACTCTAGTAAAGCATGACCAAAATTCCTTTCGAGGAGCTGCTGTTTTTCTGGTATTTCCCTATCCACATCATCGTTATTAATATCCGGATGTTGTTCTAATCGATCCGGTACATGATGTTCCTTATCCCTATCACCTATTCCTTCAGCATCAATCAAGTCTTCGTTGTCCACATCTTCCAAGGCGAGTTCATCAATAGGAAGCTTCTGTTCCACTTCCATCTTGATAGCAGTTATTTGAACAGCCGAAAGCAGTCTGTTTATACATATTGAGCGTTTCTGGTCTACCAGATTCTGCTTAATTTATTTTTGTGGCTAGCTCTGAGTATTTAAGTAAGAAAAGTCTATAATGTTCTCTCATCAGACTTTGCCCACATTTCTCTGCCAAAAAAGAAAGGCGCATAATATCTCTGTTTATATGGTATGTCCATTTTCCTCGCTTTTTTGGTTACTGAACCTCTGCTTCTGCCTCTGCATCAATAGGTTGAGGAAGAACTTCCATTGCTCCTGCTCGAGCGTTTGACGCGGCTTCCTCTAACTGATGTTCATTGCCATCGTTTTTCCACGCCAAATAAACCTGTTGTTTATTCTCCATTGCTCGGTCTTCTATCACGTGTAGATTAGTTCCGATGTCCTTCACCTTTGCAATAAGATCTCTTAGTGTGACTTTCTCTATATTAGGATACTTTGCGGCATATTTCGTTCTTAAATTGTATGCTTTTTCCATTTTCGTTTCAAACTGCGCAACTTCGTAATAGAGACGGACCAATTCCTCTTTCATTGTGGTATCCCAATTGATGCTCTCCCACGGTATTTCTGTCGAGGTAGTTGACTGCAAATAGCTAACGCTAGCCAAAGCATCCTCAGAAGGCACTGTTGATGTTCCACTGCTTACCGTTTGTCGCAGTTGTTTTCGCTGGCCAGCTGTTTGATTAGTGAGATCCGCCTGACCATCTCGCAGCTCACCATTGCCATCGTTCCGCATACTGTGGTCTCTAGTTGTAGCTCCAGGGGCGCCCCGGCGATCCTCGGGAAGCCACATGCGTTTAAATATTTTTAATATGCTTCCCATTATTATTTGGGTTTTGGTGTTCTGCTTAGTCCCTCTCCGCTTCGTCATCAGACTATTCGGCATGGGAAACCCTGTCAGTAGCAATGCTACCGCCAACAGATCCGTCAAAGTAATGAGAGGAAAGCTAAAGCCCTACCGCGACATCAACACAAGAATACCTTCGGTAGGGACATTATTATTATTATCATTATTATTATTGGAAATAAAGTGTACAATTTTTACCTAATTTATAATATTCTACATAATGCGCCATTGTCATATTTTTCTCTTACGTTACAATAAAACAAATATGTACAAGGACAAGTCTATAATTTCATAAGAGTTTCATTTATTGTAGAAGGCATGATAATAATGTTAAAGAAATGTTCATTAATGACATTAAGAACGGCCCGGAACCCCATCAACCTGAATGTTGATTGTGAGAGTGTAGGTTTAATGATTGTTCACTTAAGGAATTTTTCTTGTTTAAAAATTCGTTTAAAATAACAGTAAGCACCGAACGAAATTTGAAAATATACCGCTAAATATCAGACGTTATAAATATTTGAATTACTATAGATAGTTAATAATTGATAGTAGTAGATAATTGATATTAGGAGAAATTAAAAATAATGTCAAAAAACACAATGATTGGCGACGATGACACAGTGATTAGCATATACCAATGATTGTATGATTGGCCAGTGAACGGAGGCTGACTCGACGTGAAACTTTCTAATATTTCAAATGATTCTACATAGGAAGTTTTAGATTCAGTTTCTGCACAGATATTCGTCTTGAAAGTGAAGTATAAATTTTCCAATGGTAAAAGGAAATGTACCCTAACTTTCTGTCGGTAGTTAAATATTCATTAGAAAAATCTATTGGATTGAAATACAAGCGCTTGTCTTAAGAAAAAGGCTACGTGACTTCTTATTATTTTTTTTTTCAAGCGAAACTTTGAAAGAGAAATTTGAATAATGAAATTTGATTAATTTGATTTATGAGAAAAAGTTTATTTGTTTAATGTTAAGATATATTGTAATGTTTTATCTCTTTTAAATAATTAAGGTTATTCGGAAACTTCATTATGTATGAAATCTATTTATTTTTAATGAAATTGCAGGCGTTCAGTTTAATGGATCACGATAAAGATGGCATCGTTAGCAAAAGTGATTTGCGTTTCACCTTCGATCAGGTGGGACGTCTTGCCAACGAGAAGGAATTAGATGAGATGATTGGAGAAGCATCTGGTCCCATTAACTTTACCCAATTACTCAACCTTTTCGCTACTCGTATGTCAGGATCTGGAGGTAAGATGAACCAAAATTTAACATATTGGTAAATACATATGAAAAGGGAACAATTTTGCGACATGCGAGTAGGACGACACATAATGGTTTGTTGAATATTATTCACAATTCAGAAGTAAAAAATCTTTTAACCTCATATTGAATATGTGTAATGCAAACCGATTATAAGTGCAGCAGCAAAACATTGTTAAATTGACTTCTTATTCTCAAATATTATTTTAACAAATTGAATCATAGGCATTCAGTGTATATGACGCATCGTATTCAGTAATATTGCAGATGTTCCTTTTGTCTTTCGGAACATAGTGAACAACTGTGAGCACATTTCTCTTACTTTTACGTGACTCCACACAGAAAAAAACAAAAGTTGAAATGTGATGCAGGCGATGGACTATTTACTGAGTGGCAATAAGTGAGAAGTAATAGCTAACTAAGAACTAGTTCTCCGAAGTCAAGAGAAACTTCTGATAATCTGGACAGATCATGCGAAATTTGTCCAAATCTTAGGAAATCTTGCTTACTGTCGGAGAGTCACGAAAGTTCTTCTAAACTGATCTCAAATCAGCTTCGATCATTGCCCTAGTAACATGGAATATTGCCTGAATATTTAACAAATATTTCCTGTCATATTCCTAATATGGGTGGAAATGTGGTAGAAATATGGATACAATATCTATATGTCCACTTTTTGCAATATGAGGTCGATATCTTCGGTGGTTTCGTACCAAAAGTGTCCGCTAGATGGCAATACAGGAGGAAGTTTACTAGCTATCTACCATAATGATAACTTTGAGATAACTATAATGATCACCTCGAGAATTTATTCCTTCTGATAATTATGCAATTTTCTGAGGGACAAGAACACGATGCTTTTCGTTCGAGATCGCTAAGTGACACAGAGCTAAGCAAAGTGTCCTTTTTTCATAAAATCCTAAGATTTTGGGGCGAAGAGCACTTAATTAATTCTCTGCCAGAATGCTTTACTTAATTTAATTTTAAAAATCATATCACAAAATATGAATGCTCGAGATATCGACAAAGAAACACAAGGCAACCTTCAGGATCACTCGGCTCTTGCAGCACAAAAACAACTGATATTCTAAAAGAAACGACCGAACGCCATTCTTCATGCATTGTTTTCAATATCTCAACTAAAATAAATTAAGCTATCAAGAAAAACCTTTTTCAGAAGTCGTGAAAAATAAATTGCCAATGGGAAATGTCTGCATTGAGCTATAACGTACAACTGGCGCAGTAATGGCCCAGTGGTCTTGCCAACGTCCAGCGAAATCTTGGCGGACCAGTGCTGGCGCAGTACTGGGTGAATTGGCCATGCCAACGCCTAGCCAATACTTGGCGAACAAGTACTGGAGCAGTACTGGGGGAATTGCAGTTCAATCACTGTACCGATATTGGCACAAATCATTAATTAAAAATCAAGTATATATATGGTATATACACAGCATCTCTCAAGAACAGCCATGTCAGTGCTGTGCAGGAGATTTCTGAAGATTCTGTGTGGAATTTCATATCAATATTTTCAATATAAGACGTAAATTTTAATCGAGTTTTCATAAATTCTTACGGCTACCGTCATTTTTGCTGGATTCGTAATAAATATACAGAAATTCATACGCAAAATAAAGCTAAGCGTCGGCTTAACTCTGTTTAATCTTCGTGTCTAGTACTGCGCCAGTACTGCTCGCAAGCACTGGTGCAGTACTCACAGCCGGTACCGAACATAGTAATGATCCTAAGGTCCTGCCAGCACTGTGCCACTACTGGCGGTCAGTATTGCTGTGACGCTGCCAGTGCTGGCGCAGTACTGCGCCAATAGTCAATTTCCCATTGGGTTGTTTATTAGGTCGCTTTGAAAAAGAACATTGTTTTAAAATACCATGAAGAAGAAGACATCTCAGTAAAATGCTACGAAAAAAATATATCTCGATAAATGCTGAGAAAAAATCTTTTTTCTATAAGCGCCGTGAAAAGAAACCTTACTTATGAAAAAACCGTAAAAAACAACCTTTAAAAAAAAGCCGTGAAAAAAGACCGCATTCTTTAAAAACTTTTAATTAAACTGTTTTATTCCAAGAAAAAACTATAATAATTATTTTGCCGTAAAAAAGTATTATTTGTGGACTATGCAAAAAACTATAAATAAATATCAAGTTAAAATCGTGTGTTTTACGCTGTCACACAGTGGTCAAAAATCGGAAAAAGGTGGCCAAAATTAGGAAACCTTCATAAAATGGGCTAAATTCGATTACTTACGGGTTTTTCAGGTCGCTGATTACAAATCCGATGTCAAAAAGTCCGGAAACAAATGGCGAAATCCAATATGGCGCACGAGTTTGCCTGATAAACTTTCGATTATTTTCAAAATTGGTATGACGGACTTTTCAAGGTTGCTGGTTACGAATCCGATATCGGAAATTCTAATAACAAAATGGCAGATCCAATATAGCGGATGAGTATGCTAAATAAACGTTCGATTACTTTCAAAATTGGTATAACGGGGTTTTGAAGGTTGCTGATTACGAATCTGTTCTAAAAAATTCCAAAAACAAAACGGCGGATCCAATATGGTAAACGAGTATGCTAAATAAACTTTCGATTCTTTTCAAAATTAGTATAACGGGATTTTCATGGTCGCTGATTACGAATCCAAAGGCAAAAATTAGTTTAAAAATAAATTAGCCATGGATCTAATATAGCGGACCTTTATAAAGGACCTATAAGGTCATTTTGAAGAATTACTAGAATCTAATCGTTGATCAGCGATCGTAATCAGCGACCCCAAAAACACCTGAGTATAGATTTTGAAGCTCATATTTATTTTTGTTTCAAAATTTTGAAACAGACATCTTGAATCTGCTATCTTGCATTTGAATATTTCCAAATTCTTACTTAAAATTCGTAATTCGCGATCTCAAAAAACCCAGGATAAAAAGTTTCAACGTCATATATCTCTTCATTCAAAATTTTGAAATCGCTATCTTGAATCCACCCTCTTGAATTAACCTAAACTCTTGAGTTAACCTAAACAATAAAATAATTTAATGTTAAATTATATAACATATTTCATTATTAATAAAATAATAAACCATTATAATTATAACAGTAGGAAAAAGTAATTATTCACCTGCAGAAATGATGTGAAAAGATTTGCTTCCCAAGCGTTTTCATAAGTATTTTTTGACGATGCCTTCTTAATAAGTTACTTATCACGGTTATTTCATGAAGAAGTTTTTTTCACGGCGTTTTCACAAAAAATATTTTTTTTATGGCTGACATATATTTTTGTTTATCACATTTTATAGAGATGAGTTTTTTTCATGGCGTTATGATAAGAAGTGTTTTTTTCACAGCGATATACTTTACGGGTTCATTCTCCTAAGGATCGGCGATATACGCGTAAACACATCAGTCTTGCAAGGCGATGGCGCATCTCGAGCAAGGAGGGACAACCCCCTGGGGTGCGTTCCAGGCGATCACTCGGGTGAATTGGTGGGTGAAGTAAAGAAGTGGGCGGAGTTTACCAGGGTGAAGTGGAAGGACAACGGTAGAATGAACGGTTTCGAGTGTGTGTCGAGTGTATGTTTGGTGAAAGATGATTGAAGGTACGTTACACAAAAGTTTAAACAATGCAAGAAAAGGATATAAAGATTGTAATTTCTGCTTCAGCAATGAGGTCATTGTTATTCTAAACAGTGATGTGTTCAATAATAGTGGAAAGTGATGAAGATACTAAACTTTAGATGATGAAGATACTAAATTTTAGTCTGCTACAAAACTTGCGATTCCCGCCACTTCCGCCCACCAATTCCACTGTTCACTCACTCACTCTTCACCCGAGTGATCTTTAAACGGTTCACCTGAGTTAAGCCCAACACTCACCTAACGTCAGAAATAGAAATATTGAAATAAAGCCATTTTATTATTTAGTGTGTATGCAAATTATTCGACTTTATAGAAATTCTCTGTGATAATTAGAAACATAAAACGAGACTTTTCATTTAATTGTTTTTAAAACAAAAAGTTATTATTCTATCTAAAACTAGCTGATGCTATTATTATACTAGTGTTTTAATAAGGATGTACAATTTCATAGAAAGCTTGATTAAAAAACGTTAAAGATATAGCAAGTCCAAGTATGTGCATATAAAATGGAGAATTAACTCGTGAAATACAACATTTAAATTAAATTTTCTTCATTAAAGTTGAAATAGGCCTGAAAAAAGATTCTTTTATTTCTTAAAGTAAATGCATTAATTTAAAAAAACCAAAACGTGAAAAAATACAAAACCTCGATTTTAAGAAGATAAATTTCTTCTGTCCGCAAAAATGTTTCAGCCCGCATTAAATGTTTTAGCAGCCTCCATCACTGCTTTGTACAGAAGCGTTTATTTGCCTACTTCTTCGTGCTCCCTGACCATTTTAAACAGAGTGTCTCCTCCATTTACGACTCCAAAAAGAAGTCTAAAGGTTCATGCTTTTGTTCATATGAATAAGCTTTCGTGTTCCAATATCAAGGGGTCTGAACTTGCCCTTCGTACGTGGAGCCACTCCAAATAAATTGAATATATGCACTTCGAAGGTATCGCTGCGGTGGCCAACTATGAACTAACAGTGATGTGAAAAATTATTGCGCCTTATGGAACAATCTAAAAGACGCACAAAAGGAATTCGAAATATAATCAAAAGTTTTCAGCTTCATGAGTACAGGTATATTTAAATTTTCGTTAATTGAATTTCGCTCTTTATTTTGTGCAAAAATCCCTTTTAAAAACTACTTCATAATTGTTTTCACTGCTCCAAATTATAAGAATCAACATAAGTTTACCCACAATCACTATTTTAAGTCCACTTTAAACAGAAACTTTCAAAAATTTAACTTTTTATAAGCTTAGCCAGAGAGTTTCCATTTAAAAGACATCACCGTGAGTTCGTCGCCTCGCGCGCTGCCAATCATTTTTGAATTTTTATTTGGGAATTGCACATCACATTCTAAAAGTGTCTCTGTGGTAGGCCCAGGTATATATAGGTCTCTCTAGCGCCAAGGTGCCATATAGCACTTCTGTCGACGAGCTCAGGTTCTTCGGAGGTGCTATCAAGTTTTCCTCGCTTTAAATAAACTTTGGAGGCGCATTTTCCTAACCCAAATTTAAGTTCAATTTCTTAAGTGCATCGTGCGACAATAGCTAGAGCTAGATGTAGTTGCTTTTTGTTTTTAGCATAGATCTTGAGATAACCGATGTAAGATACATGAGTGAACTTACGCGTTCGATTTCCAGGATTTCCGCAAAATTACCCATAAAAATGGCGAAGTGCGATGATAAGTCTATTTGAGATTAAACCAAAAGCTTTCTCGTAATCAATCCAGGCCATGGAGAGGTCGCGCTAAGAGGATGCTGCGCCTTGGCAGATACATCTTTCGATAAGCGGGTTCTCCCGACATCCTGCTACGCCTTTATTGGAGCCGCGTTGTTCGTAAATTTTTTGCCACACAGGTTCTGTCGTCCGAATACTGCTATTACTTAGAATAACTGTGAAAATCTTATACAGTGTGTTCAGACAAGTGATAGTCCTGATATTCTCCGGGTCAGCTAAGTTGCCCATCTTTGGCAGAAGCATTGCGCGCCCTTTCACCAATTACTCTGGAATAGGCTCTTTCGACTTTAGATGTCAGGTGAAAATGCGGGCCAGCTGCTGGCGGACTTCGTAGACTTCTCTCCAAAATGATTTGACTTCCTCTAGTTTGGGTAGATAGTCGACACTAATTGGAGGATCTTGGAAGAGTCGAGATGGGTCATAGAAAAACGGTTGCTTTCCGCCAACCCATTTCTCTGCGCTTAAGACTTTTTATGTAGTCAATCACACACTGAATGCGGGACACGTTCTGTCCTGCCCAGCCAATCTTTGTGGTGAGTTGATGCATTTATTTTTTTGTCTTATAACTAGCCTTTGATTTTGTTTTACGGTTTGCATCTTTCGAAACTCTCGCTGCATAATAAATATCACAATTGATTCTTCAGAGGTGAGATTCTTTAGAAAATCTCCACGAAGCTCGTTATCCAGTCCAGCCAGATCTTTGGACTTGAGAGAAACAGTAGTTTTTTAGTGTCGCCTCTTTTTCCCTAGTGCTGGATTGTTGTGGCTGCGGAAGAGCAGGTGCTCCGCTTACATAGTCCCTTATCCGACACAGTCCCTTATCCGGAGTTGTTCGGCATGGTTTTTCAGCTGTTGATGCGAATTATGGGCGAGCTTTGAGTGTTTCGTGCACAAAATAGCATGCAGTCGAGCCAAGTAACCTCCTCATTCAGGGCCATTCTGGCATCGTAGCACTCTGGCAAGTTGCCATTTAGTCGATTGGCTCCCCCAACTCTAGAGTAGCTAGTATTGTTGTCCAATCGATTCTCGGGAGATCTGTGCGTCCGATTGTTTTTAACCGCACTTAATACAAAGCATGCTTGTTGTTATCATTGTCATAATCATTCTCCTTGACTTTGAGAAGCGAACAATGTTCGTTATCGAGTTTTTAGCAGCAACTGACAAAATCATCATAGCTGAGGTAAATGAACAGAAAAAGAGGTATACAGACCTTATAAGGGAGTTGCGAGGGTTGTACCTGGAATATTCTTTTAAACTAATCGTCTTTATCATATTTGATCTCGGAGGAACCAAGATTTCGCTGCTTAATAGCCTGCAAAGCATCCCTGCGTGTCAACAATACGCTAAAAATCTGGCGGGGAAAATGCAGAAGGCGGTTTTCCTTAGGTCGTTCTATATGCTCAGGTTGCACAAGACTTTTGCCGGATGGTCGTATTGATTCCGTCATAGGCTCTAATCACATATCTCACGGCCGTGAGACGTAGTTATGGCTGAAATTGTACCGCGATTTAGTTGGGATACGTTGCAGTTTTTCAAATTAGCACCCGCTCCCGGCGAAATCCTGCGGTTGTCCTTACGACAAACTTTTTTTATATATACATAAATTAGATTTTTCTAAAAAAAGATCTTCTCAATTTGCTTCACTAAGACTCGAGCCACAGAACTTCCGATTGCTAGACGGGTGCTTTTTTAATTAAGCTATTAAAGAGATCGATAGAAAAGTTATTTTTTAGAAATATACGCTATCTCAAGCCAAATGTTACATTCATGATAGGAGTGATTTAAAGGAATCTGTATTATCAATAGATGTAGCTACGATCGATCAGTGTAGATGTCATTTTACAATCTGTTAAAATAAAAATAAAATTATGCATTTAAATCTTCAAATAACAGAAAATACTGAACGTCATTTTTACCGTATGGAAAATAAATTTAAAAATTTTTTAATTGAATTTTTCTGAAAAAAGAATTTTTCACATCGCTCTATTTATATTATAAATCCATATATATCTATTCCCTTATTATAAATGTAACACCTGGCTTCAGGTGGCGTATGTTCCTGAGAAAAGGACTTTTCTTTAGATATCTTAATAATAAGAAATTGATAACACGCTATCAAAATTTAAAAACACGTAGAGAAAACCTTTCGTGTTCTGTAGATTTCTGTGTCTGAACCTGTCGTAGATTTGGGGCCAAAAGTCGATGTCCCTCGCTTCTTTTCATTGCCAAATAAAAAATTGTGCGCACGATAGGCCCATGATGGATGCACGTATGCGGAAGGCCTCTCATTATGTGCGCGCACCTGATCATGCAGGTGCGTCTTTAATTAAGGGTTGTTAGTACCTTTTATAGACATTTAAACATCTAGAAAAATTGCATTGAACGGCAAAGGCAATAAACTGGATAAATAAAAAAGAAGCTCTTACAGAAAACGTAATGGTATTGTTTGCTTCTGTTCGGTACAGTGGTAAGTATCTGATTCGTGATCATGATAACCATATCGATGGCTATCAAAAATCTCAGGGGCGTCATAGCATTTTTACCTACAGAGTTTTAAATCATAAACAAGGGGCATATTGCTTGATGTCGTGTGATCGCACGCGTGCGGGCAAACTGCGATTGCATTCAAACGGATAATTGTTATATTAAAATTGTTTATTCAAGAATAGTTATTTACACTTTTCTGTTTTTTCTTGCGGCTTATAGATAAAAGTTTCAATCCTGATGATCCAAAGCTGATTATGTTCCTTCAAAGATTCTTTAAAATTTTGTTCTATAGGTCCTTTTAACACAATTACCAAGAGATTATCTACAATTATTAAATTTAATTCTTTGCCTCACTTTGTTAAATAAATAATTTTAATCAGAAATATTTTTTATAATTCTCTAACAGTTCTCTTTCAAAAATAATTTCAATGAACGATGAAAAAGTTTTCCTTAATTTGAGAAGTACTTCCTAAAAATGCACAATTTTGAGTGTGAGATTAAAGTAGACTATCGTTAACTCTCGTAGAACAATTTACCTTGAAAATGAATTTATAATACCGTCCACCTAGATCAGAGCTCGTCACTTCAAGCAAGTGCTGTCTGCCACGACAAATGTATGACTGCCACCAAGTTCTTCTGTCATTTTTTTCTTCGTTTTCCAGGAATCGAGCGAACGGTTACGGTCACGGTAAATTATGTCTCGCCGTCATTCACGCCGGGGGGTCTGAAATTTTGTACTCGAATTTCCAATACAATTCATTTCAAATTTCAATTTCATTTTTAATTTACAAAGTGAATCAAATTTTTTTGCAAATTAAACCTCAAATTAGAGCTTAAAAAATGTAAAAAAATTTCAGAGTTTTGAATTAAAATTCATAAAGAATAAAGAAAAACGACGGCCGCCAAAATCCCTACTTCTTTAATTTGAAGAGTGTAAACTCTACTCTATGATGACCGTAAAGGGCTAGGTGGGCAGTATTAGTTTCTTCAACTTATTTATTTTAAAAAGCGGAAAACAATATTAAGTTATTTTTAATTTAATGCAAAGTTTGGCAAAAATATAACAACTGTCGTGTAATCTCAAAATTTTAGTATCAATTTTCGTGTAACTATGTATCGTAAAATTAAAATTTAAATATTGTCCACCTGGATATTTGAGGGAAAATGAGTATGATAAAAATTTCAAAAAGATTACTTATTTCAGCTTTATAAATACTCAAATCTAAAATCAGTTTTTTTCTATCAAATCAAAACTGTGCGGCTTATGGCCTAATTAATTTAGATGAACGATATTTTGACAGTTTGCACTTTAAGGCAAACCTGCATTATGGAACTAAACTGACCTTTGTTTGTTGGAACAGTCAAAAAGTACAATCCTTAGCTGCCTCTGAAATAAAAATGAATTATTATTTATATGATAAAAAACTTTATATTCAAGAAAGGTAGACAGACAGACAAGAGGCAGCACCTACCTCCTTTATATTCTAACCTCCATATTCAAATTACACTTTTAAATTTGACGTAATTCAACATATATTTATGAAGAAAATACTTATGGTATATTACATTGGCAACTCTCGTTTCACCACGCTTCTCTATTTTAGCCGATTTTTTAAACGTAAATTTATAAACAAGCTCATGAGTTAACGTCATTTTGAGAGCACAGTTAAAAAACTCTCAATTTTGAGCCTCCTAGGTTTACTAAATGGACGTACTAAATTAAATAATTTTTGAAAATAAATAATATGTTTTTTTTTTAATTGTGTGGATGCGTGATAAGTACATTTCAAAAGTTATATTACTAATTGCTAACACTTGCTTTTTCTCAAAATATAATCAAGTTTTAAAAATGCTTTTCCTGTGTTCATTGGGAAACCCTTCGACGGTTCATACAGTCTTCTGTCAGTTTTCCCCCCTAATCTTCTATGTCAAGATTCATCGAATATTCGGTCATTTTGGGTTAGGATTTTCTCATTTTGCATTACAATTTTCTTAATTTGAGTGGACCTTTTCTCAAAACACATAATCTTAATCTACAAAAAATTAAATATTTCAAAAAGAAAAGCCGAAAAACAATACCATAGGTTGTAACAGGAATAGTTCTCTGCATTTTATTTACTTCAACTGCATTGTTAAAAGTAAATATTTTCAATTCGAAAGGCGAAAATAAGATATCGATTTTAATAAAGTGAGGTTAGGTTTGGCGTTTCATAATGAAAAATATAAATTATTAGTACGCAGCTCTCGGTTCGACGTCCCTAGTCCAACAATTAAATAAATGGGGCGTAGCACAGACGATCAACAAAATAAGCACTATTAAAATTCACTAAGTCACCACATAAAACTGACGATGACAAAAGGTGGAAGCCGCGCAAGCGAGAAGCGGGCTTAAATAATTTGTTAGGATAAAAGTGACTATATTGCCCAATTTGAAAGACTTTCGTAGTTTGGGATGTCCTTTAATAGAACATTGAAAATCCAGCTGCCATATTGGAATCGTCATTTTGAATTTCAATTTTTTTACATTCTCATCATTTATGATTGAGAAAGTATTAAAATTGTCCGAAATTGTACACCGCAGTTTTTCAACGGATATTCACGTTTTGAGACCCCCTGAATCCAAAAATTCAGTTTTTGCAATGGCGTCTGTCTGCCCGTCCATCCGTCTGTCCGGCCGGCCGTCCATAAGCACGATAACTCCCAAAAAAATGAATTGATTAAATTGATCTTTTTCATAATTTTTTAAGTTCCTAAAAGAAAGGACAAATTCGTTAAACAGCTATTTTGGATAAAAATTCAAAAAGTTAAAAGATTTTCCAAATTTTTTGCACCATGTTTTTATATCAAAAAATTTTACGGATATTCATAGTAAGGTAAATGTGCCAGTCTTCGTCAATGCATGAGTTTTCGGCAGATGGGCATTATTTTACATATTGTAAGCTGTTGTGTTTTTCGTTCTCAGCAAAAATGTTTTTTCCTAAACGCTATTGCCGATCACTCACACATCGAAGTGCCGATAACTGAAGCAGCCAGATCTCTGACTTGCCGATAACCCATGCATTCTCGTATTTATAACTTCGAACTTTTTATAGTATTCATTCTAATAGGGTATGTTACAAGTAATAATTTACCTTTCTAAAGGTACACTTTATTCGATAAACCCCATTTCTTAAGCTTTAAATATGTTTAATATAGTTTTTTAAGCATTTGAAATCTGAAAATCGCCTTAAGGGCATGCTCTTCGTGACTACGTGACCAGCTAGTCCCCGGATATGACCGACATGAGTGTTTAAAATTTGAAAGATTAAATAAAAAGCACTAAAGAACGTTTGTATACATCAATGTGTTTATAGTTTTAAAGAAAGTTCATTTATAAATCGATGAAAAAGGATATTACCATTCGAGTTATAGCACTATGCAGATATTTTTTGGTTTGATGCATTTCGGATTTTTTGGTTCGCGTATATTGAGCACTGACACCAGTTTTGGACTAAATCGTCTAAACCTTTAAAAAAATTAATCTAAGCAATAAAATTTGCACATTCGTTGCAAATCAACAAATAAGTATCTGCATACACGTAACCTATAATTATTTTTGGAGCATTTTTAGCGATTGCTAGCGGAGAGAAAAAGAAACTTTGACCGTCAATAAAGTAGAGATCACGTGACTAAGTTCATTCATAAAAATTTTGTATTGAGAATGAAATGATTTTAATTATTTTCGGTCCTCACTACGTCCAAACGGATTGAGATATCGTGTTCAGGATTTAGGAAGTTATACCGAAAGCACTAAGGAACGTTTGTATATATCAAACTGTTCATAATTACGAAGAAATTTTTCGAGTAAAATACTACAGGAATTAGGAAATAAACTTTTAACGTCGATAAAGTAGATGGCTCGATTTAAAAAAATCGAGGAACATCTTAGAATGTCATACTCGAAAATTCGTCCAAGTCCCATCTTGAGAAATGTGCATCTGCAGAAATAATTAAAATTTTCTAATGGTTATATATTCTTGTAGATTTTTTGTACTGGTATGAAACAATTCTAAGAATAAAAATAAAATTTCGCCCAGGGTCGAAAGATAAGGCGAGTCCGACGCTGAGTCCTGCTGGTTTGTTCACTGTCAACAACAGTTATTAGCTGATCGATTCAACGTCAAGAATTATGGAAGTTGGTTGGAGAACTCCGACGAGTAAATTTTAGCACATTACTGGTGTTGCTATGTTTCCAATTTGAAATTTATCTTTTATTTTTAGGACCAAAAAAATGAAAATCA
>NC_046657.1:134239078-134245320 GCF_010883055.1 Belonocnema kinseyi | reverse complement strand
AAAAAAATCTAAAATGCATCAAACCAAAAATGATCTGCAAAGTGCTATAACTCGAATGGTAATATCCTATTCCATCAATTTATAAATAAACTTTCTTTAAAACTACCAAAATATTGATGTATACAAACATTCTTTAGTGCTTTTTATTTTATGTGTTAAAGTTTAAACACGATATCTCAATTCGTGTGGACGCAGTGAACACCAAAAAAATGTTCATAACGGGGGGCTAGTTTGGTCACGGGGTCACCGAAGAGCATGCCCTTAAGCTTCCGATAACTGGCAAGCTTACCTTACACAGAAAGCCAAAAAATTTATCCCAATGTCTTTTTTGATAAAAAGAAAATTTTAAAAATTATAGCATTTATAAGATTTAAAAAATCAATCGAAAATTCACCATTTTGTTTTCCTAAATGTTGATTTAAGATTTGTAATCAGGGTCCCCAAAAACCTTCGAATAAATAATGATAACACAATTAGAAAATGTTTTATACTTTCGACTAGCTGATTCGGATTTGGCTCAATGTGCTATGTGCATGCCTCCATATAGTGAGGTGGGCGGCTACAGAGTACGATGTAATCACAATGACGAACCAGAGAAAGTGTCATGTGTCTCGAGGATACGGAGTGACCCAAGAATAACAGCTCTCGCTTCCTTCTTTTCTCCAAAAGAATAGAGTAGAACTGGGACGGCAAACATTTTAGTCGCAGATAAGTCTATGAGAGGTTGATGAGAAACGTTTCTGGTAATCATTGATCACAGAATAAAGGTATTATCTTAAGCTAGGAGTGGTCTAGAGCGAGAGATAAGTGCGTTAGGGATTTTAGAGAGAAGTCCACGAAGTCCAGCATCCACTAAGTGAAGACACACATAGCAGAAATAGTTTCAAGCGTCTGTGCGTTGACCTCAAAGAACCTGAGAAGGTATTCTCACATATCACGATCGAATAGCTGAATAAAGTATTAAGAGGCATGAAGAACTATTCTGTTTCGGGACCAGAGGGTGCCAAGAGCTTATGGTGGAAAAAGTTTACTCCAACTCATCAGCATCTGAACCACATTTTCACCTCATATATCAAGTTGGGCGACCCTGACTGGGAGTGGCTGGTGAAAGGGCGCACAGTCCTCCTCCCATAGAAAGGAAACTTGTCTGATATTAAGAATAATATGCCGACAACTTGCCTGGCCGCACTGTATAAGATCTCAACAGTCATCCACAAATGATATGATTCTTCGGACAATCGGACGTATTATCTGTCTGTTCGAAAGCTTAAAGGTTCTTCCACACATACTAAGATGCATAGAGAGATTGGTGCCCATTTGGAACACCAGGTTCACTATCTCTCAAAAAACATCTTGTCACAAGTAACAGCGACACCGTTTATCGATGCCTTTTTTAGAGCGAGAACACGAGCGCTATCCTCGTTTGCCTCACACTATTGTCACTATCCATAGCACTTCGCGATTCTCTAGAGTACTTCTTGGGTAAACCTGGTTATCGATAGCATAAAGTCACTCACGTATTTGACATGGGTGATCTCAAAGTTTATGTTCTCCGATTCAGATGCACAGATATTATCCGATGGATTTGGTCTTCTGAACTTTCGGCGAGGTACAAAGTATCTGGAACGAACATTTTTACCGTAACGTTATTACTCTTTCTTTTAGAGTTGGTCCGTAGACGAAGGACGAAGTTAAATCCTTCACACAAATAGTCGCGAATCGACGCGGTCCTCTTCTTGAAATGGTAACAAAACACGAAGAAATGGGCCACGGAGTGTTTCTGTAGAAAGCAGCTAAGTTACCTGCTGACACACTTTGCCTCGACTTCAATATCAGAAGTGAGCAACATGTATGGAACATTATACGTCTCGATTACTCGCTTCTGCAGGCCCGGATAAAGCAAGCCTTTGAGGACGATTTCTTTCACATCTTCTACAGTAATCTGAAGGATTAGTTGATATTACTTGAGCTAACGTTTTCTTTCCTTAAATCACGCGAACTGAAATCATTCGCAGGGTTTCATTTTGGTGTGCCGCCGTGCTGGAAGTATTTTTTTTCTTTAATCTAAAATCCCCTTGATTCTTTTGAATCCCAATCTTCCTACCCATGTCTATCTTCTACTTATCCACATGTATCCTATTCTTTACACTACTTATCCCTATCCTAGTGTTTATATCCAAATGAATCCTTCACTTATCCACGTCTATCTATCTAAATCCCAGTCTTTCTATCTAAATTTATTCACAGCTTGACCACCGTTATTCGTTTCTATCATTTTCTATCTGTTATGCCATTGAGAATCTTTTGTGTCTGTTTTAATCCCTATATTCTTGTCTGATTGGATACTTTTTAAAAATCTTTTTTCAAATATAAGTCAGCCCCATCCTTAGAAATCCAGCCTTTCTATCGACACGAATCCTACGCTCATTCAGCTCTATCCTTTTCTATCCGTTAGGCAATCTAAAAGCGCGTCTATCTTTTTTAATCTCTATTTTTCTATATAATTGAATCTCTTTTTATCTTTTTCCAAATTATTAAGTAGCCCTATTATTCTAAATCCTTGTATTTTTATGCAAACAAACTCTCCACTTATCCACCCCTATCCTTTTCTATCTATCATGCAATTATAAATTTCGAATATATTGTTCAATCTTTATCTTTCTATTTGGTTAAATCCTTTCCTATCTTTTATGAATATGTCTTTATATTTCAATTTATATACATCCTATCCACCTCTGTCTTTTTTATGAATTATGGAAAACAAAATTTGGTCTGTCTCTTATTCAATCCCTATCTTCCAATCTAATTGAAATCTTTTCTACCTTTATCAAATATAAGTTAGCCCTAACCGTCTGAATCCCGACTTCTATCGACATGAATCCTTCGCTTAGCCACCCTTACTCTTTTCTATACATTAGGCAATCTAAATTTTTTTCTAATCCCTACTTTTTATCTAACTGAATCCTGTTCTATTTTTTTCTAAAATATACGATAGCTCTGTTCTTCTGAATCCTTGTTCTATCCAAACGAATCATCCGCTTATCCGCTCCATGCGTAGCGCGGCACGCTCTACTTGATGTACTTGTGGCCGCAAGTGATAGAGTCAGGAATAAAATGAGATAGGTCTAAGTAGAGACGATGAATAAGGCATGGAAAGAAAAAGATAGCGTTTTTATATTCATATGCTAATATTTTTTTAATCTTTTTACTTTAAGCAGGGCAAGGTGATAGTATTTCAACTGAAACATACTGTCCCAATATTTTTAATGAAAGAAGTCACCTCGTGTGACGGCCCGTTTTTTTTACCCATTTTGGGGATTTTTTTGACGAACGGTAACAATATACAACTTTCAACTTTTCACTATATATTTATTCAAATTTAAACAGTAAATTGGGCAAGTTTGAATCCAAAATCTTCATTATAATACGTAGAACGCCACTCCAAAGACACCCATGTAAAAAAATGTGTCCATGGTCGGCATGTTTCCGGGCGAACGGCTTACTTGAATTCAAAAATCAAACGGCATTTTAATATGTGAAGCTGTGGCCCTCTCCTGAACTAAAATATTTTTAAAATATTGAAAATTGAGAAATTGTCACGGTTTTGAACTTTTTTTCTTAAAATTTCATGATTTTTTTCTACTATTTTCTTTAAAAAAAAAAACGGTTTGCAATTTTTTAATCATGCTAGTCGACGCGATGCGTACACATATGCTGAATCTACCCTACACATTTCAAAGTAATCGGTCAAACTGCTTTTGAGATATCATGACGGCCAGTTTGAAAAACGTGGTTTCGAGAAAAACGCGTTTGAAAGTTCAAGAACGATTTAAACAATGAAGTACACCAAGTCGTTCTAAGAGCTGTAACTCTTCAAGGACTTCGAATATTAAAATATCACATCATCAACATATTCTACACATGTGTAGGAATAAATTTAGACAACAAAAAAAATAGAATTTTTCGACCAGGTACACTTAAGACATTTCCGATCAAATATGCAGAGCGTGTCAAGCGCACCCTGATCACCTAGGACATATACTATCAAATTATCAGTTAACGGAAGAAATTGCTGAATATACTAGAACTATACATATTCTTGAAAATTGTTTCTGTCGCGCACTCGAGGCTTGACATAGTTCTCCTTGACTTTCTACAAGCGAACCATGTTCGTTATCGAATTTTCAGCTCCAGTCGCCGAAAACACCACAGCCAAGGAGAATGAAGAAAATTGAGGTATAAGGATCTCATAATGTAAGACAATTGCAACAGTAATACCCAGAAGCTTCTATTAGGCTAGTCGCTCTTATGATCGTTTCTCTTGAAAGTGCCAAGTTTTCAGTGGTTCATAGCCTAAAAAGCAGCCCTGCGTCTCGGCGCAATGCCGAGACACTTTCGGGAAAAATTCAGAAGGCTGCCATCCTTGGATCACTCCGTCACATGACAAAGTAAATTGAATGAAATTACTTTTTTTTAGTTCAAGCGTTGACCCCACAACTCCAGCTCTTCGAGAATAAGGATGAAACCAGATCAGAATAATAGAATAGAGTGAGCTGAAACAGAATCGGTATGTTTGCCTAACCTCATTCTGTGAGATGCCCAGAAAAATATCACTTCCGGTATGATTTTTAGGTCGGTTCCCAGCCCATTGGGAATAAGCTTAATCTAAGGCACTAGGGTTTCCAACCGCCACCCTGTCAGAAATCCTTGGCGACCCCTTTTGAAAGTCTATATTTTTAGCTTGTTTTCAGCCAATCGAGAATAAGGATGAAACTAACGCCAAGATAAACTTTGAGTCTACTCCTAAATAATTCACCAGAGTTGCCATCTTTTATTCTCTCTGAAATAATAGACAACCCTCTTTGAAATTTTTAAAACGGCCTCTGGGGGTAAGCATGTAACAGTTTGTAACAGGATTTCTTTAAAAATAGATTTTGGAATGTATCCCTCGAATGTAACCTAATTACATTCTCATCAGAGAAGGTTTACGAATGTTTCTATCTATATGTCTATCTGTTTATCGTTAGGTCTGTCTTTATGTCTATCTGTAATCATGATAACTTTTGAAAAAAGTGAATCTATTAGATTGGCATTTAGCACACTCTTTAGTGTCCTAAATTAAAGGTGAAGTACGTTAGCTAGCCATTTTGGATAAAAATTAAAAAAGTGAGCGCCTTTTGAATATTTTTAAGATCATTTTTTCAAAATTCAAGAATTCTCTTAAGGCCATGTGATGACTATAACAGCTGATCAAGTCAGCCCTAAGGTGAATATTTTTTCACCGATATTCAAAAATAAAAGTTTAAATAACGCGGAAGTCTGTTCGGGAAATGTTAATAAGTATTAAAGGATCGTTTGTGGCCTTGCAAAGAGTTAGAGGAAGAATAAAGTTTAGTTTTGCAAATAATGATTTTCGACGCACACATTTAGGTTTTACAGCAGCAGTTTGAATTTTAACTTTCTCTGACGATAATCATGCAATCTGTTTTACCCGCAGACCCTTGAAGTTCGAAGTTGTCTCCTCGCTGCGCTAGTGCTGCTTTGACACAGTTGATACATTAGTTTTTGCATTATTTTTGCATAATGTTCGTGAGCGATTTTTGTTTTGCCCCACTTTGATAAATATAAACCTCATAACTAGCCCATTAACAACATTGCAAATTGCTTGCAGGGTTTGACGACAGCACGGTCGTTATTTCTCTAAAATAGTAATTAAAAACAAACTTTTTTCAATATTCTGATTATTTATGACCAGAGACACATTCTTGCATGCCTTCTATTGATCACGCCATATTTTTAACACGATATCTCATTCCGTGTGGACGTAAGTTGGGAAAAAAACTTCCACTGGTGTTTTATTAAAAAAAAAAATTTTCTCAAAACTTCCACCTGAACAAAGCATAGACATGGACCTTATTACCACCTCTTTCATTTCCCAAACTTTCAGAGCGATACCTCATTTCGTTTAGACGTAAGTTGGGAAAGAAAAATTGAAGACCAGGTTTGGTTACGTAACCCTCTCGTCACATTGCCTTGACGGTTATTCATACTATTTCAAAAGTCGATAATTTATCTACTTACTTTTTTCATCAAATGGAAAATTATTAGAGTTATAGCGTTTCCAAAATTCCAAAAAAACACACGAAAATGAACCTTATAAGCCAATTAACGGACGATATGAAAAAATCGCAAGAGAAAAAAAAGTTTGATTTCCAAGCCCATCAGAAGATTATATTTTTTCA
>NC_046657.1:134237165-134238978 GCF_010883055.1 Belonocnema kinseyi | reverse complement strand
CTCCGGATCACTTTCACAATTAAATAACATTACCACGTGAATCCATGGCCGGCACGAACTCCAATTAGACTTAAGTATTGCATTAATTTGAACGTTGTTTTATGTAATTGTGTGGAAGAATGAAAGATATTATAAATTTTGTCTGTTTGTATTTGATTTGTGTGGATTTAAGCACCGTTATATGAAATATAAAGTACCCATATTGTACCTGTATTGTATCACCTGTGGACGTGGCTATGAGGTAGCGCCTGGTGAGGTTCCAACAGCATTGTCGTCACATGCATCAGTCGTGGAAGGAGACTGGAGAGCGAGGCTTTTCTGCAGAGATCGAGAGACTACGGGTTTCGCCAATCTGCAGGACCAAGGATGTCTGCGTACATTCAAGATTCCCATCTAGCTGATAATAGTGGGGATAATTTGAAGTCGATGAATATCTCAGATGCTTCAGAGCCTCACTTTAAAGTATTAAGAGAGGATATAGATTCGAATGCAAGTTGTGTTACCGCTATTCTACGTAACATTAACCCGTTTTTAGATTCCTTCTTGCCAACTGGTAACCGCTTCCACCTAGCCAATGTTCCTCGCGGTTCTCTAGATAGCCCCCCTTTTTCACAAATGTCAACCCCTAACCCGTTGAGCGATTTGCCAATGGGCTTGGGAGAAAGAAGTAGGGATGATATTCATTCGATCGTGAGTAACTGGAACATTAGTTACAATGGAAAACGCGATAGTAGTGCTGCCTAACATTGGTATAGATTGCATAGGGATACATGGGATACTTGGCAGCAATTTACCATCGATTTTAAGCGTAGATATGGGGGAATGAACTTCAAAATGCTAGTCAGGGATGAGGGGCGAAAGAGGACACCAGGTCCAAACAAACCTATAGCTAACTACCTGCTAAACCTTCGCCTAATTTTTCAATATTACGATCCTCCGATATCGGAAAGGGAGCAATTGCAGATGGCATTTAATTATTTACACCCTAAGTATTTAGAGGTCCTTCCAAAAAAGAAGTATCGTACTTTTAAGGAATTGGAGGATGCTGGCGAAAGGTTCGAAGCATCCAAAATGATAAGTAAGGCCTATGTACCCCCTCCACCTACTCAGGATAGTGTTTTAACTGAATATTTCTACCGTAACACCGCCGGAAAGTCGGAAGGGATGGCTGCTACGGAGAATGAGCCTACTTCTTTGAATTTAAATAATAATGGGACGAATTCAAATAGTTCAAGTAACAACAAAAAGCGAGATGGCAAAGGGCGTGGTAAAAATAACGGTGACAAAACAGAAGATCTATCAACCGGAACTCCAAATAATAACTATTCTAACAGCACTCCAAGTAACACATGTGCTGTAGTAGGTCCTCCCGACATTAATAAATCTATTGTACCGCAAGCGTTTGGTACCCCTCTTAGTTTAAGCAGTTTTTCGTCTTATTTTAATTATGGGTTTTATCCCGGCTTTCCTCAGACACCTTTGATACCAGCTAATTTCAGATATCGTCCATTGGGTACCCATGCTTTTGAAGCACCGAGTCTATCGACTGCTGCCGTGGGCACAAATGCGAGAAGTGTGAATCCTCAAGCGCCAGCCCGCTTAGTGTGTACTACCGCTGGTGGCATTTCAAGAGGGGAGCGCGGCTGCTGTTGTAATTGCAAAGAGCAAGGACACCTTTTCCGTGCTTGCTCTAAGCCTAAAAAGGTTTTGTGCCACAGCTGTGGTACCCCCGGCCAAATTTCTACGAACTGTAGCGGATGTTCGGGACGCAGGACGGGAAACGAATAGGGGTGAATGACTCTAGGGTCCGATC
>NC_046657.1:134231416-134237155 GCF_010883055.1 Belonocnema kinseyi | reverse complement strand
GATTTCTCTAGATCCAGTCAATAGTGTATTGGATGAGCGGCGCCTGTTTATTACTGTTAGTGTCGATGGCCGACCACTACACGGACTCTTCGATCCAGGCTAATGCTGTACCTATATTGGTAAGCCGGCCTTTGAGAAATTTTCGAGTTTGCTTAAGAAATTAGCAGATAAACCACATCCGAGTATTATCTACCCTAATTGGATGATCGAGGAAACTGCCAGGCAAGCCATTTTGCCCCTTACGTTTTTAAGTCTAAGAAAATTGTTGCCGATTCGTTTCGCACCAACTTTTGATTTCGAAGTTTTATTTGGTCACGATTTTGCAAAATTGTGTGATTTCGATGTTAGCTTTAAGTCCCGTATTTGGAGAATTGGCAATGGTATTTGGCGAACGTACCAGGGTCATGAAATCGGTTCTCAGGAAAACATAAACCATAAAGAATTAGATAATCGTGCGGAGGATGTTGATGTTTCTCTGACTAACGAAGTCACTCAGGCGTATGCAGGCATGAAGGAGTTCAAGCCTTCCGAGGCCAAATATTGAGAAGATTTTTTTTCAAGAAAAATTCCTCCTGTGCCAGTAAAGCTGCCTGCGACACACCTGGTGAAACAACATATCGACATACAGGGACATTCCCCCATTAGGCAAACTTATAGACGACTTTCTCCCAGGGTTCATGAGTCCTTAAGAGAGTCTTGTACAGGAGCTAGAGGCTGAAGGGATAATAAGGCCTAGTAAAAGCGAATGGTGTAACCCAGTTGTGATGATAAGAAAGTCTGACGGCGACTATACGCTCTGTATTGACTTTAGAAAATTAAGTGAGGTTGCTAAGAAAGACGCCTACCCAATGAGAAACATCAACTACATTTTAGACAAACTCTCTTCCGCCCGATATATCTCTAAAATTGACCTTAGTCAGGCATTTCATCAGATTCCGCTATCAGAGGAATGTAAGGAGTTCAATGCATTTCCGGTACCAGGCAAGGGACTATACCACTACAACCGTATGCCTTTCGGGTTGTCGGGCGCTTCAGCGACGTTTCAGCGACTGCTGGACCGACTGATAACACCCGAACTTGAGCCCCATGCATTTGCATAAATGGATCACATTATTGTAGTCAGTCAAACCTTTGAGGAGCACATTTATTGCCTAGAAAAGGTCTTAAATGTGATCCTCGATGCCGGACTTACGGTCAATCCAGATAAGAGCGAATTCGGTTGTAGCCAGGTACGTTATCTCGGATATTTAGTGGATAAAACAGGAATGCACCCCGACCCAGAGAAGACCGAGCCGATAACATCTTATCCGGCACCGACTACCTTGCGCAAGCTTAGAAGATTTCTGGGTATGGTTTCGTGGTATATGAGATTCATAAAGGATTTCGCTCAAATGGCAGAACCACTCCATCGATTACTAAAGAAAAATCGAAGGTTTGAGTGGGGAGAAGACCAAGAAAAGGCCTTCCAAGAATTGAAATCCGCTTTGATCTCCGCTCCCACGTTATCAAGGCCAGATTTTAGCTTGCCGTTTTGCTTGCAAACGGGCGCGAGTAGTGCGGGTATGGGGGCTGTCCTTACACAAATCCAAGATGGCTTAAAACACGTAATAACCTTCGCTAGTCGTTCTATGCAAGGAGCCGAGAGAAACTATATGGTGACTGAACAAGAATGCTTAGCTGTGATTTGGGCAGTAGAAAAATTTCGACCCTACTTGGAGGGCTATCGCTTTCAAGTGATTACTGATCACAGTAGTCTCCGATGGCTTTATAATTTTCGAGACCCAAATGGGAGACTGCAAGATGGGCCCTTAAACTGCTGCAATATGACTTTGAAGTCAAACACAGATAAGGTGCTTTGCATCACGTACCAGACGCGTTGTCGCATATGTACAAACCAGACTCAGAAACGGTATGTGCCGTCGGCGGAACTGATGACTTGTGGTATAAACGTAGAACTAAGTTGGTCAAAGAGATACCTTATCAGTTTGCAGATTGGAAGTTGGAAGGTGGCTGATTATACTGCCATCGACCTGACCATTTAACAGACCCATTGTTACCCTATTTGGACGCATGGAAGCTGGTCCTGCCATTGGAACTACGTGTTAAGGCGGTTAGTGAAGCACACGATACTACGACATCTGGCCACTTAGGTGTGGATAAGACTTTCCAACGTCTTTCATTACTTTACTATTGGCCTGGTATGTTTAATGACGTTGTCAAATACGTGTGAGCATGCCAGACGTGTCAGAAGATGAAGGAAGACCAGGCAGACGCAGTTGGTCTCATGGGTAAGCAGGTGTTCGAGCAGCCTTGGTCGGTAGTAGCGGCCGACATAATGGCTCCGCTCCCACCTAGCCGCGCTGGTTATCACTACATCCTAGTTTTATAGGATATGTTTACGAAATGGATCGAGGTAATTCCCCTTAGGAAGGCTAATGCCGCCAATGTCCAACGGGCTTTCGAAGAAACGATCAATTTTAGGTGGGGAACTCCAGAAGTACTGTTCACGGATAACGGCACCGAGTTTGTGAACAAACTTATTGCAAAGGCTACAGCAGAATTGGGAATTAGACACTCGACCACCCCACCGTACCATGCGCAAGCTAATCCGGTTGAGAGGGTTAATCGAGTGCTAAAAACTATGATATCATCTTTGGTGAAGGGTGAACATCGTAGTTGGGATAAGCATCTTTCTGACTTTCGCTTTGCGTATAGCACGGTCGTTCATAGTTCTACTCATGTGACGCCAGCGTTCTTAAATTACGGTAGAAAGCCTAGACTGGCAAAATCATTAAGAAGACAGGAAGAAAGAGCCCCCGATATAGTTTCGTTAGCTATAGAGGATTGGAAATGTAGAATAAAGCGATTGCCAGCCTTTAGGGGCTTAGTCGCACATCACCTGGACATAGCATCAGACCGTCAGGCGAGATATTACAACCGCCGTAGACGTGACATTCGCTACTAAGTAGGTGATATCGTGTGGCGTAGGACCCATACGCTATCGTCGGCCGCTTATTTTGTTGTGAAAAGGTTGCCCGAAAAATTGCAGGTCCGTTTAGGGTAATAAAAGTAATATCACCAGTGTTATTTGAAATCCAGGATGAGATCTCAGCCGGAGCCAGGGTTTCGCTGAGTCCGGAAGTACTAGGGGATCGGGTGGTTCTGGAGGAACCGGAGATACTGCCGGAGTCGGGGGTGATCCGGGCGAGCTGCGATCTCTAAATCGTCCGAGCGGAAGACCCGAAGCCGAAAAGGAGAGAGAGGAAAAGGAAGGGCCCCGTTGAAGCGCTCGGTTTAGAAGAAAATAGGGTCCCTCCCAAATCCTCCATCCCCTCTAAGCCAAAGGTTGAGATCGGAGTCTCTCGGTGGAAGTTGGATAAGGGTGACCAACCAGAGAGGCGTTATCGGAAGGACAGGGCTAATGGCGGGAACCCTCCGTATCCATTCGAACTGAGGGATTATGAATTGCCTTCGCCTCTGGCGTCTATAGATGCACAGTCCTGCGCGGATTGCCTCCGCCTTCGGCTACGTCAACGTCCGGAGACTGAATGGGTTGCGTCCGCCTTGGCTGGAGGAGGTGGGGAAAGTTCGGTACCCCTGTTGCCTGGGAAGCCAGGAATGCAGGTCATGTATGAAAGGGGATTGACTCAGGCCTTGGATCGAGTATTGTCGCCCAGGGATCCGGGTCCCGTACTTCCAATTCCCAAATCTGACTGGTTCCATACCCTCCCTCTTGAATTTGCTCGGACCCTGTCAGGGAATCCATTAGCGGTTCAGGGGTGGGTTGAAAACCAGCAGCCCAGACTTTGTTCTCCTGCTGCCCACCGGGTTTATAGAAGAGATTTGTGTCAATTCTTGATGCCTCCTCCGGAACATGGATGTTGAAATTGTCATCGGGGGTGGGGGGGGGGCATGATTTTAATCAGTGCGGGTTCCAAAGGGGAATATTCTGCTTTTATTGTGGAAAGCCTGGTGTCCGGATCAACCAATGCCCAAGGTGTGCTTCAGGATGGAGGCAAGGAGTAGGGAGCCCCTATTTAAGTAAGAAATAGGGACTCCATCCTCTGAGAAATCCCGTTCCTATACAGCCACATCGGGCTTTACCTGATTCGGAACAGCTGGCGGTATTCCCTTTTGGAACAGGACAGAGACAATCATCAGGGGGGCAAGAGGAGGCGGGAATCCATTGGGATGCAGACCTCTCTCTCGTCCAGGCCTTGGCGGACGCCATCCGGAAGAAATTGTAGTTTCGGGTCTCCGATTTTGTTAGCTTTAAGCTATTTTCGTGTGATTCGTAGATTTTAAGCTATGTTCATGTGATTCTTAGATTTTAAGCTTTTTCGTGAAACTTGGTTTAAGTATATTTAGTTATGTATTTGGCAGTAGTCAGGAATATAAATAAACTTGCCTGGAGCTGATCAGTAATCTAATAATAGGGTCCTAAAGGTACTGAATAGAACTAGTTATACAATTACTTAAAAATTTTGCATGGGGTTAGTTCAAGTATAACAACCCCTTCTTTCTTGAAATGTATAACTCTTTTCATTTGAGAAAGTGGTAAGCAGCAAACAGCAACATACAGAAATCAACTGAACGTCAGTCTGGGGAGGGGTGTTGTAACGTTGTGGCCACCCACACGTTATAGATCCCACTCCGGATCACTTTCACAATTAAATAACATTACCACGTGAATCCATGGCCGGCACGAACTCCAATTAGACTTAAGTATTGCATTAATTTGAACGTTGTTTTAGGTAATTGTGTGGAGGAATGAAAGAAATTATAAATTTTATCTTTTTGTATTTGATTTATGTGGGTTTAACCACCGCTTTATGAAATATAGAATACCTATATTGTACCCGTATTGTATAACCTGTGGACGAGGGTGAGTAACATCCTGCCTTCGGCTGTCCAATATGGTTCATCTCCTTTTCGAAAATCCGGTAGGGATTAACACTGCCATCTTACTCTAACTAAGGTAAACACTTAGCACTTCACCTAACCACACCACATTTCACTCCACGCATTGGGTCTCGACCACTACGGACTTCGAACACGAGGCCGGGAAGATGAACGGAACTGACTGTCAAAATTCAGTTGCCGCCATCTCAGCCGGCCAGCTCTACACTCACCGGAATCGTTCAAGTCCTTTTCGCCAGTTGCAACATCATCTGATAGCGTTGAGGGCAGCACACCCTGGGCAAGGTCGAGGGAAAACGAGCGAAGAGGGGAGAAAAAGGCGGTAGAACTGCAAGATTCTACATACGTAGCCTTTTGTAATCTCAAAGAGAACTTCTGTTCTGCAGCCAAGGTAGGCGTTGTCAATTTCGTCCTCCAGTTAAGTATTTAAAGGGATATTTAAGTTTAGTTTGAGTGTGGTGAATTAGGTAGTTTTTTTTTTGAGAATTTAAAAATTTTAAAGTTTTAATGTTGTTTTTAAATAAATACTTGTAGTTTTAAGCTATTTTGGTGTAAATGCTAGAGGGAACCCCTCCGTGTTTTGCTTAAACTCTTTATTATAAACTAGTGAAGTGAAAATAATTTATGTATTATCTAATTAATTTTCTTTGAACTTGAAATCTCATTAAATGTCTTTTTTTAAATTCTTTTTAAACATGGGGTGTTTTTCTGTGACTTTTCCTCGTCCCACAAATCCTTCTGCAGAATGAGCTGAACAACTAAAATTTTAATAACGTGTTGAATCTAGTAAAATTAGAGGTGACGCCGAGAAACCTTCTG
>NC_046657.1:134220776-134231316 GCF_010883055.1 Belonocnema kinseyi | reverse complement strand
ATCCAAAATAAATTTTTTTAGTTTTTGGAATAATTTTTTGCAGTTTGAAAAAATGTGACGGGAAAGTATGGGGGCCTGTAGAAAATTATTCAACGAAGAATTTCATGTCTCGTAGATATGGGTTTGACACCCCTAACACAGCCCTACGAGTACCTGAAAACTACCCTTAAAACCAGAAATGTCAATTCTTCATGATATCGATATTTTGAGCACTGTATTCTGTTCTTTTTCACTTAAAATGATTAATATCGGTCTAGTGGAATATTTCTTATCATTAGTTAATTAATTTTTAATTATTTAAACCATTTAAATTTTTTTTAATATTTTTTTTTCGAAAATTTATTTCTTTCCTTTGAAATTATTACTGTTAGTCTCGTGGAATATTTAATAACGTAGGTTTATTAATTTTCAATTGTTTAAAAAGATGGAATTTGTTTAAATAATTTTTCTAATTCGTTTTTTTCCTATAAATGATTACTATTGGTCTAGTGGAATATTGATTAACATTAGGCCATTGATGTTCAATTATTTGAACAAAAGGAATTTGTTTAAATAATTTTGTTTCGATGTTTTTTATTTAAAAAATATTACTGTTGGTATCGTGGAATATTTATCAGCAATAATTAATAAGTAATTAATAATTAGTTTTTCAGTAATATTTTAGTAATAATTTTTACTGAAAAAATTGTTTTTTAATAAAATTAATCAAACAATATTAAACCAATGTTAATGAATATTCCACTAGACCAATAGTAATAATTTTTAGGAGAAAAAAATAAATTTTCGAGAAAAAAAAATGATTTAAGCAAATTCCATTTGTATTTTTGGTTTCAAGGGTACTTTTCAGGTACTCGTCGGGGTGTGTTAGGGGTGTCAAACCCATATGTCTGGTAGATGAAATTCTTCGTTGGATCATTCTCTCCAGGCGCCTATAGTTACCCGTCACATTTTTTAAAAACCCTAAAAAATTATTCTGAAAACTCAAAAAAGTGATTTTTCCCCATGCATTTTACGTGGAAAACTTCATGTCAAAACCGGCACCTGTTAAAATGAAAAAATAAAAAATTATGGAACTTCTTTTTTCGGATTTAGAATAAAATGGCGGCATAATGAACATTTTTTTGAAACGGGACAATGAAACTTCGTCAGTTTTAATACTAATGCAAGTTACGAATTATAATAATACAAATTTATGGAAATAATTTAAAAATTCTGGGATAAACTTGAGTGCGAAGCACGAGATACGTGATGAGAATGTGTTCGTTAAAGTCGAAGGAGCTTTAACAAAAGAGAATTCGCAATCACCAAATTAGTGTTGTCGATACTTTCACCTTCAGTTTTAAGAAGTCAATGCAGAAAAATCAAGCGTGTAGTGCGAGTTAAATACATTATCGAGCGCGAAGCGCGAGGTAAATATCCTATCGAGCGCTAAGCGCCAGAACCAACAGTCGTGCGCCCTAGGAGCTCTCAATTTTATGCCAGATATTCCTTATTATTATCCTTAAGAATCGACTTCATAGATTGTGCAACATATATTATTTTCATAGATAGATAAACGTTTATTTTTCGGCCTGCTGGCCTTAAAAAATTGACTTGCTTACACTTCCATTGTTTTTACAGAATTTTCTTACAATTACGTCTTACAAAGTACTATCCATCCACACATTATAAATAATCCGCTCGCTCCTATAGCCTAACCTTCCTCGCTGCGCCTCGCACGCATTTCGTTTTTTTGTCGCTATGCCTCGCATTACCAGCCTCTGTCCCCGCGGCTGACACCTAATACTTAACTACTATTTACAATATTTACATTTCTTTCACATCTACTTCCTCTCCTCCACGCAACCGTACCTCATTCTCGCTATAAGTTCCTGACTTCCTTGCTCTCCTTTCTTACATAAATATTGCGCTCTCTCCCTTTTCATAGTCCACACATAGTTTCTGTTATCACTTGACTCTCTTATTCTCTCCTCTCCATCTGCCTTCTATTTCTCCATGCTATTCTTTTGAACCAAATCATATACCTTTTCTCCTTCCTCGTGCATTCTGCTAACTTGATCCATCTGCAATCCATTCGTTCTAAAATACCTTTCCCTTTCTACCTCCATCTTTGCACCACTACGCCTATTTCCTTCTCCCACCAACACTTCCTAACCAATTTACTTTCCCCCTCTTCCAAAAATTTCTCCTCATATTTACACGCTCGACTCCCTTTTATAATCCTCAAACTAGTTCTTCCTGTCTCCCTTCTGACAATATGGTTTGGCGTATTCCTTGCCAATCCCAGTATCCACTTTACATACCTCTCTTGTACACTATTTACCTCCTCACTTAAATTTACACCCCACACCTCGACTCCGTAAAATAAGACATTCATCACTAGCGAATCAAACAATTTCATTCTCCTTTTAAAATCATCTGCGAACAATCTCTTCCCCCAGCCCCCACACCTGCCTCAATCAGCACATTTGCCGTTTTCAGGCTCTCTTTTGTATGACCATCCACTCATCCATTTCTTCGAAACAGGAAGCCTAGGTACACAAACTCTTTCATCTCCTGTACCGCTTTTCCCTTCCAATTCCACTACCGTACCCCATCTCTCCCACCTTCTTTCCTAAACACCATAACCTTCGACTTGTCCGCATTTAACTCTAACCTATTCTTGTCTAAGTAACGGTTCAACCTCTTCAACATCTCCTTCAAAGCCTCTTCGCTCTTTGCTAACAGCACTATGTCATCTGCATATGCGAGTCACCATATCCTGACTCCTCCTACCCTAACACCTCCTAATACTCCGATCACTAGCTTACTTTCCATATCCGCGATCAAAATTGGAAAAAGCGTTGGGATAAGCGGACATCCTTGCCTCAACCCCCTATCTATCGCGTACACTTTAGCACCCTTTTTGGTTAGTTCTCTATTCACCACGTGTTGCAAGACGTAAATATTGGCAATAATGCTCCTTCTCTCTCTAAAGCCCGCTTGCGTCTATGGCAATATTCCTTTCCCCTCAACATCCTTTTGCAGCCTATCTGCTAACACCATCGCGTATATTTTGTACGCAGTATTCATGAGCGTAATTCCTCTATAATTTTCCTGCCTCTCCCTATCCCCTTTCTTATACAGTGGTACGATCAACCCCTCTCTCCACCCTCTTGGGAATCCCTCCCCCCTCCATACTTTTTTCACTACCCCCGTCAGCCTCTGCTTACCTCTTGTGTGCCAAACAGCGACGTTTCATTGTCTATCCCGTCAATCCCTGCTGCCTTCAATTTTGTCAACTTCCCTATCTGCTTCTCTATCTTCACGTTGTTCAGCTCCTCTTCATCTACTTCTCTGTTTCTTCTAATCCCCTCATCTCTCTTTCGAGTATCTGACC
The DNA here is from genome assembly GCF_010883055.1 of Belonocnema kinseyi. Lineage (NCBI taxonomy): Eukaryota > Metazoa > Arthropoda > Insecta > Hymenoptera > Cynipidae > Belonocnema > Belonocnema kinseyi. The sequence goes on along the minus strand of NC_046657.1, from coordinate 134,227,937 downwards.
CCTGAAATGAATCCTTAAAAAATTTCCTTCATTCGTCGCTCCCTATCTTCTCACTGATTCCCACCCTACGTTTCCTAAACCTATTAATTATCTCCTACACGTCGCCTTCTGTCTTAACACTTCTCAACTCTTTCAGCTCCTTTTCTTTTTTCTGCTCTTTCTTTTTACACATCGCCCTAAATCCTTTCCGATTTCTACGTATTCCTCCCTTTTTGCGGTTCCTTCATTCCACTTCTTGTACTTTTTTCACCTTTCTCTTCATCATTTTACATTCCCTATCCAACCACGGCTTTACCATTCCTTTCTTCTTTTTCCTAAATACCTTCTCTTATACACAACCTTCCACTTTTTCTTGTAGATCCTCCCATATCTCGTCCACGGACTCCCCCTCAAATCTTACGTTGCCCTACTGTTCATGATACTTCTGTATCGCCTTTTTCGTCCATGACACCCTCTCCCCTAATGACCCTTCTTCCCACCACGCCTTTCGCCAGTCTCCCCCTGTATCCACAAACTCAGTAGCTGATGGTCTGATTCCAACCTTCCTTCCACTGCAAATTTCTCTATCTCCTGAAATCTTTGCCATTCGCCACCGCCCACCGTCTATCCTCCATCCAGTCTCTTAGCATCTCCCACTCTTTATTTATTAGCTTTAAAATTCCTCCACCAAGCTTTACTCCCACCCCCCTACTTCCCCCCAAACAAATTCCCCTGCACTTCCTTCAACACCTCCTTCCCCTCGTTCCATACTCACATTTTCTCGTCTATTTTTATTTTCCGATACCCTATCTTCACTGCTCTCCCTTCGCTCCTCTCCTCCCTAGCCCTGTCATTTAGCATTCTCTGAACATCCCTTTCCTTCCTCGTCAAATCTTGATCTAAAAAACCTTATTGACCGTTATCCTATGTTTGTTACACATTATCCCCAATTCGTCATTCCATCTCTCCAATTCCACCAACGCCACTGCATTCCCCTTTTTCCCCTCCATCCCAACTTTCCCTACCTTGCCTTTAACACACCCTATGCTCTGTAGCAGCGCTTCCACCCCGCCCCTTTCATCCCCGCTCATGAGCTTCAATCCTCTTGTCACTATATTATTCCTCCTATCAGCCTTCTCTTTTCCCTCTATTCTTAACTCCATTGCCCTCAATCATGATCTCCAGTTTCTTCCAAATACCTTGCTGCTCTCCCTCCCCCCTGTCCACTGCTTCCATTCCCGACCTGCTCTTTATCTTCTCTAGCCTTTTTTCCGCCCTTTTATTTCCAGATCCTAATATCTTCTTCCATCTCCTTTATTTTATCCTCTTTATCCTTCCTTATCGAAACCAACTCCCTCTGCAATCCTTCTACTTTTCCCATCAGCTCTTTTACTTCCTTTCTCCATCTCTCATCTCTTACCCTCATTGGGGGAGGGGGGCCGTCATGTTCGTACGCTTTTTTTAAAGGGACTTTCTAGCGCGCTTTTCTCCGGACTCTCTTTGCTTTCCCTTTTCCTCTTAAAAAGATCCTCCCCCTCACTTGCAGTGGACGCTCTCTCCCTTGCCTGATCGCTTCTTCCGCTCTGCTTCTTCCCCCTCCCTGACGCGCCAGTTGACACCGGGCCCCGCGCAACTGGCCGTCGTGTCCCTCTGGAAATTTCCTCCCCGTCTACTACACTACCAGCACTGCCAGTATTCTCGCAGACCACCTCCCGCTCGTCCGTCGGTAACTGTAACCTATCCATACACAAAAGTATTCACTGCCGCCCACAGATTTCTCTTAAGGCTGCTGCTGCTTAACACCCTAAAATATCAGTTTCTTTGCCCTATTTCACCTCCCACATCCCCTTTAGCCACCCTTTTCTCACCCCTAACATCCCTCATCACTACAAGAACCTCTCTTGCCCGCCATGAAGGCCCAAAAACCCAAGCACAAAACTACCTGCTCCCTTGAAAACCTAACACCACTTTCCCTATTTAGCCATCCCACCCCCAACTAAAATGTGAATTAATTTCTATCTTCCCAACGTACCCCTCACAACCGTACTCACCTCCTAGACTTCCAGCCTCACACTCCACTCACACCTTTCACCCAAACTTTGTAAAAACTTCTCACCGCCTGTCACTGTACACTTACTCACTACCGGCACCAACATGCAAGTCCATATATTTTTTTCATTAAAATCATCCTAGCAGTTTTAGAGTGAAACCACATTTTTATTTTTCCCTCCATAGCTTATAAAAATGTGATTTAAAAGTCAAGTCTTGAAGGGATTTCATGTCTCATGGGCATCTATGGTAGGTGTGCTGTCAATTTGTGCCAGAGTTGTACAGGGGAAACTGTTACATGCTTACACCCAGGGGCCCTTTTCCAAATCTCAAGGAGAGTTGCCCGCTATTTCGGACAGGATAAAAGGATACAATCCAGATGAATTAGTGAGTGGGAGACTTAAACTTTTTCTTGGCGTTAGTTTCATCCTTATTTTCGATGGGTTGGAAATCGACCGAAAATATGGACATTCGAAAGGGGTTGCCAAATGTTTTGAAGAAAATGGGCGGTGGAAACCCTAGTGCTTTGGACCGAGCTCATTCAGTACTACATTTTGAGTTTTTGTTCATCTTTACTCTTGATAGGCTGGAAACCGACCTAAAAATCATATTGGAAGTGACCTTTTATTGGGTATCTGTACAGGATGAGGTTCGGCAGCCATACCGATTCGGCTTCAGCTCACTCTGTTCTATTATTCTAAATTTTTTTCAACCTTATTCTCGATGGGCTAGAATTTTAGAGTACAACGCTTGGACTATTTCATTTTTGGTCAGTTTATTATATCGAGTACGAAAAAAACGGGTTTTCTTAATTCTACGTTCCCCTTTTCAACATGCGAGGAGAAGGGCGGTTCAGCAATTCTTCACTTGTCCCTGGGGAAGGGTGGGGGGGGGGGGTCTTCACATCGCCACAGCCTTTCAAGAGGTAGAGTGTTCAATTTTCACTATTTTCAACTTCATGAGATTTGTTGACGACAACTGGAAATTGCATAATATTTTAAAATATTGATTTAATAATTACAAACCTTCTTAGTTTTGATATTGAGCCAATAACAGTTCGTTGAAAAATGGTCTCTACACCAAAGTATATTAATTTTCACCCCACATATATGAGCCTTTCCACGGAAGGTGTCATTTTTCCATCGTCGTGATAATATAGGTAAACCTACACTTAAAATACAAATTATATTAATTCAAAATTGACAGAGATACTTCTTGAAAGAAGAACAAAAGCTTACATTTATTACAGAAATCCTCATAAAAAAAATATATCATATAATAGCTGAATACAGCGTTACCAACCTTGGCGATTTATCGCCATTCTGGCGACTTTTTTTCTATTTGGCGACCAATTTTTGAAGTTATGGCGACTCGCGAACAGTATAGCGATTTAAATTGAGTGTATGCGATTTCTTGGCGATCCGGAGACTTTTAAATAAGCGCGCCAATCACACCTAGCTAGGACGAATCACAAATCTCCAGTTGCAACATGGAGTTAAAGCCAGTCGCAATAAACGGACGATTAAGTGAACACCAATCAACTGCAAGCATTTCAGGTTTGTTCATGTAAAGATGTATTTACACCCCTCTCGTATGCAAACGGAAAATGTATTTTCCTCTCAATCTACCATGTGACGATTCCATGCATTTATCTCACTCAAGATTTTCCACCCAACGGAAAAACAGAGAAAATCTGGAGTGCGAGAAATGTTTCGCATCGTCACATGGTAGAATGAGAGGAAGATACATTTTCCGTTTGCACACGACAGGCATGTAAATACACCATTATGCTAGCTCGATTTCATTACTGTACACGCATCAAGATATGCACAAAGCACTGTTTGAACTTGTAATGGTTCCACAATCCTGGTTAATAACTGATTTTATGGTTAAATTTTTAAAAAACAGAATGTAAAAATGGTAAAGGCTAACGAAAAGTTACGAAAATAGAAAGTAGAGTGAGAGGATTCCCATTGGGCTAAAGGTAAAGAGTGCAAAATCATAAATATGTTATAAGTTTATTTTATCAAAAATGTAGCAGCATTTTTCACGTCAATCTGGTGATTTCTAGGGACATTCAATTTTTTGAGGTTAGCGATTTCTGGCGACTTCCCAACCCTAAAACTGGTGATTAAAGCCTCTAGAATGTTGGCATCCCTGGTCGGATAATTTTCAGCAGCTACAAATTGCATGCCTTATATGCTCATAGGTCAAAGATGGGAGAATGAGGATGTCTACAGCATGCGCAGTAGTTATTTCTGTACGTTTTTGTGTTGACACATTCGGTTACATAACCTAAAAATATTCAGTAGCCAATACTGCGCATTCGAGAGATTTTCGCGTTCTCCCGCTACTGTCAGCTTTTCTGCACAATGTACTACTTTGTCCTACCCTCCATGAAAAAAAGCATAGAGGATGCAATTTTTTTCATAGATATAGAATATGTGTTCCATATTCTCACTTGCGTGGTGCACTGTCTGTGCTTTGGGTGTAAGATTTCATTTAGCGGGATTAAAGTTGCATTTCGGCCCGGCACACAGTGGTCCAGAAATGGATTTTCGCGGACATATTAAGCTAGAGGTCGTAGTTTTTTTGTCAATTTTAAAGTTAAAAAACAAGAAAATACTCTGCATAAACTTCCGCATAAATCCCTCGAGGCCGGATTTCAATTTTCATTTTGAGTTAAATGTTATGTTATTAAACAATTTAAAAAAATCAGATTTTTCAATTTATTATTTTTTATGATCATGTAATCCAATAAAGTGCAACAGAAATTGATGCACACATACAAGTATCATAAGAATAAATTATTAAAGCACAAAATTCCTTGTTATAAAAAAATTTTATTAAAAAGTATACATTTATATAACTTTTATAGGATTAAATATTTTCTCTTCATTAAAAATCATCTTGAGACACACCACAATATTATTTCACATTAAAAATATTTGTTAAGTATAAGTATTAGTCATTGTTTTAACAAATTATATAAAAAATTGAATTATATTCGTGTGTTTTTACAGAAAGCAATCATTTTTTCACGAAGACTAGCTGCTACGAATGACTCATATTATCTAGCTGAGAATTTTTTTTTTTCAACAATTAAAATAGTTATTAATAAATAATATAAATAATTGCATTTTATTTTTGTGTTTTTACAGAAAAATATTATTTTTTCACTAAGCCTTGCTGGCCGATGACTTTTCTATATTATCTAGCTCAGAACTTTTATACTAAATCAAGAATTGCAAATGTTAATAAAAAATAATTTACACAATTGTATTATTATCGTAATTTTGATTAAGTAAAACTTTTTTTTTACTCATTGCCATACTAGAATTTCAAAGTCTGCATTTAAAGAAGATTCACTTTGATTAATCGAAATATCTATAAATAAAAAAATGTTAACAGTCTTTTGTTTTTCGATACTTGTATTATAACCTTTAATTTTCCAAATTCTGATGTAAGTGTCAATGTCGTGTATTTTGCTGTACTATTATTTAATTTAAAGTTTCGGTTTAATTGTTAATCAAGATCATCTGATTTGTAGCGTGCAAAATTTAATGTCAAATGATGCCATTACAAATTAAAGAACTATGCGACATAGTATTAGATCTTGATGATAAAAGGTGGATGTTTTATTGGAGTTTTTTTAAAAGTAAGTGCTATTTAAATGTACAAGAGATTAAACCGTTAAACTTAAAATTATCACGGTTTTTTGTACCAAACTTCATGGAGAGATGGAAGAATTTATTTTATAAGAAAGAAGTATCATAACGCAATTATATTATATTATATAACGCAATTGTGTAAATTATTTGTTAACAAAAATTGAAATTCTTGACTGAGGATCAAAGTTCTCAGCTAGATAATATAGAAAAGTTATCGGCTAGCAAGGCTTTGTAAAAAAATAATATTTTCCTGTAAAAACCCAAAAATACAATTCAATTATACATAGTATTTATTAATAAAAATTTTAAATGTTGAAAAAAACTTCTAGCTAGATAATATTACATTCATTCGCAGCAGCTAGACTTAGTAAAAAAATTAATTTTTTCTGTTAAAACACACGAATATAGAACAATTGTTTATATAATTTGTTAATAAAAATAACTAATACTTCTACGTATTCCTATTTTTAATGTAAAATAACATTGTGGTGTGTTTGAAGATGATTTTTCATAAAGAGAAAATATCACCGGCACACAAAAAAAGTGGTCTGTCTGACAGTCTACACTAGCATATCTATAGGTTTTTGGGGTCCCTACATTCGAATCCGGTATCCAAATAACCAAGTTGGCCCGTATTTTTCTGAATAACAAAAAAATAGACGTAAAATCGACAAAAACAGTGCTTTTTCAAGTGTACTTTTTGCAAAAAAATATATTTTCTCACCCGGTGGACTTAACCAACCTATTTATATGTCTTTTGGGTCGCTGAATTCGAATTTGGGGTCTAAATAACCAATTTGGCTCGTATTTGATCAAAAATTACAAAAATAGAGGTAAAATCGACGAAAACAACGGTTTTTCGTGCATATTTTTTTCCAAAAAAAAATATATCTTTATCCCCGGTGGACTCATGCAACATATTCTTATGTTCTTGGGGTCATTGATTCTGAATCCGGGGTTCAAATAACCCAGTTGGCTCATATTTTATCGAAAAACGTAAAAATAGATGCAAAGTCGACGGAAATGGCGAGTTTTCGTGTATATTTTTGCAAGAAAAAAATATATTTTCATGACCGGTGGACTTAACCAGCATATCTATATGTTTTTTGGGTAGCTAAATCCGAATCCGGGGTCCCAATAACCGAGTTGGCTCATATTTTTTCGAAAAACGCAAAAATAAAGGTAAATTCGAACAAAACAAATTACTGTGAACAAAACAAATGACAGATCCCGCTCGAACTTCACATCGAAACAAATGACTGTGAAACAAACAAATGAGGGTGGCGAGCGATCTGGAAAACCTGGAAAACCTTGAAAAATCAGGGAATTTGGAAAGTCTGGAAAAATCAGGGAATTTTTATAGAAATCAGGGAATTTGGATTTCAGCTAACAAATGTAAAAGTAGATTATAAATGAACAATGTAAATTTAATACTAATTGAAATATGGTTGAAAGACAGACA
>NC_046657.1:134201861-134220676 GCF_010883055.1 Belonocnema kinseyi | reverse complement strand
GAAGTTCAATGAAGGTATGTTATTGGCTTGGATATTTAGTTTGTCCCATGGGAATACGGACATCTTTTCGTTAAATGACGTCACAACTTTCAAGAGCGAGGGTTTCGCCATATTATACTATATTGAATCGGTTTGATGTCTCCGTAAAAATTTTTTAATCCGGATATTCTTAGTTTTTCGTTTTTGGTCAGTTTCATTTACTACATTATACGAATGTGCGTTGCCGACTTCTATTCCTCATCAATTTGGGCCTTAGATTCGCATTCAGCAACCCAAGAGACATATAAATATGTTGGTTGAGTCCACCGGGCGAGAAAATATATTTTTTGCAAAAATATACCTGAAAAGCGCTGTTTTTGTCGATATTACGTCTATTTTTTCGTTTTTCAGAAAAATACGAGCCAACTTGGTTCTTTGGACACCGAATTCGAATTCAGCGACACCAAAAACACATAGATATGCTAGTGTAGTCTGTCGGACAGACCACTTTTTTTGTGTGACGTTGTATTTAATCCTATAAAAGTTCTGTAAATGTATATTTGTTTATAAAATTTGTTTATAATAGGGAAATTTGTGCTTTGATCATTTATTCTCATGATATTTGTATCTGTGCATCAATTTGTTTTGATTTCTATTGCACTTTATTGGATTACACGAAGATAAAAAATAATATATTGAGAAATCGGATTTTTTCAGAATTGTTTAATAATATAACATTTAACACAAAATGAAAATTGAAATTCAGCTAAGAGGGATTTATGTGGAATTTCATTCAGAGTATTTTCTTTTTTAAAACTGTAAAATCTACCAAAAATTACGATCTTTAGCTTAAATGTCCGCGAAAATCCGTTTCTGGACCACTGTGCACCTGACGGTTGGGGACCGCCAAATTTATAACCAATGCTTCTTGAAAATGTCCATATCACGTAAAATCAATGTCTAGTCTGGTTGGTGCAGTTGCATTTAAACAGTCATAATAGGTCCGCGGTCTAAACCTGGTAACTGTTTATAGCATCTTATGGAAAATCCGTTTTTTTTCTCACATCGACTCAGATTACTCGTAGAATAGGCCAGTGAGACACATGGCAGCATGTGTGCAGTTAAGTGGATGTGTGTGTCGAGAGTTTTTTGTGGATATTTTCACGTCATCTTCGATGTTGTTGTCTACAGATTACTGTAAAGCCGGCATATAAAACTTGCCGGCAGTTTAAAAAACGCACAAAATGAAAGCCCGGGTAAAAGAATAGAAAACCAGCTGCAGAATGCTGCAGATAACAGGTTTAGACCTAGGCCCAGCGGAACTAGGTAATTCTTCTTTCTCGCTCTTTAAGTAGCGTGAAGGTAAAGGAATTAGAGTAAGCAAGTTTCTCGGGTGTAGAAAGAAAATGACAGTTTTCCACATGCGACTGTTTCGCTTACGCTCATTCCTTTACATTCACGCTTCTCAAGAAGCGAGAAAAACAGATCGCCTACGTTTCGCCGGGTCTGCTTAGACCGCTGGACCCCTTGTAGATAACACATGAATATATTTTAATTGTCATATAACGTTCAATTTCGATTCAAGTGTTATAAAACTAACGTGTTTTATTTTTATATAGTAAATGAACAACAAATATTTTACAGTTTAAAAAAATATTTAAAATTGCAAAAATAACAACGATTTCCCTTCACCGTGTAAAATTTCTGAAATTTCAGTTAACAGATTTAGTCCGCGGACGCTTTAATTGTAAGCGTGCCTTTATCGCCGAGCGTGATGTTCGGAGGAGTCATATGCAAGTGCGAAGCGTGAGACGCAGGCGGTTTCTGTAAATACGTGAGACGTACAAAGACGTACAACAAATTTTAATGTTTGCATGATTTTTAGTGCACTCACCATGTCTTATAGGGGCCATACAGTAATTACGTAACGTGATTTCCCGACCACTTTGATCCCCCCCCCCCCTAATGTGACGCTTTTTCCGACTTTTCCCTGTAGTTTTTCGCCATCATGTAACACTACGCTGGACCCCCCCCCCCATTCTTATAAAGTGTTACGTAATTTATGGATGACCCCATAACCCTGATTTCAGGGAAATAATGTTACTTCATTTACCTGGGGAAATCAGGTGTACCCGCAGTACTGACTTCATTCGACGGTCTGTAACCTGCAACTGTCAAGTCGCAAAATAGGTAGCGTAAAGCGCTTTTAACGCGCATCTGTTGGATAAAATACATTAATCTAGTTTAGTTTTAAATATTTGTCATGAAGCCATTTGCAATCGTTATAGACAATGAATATAAAAATTATTCACTGAACAACTTTAACTCAATCTTTTAAAATAATTATATAATTAACACTGTTCTCTTCTTGAAAGTATACTTTCTTTCAAGGCTTGCCACTCTATATAGGAGCTCTATTTTGAATGCGGAAAACCTTGTCGACAACAAATCTTTAACATGACGTTAGATCCCTCGAACTCTAATTCATTGAGAGTGAAAGATTTAAACACACTAAAGTTGATTGAATATTAATTATTACAATTCTGAACCGTTAAAGACTGCAAGATTTTAAGTATTGATTACAAAAATTCGTTTAAAAGAAGCTTCTAGCGATTTTCGGGTTTCTGTCTGAATTTTTTTTTAACAGCATGTTGACACATTCTTTTGAACCTGCAATTTCTGTTTATTGAATAAAAATATATTAATTATTTGTTGCAACAGGAAGCACTTTGGTGGCAACGAGAATTTTACCTACAGAGCTACCATGTAGATGAAAAGAACATTTATTTATTATCTAACGGTTGCAAATCGCTTCTTATTAAATCTTTTAAACTATACTACTTTAATTTATTTCAATCTTTAACTCTAAATGTATTATAAAAATAAAAATAGATACTTTATTACGTACGCCCTGAATCAGCTTCATGAACTTACGATTATTCACGTTCTGCTTTATTCGCAATTTTGAATAGTGCCTCAAGAATCAAATGTAGAAATTACGTTTGCCTCAAGAAGAATCTTTTTGCAGCAAACATTATCCTTCGCGACAAACTTTATCCACTCTTACAGCCAAATAATTCTGATTGTGTGAAAAATATATTTTATTAGTTCGAAAAAAAACAGGCAGGAGAAAGATTCTTGTTTCAAGACAACTTTTTCCCTAAATGTATAATTTGTCACATCTTCGCCTTCATAACCTGCATTTTGTGGAACTATGAGATCTAAGTTTAACTCGCTTACTGATTTTACTCCACACGCTTTCGAAAAAACTACTCAGTTGCGGGAAAAGTACTATTTTATAATTAACTTTTTAAAAATAGAAACATATTATAAGGAGTTATCACTGGAATCACAGGTACTAACTTAAAGCTTATTATCATATGCAGCTATGATAGAAATGTTAAAAAAATTCGTCACAGTAAGAATTGCGGTATACACTGTAGATTTAACAAGTGACAGATTGCGGTTAATCAAAAACGTCTAGTGGTCAGTTCCACATAGTCAGAAGTCAAGATTCAGCCGATCTACGAGTCCCCCGTGAATCGTGAAATTATGATCATCACGCTACGCTATGTGTGTGTTCTAATAATGTGATAACATACATAATAACAATTAACTAAAGAACAATAAAAGAAATTAATGCTTATACAATTCAATTAAACCAATCCTAAAATATATGTACATAATAATTGGGAAATAGATGTTTCACATATAAATATTTATGATTTTTAGATGCGATGGACGAAATTAATTATTGTATTACTGCGTTAAAACATAACTAAAATGCTTTTAAATTATAATTTCTTTGGAGATGCTTGAATAAATATTTATAATTTTCAGGTGCTGATGATGATGAAGTTGTTATTGAAGCTTTCAAAAGTTTTGATGATGGAAACGGGAAAATCGATGGTGACAGGTATTATTTTCTTACTACAATCATATCAGAATATTTTTATAATAATTTTTCATATAACAAGTAATAAAAGTGGGTCGATGGTCGTGGGGGCTAAAGCGTAGGCTTTGGACCAACTCTGTCGGCTTGCGGGTTTGATTCAGTCTCACACTCTGGAAGAGCCCTGGAGGCCCATGCGGTGAACACTAATGCCGTGCAAATGAAAATAAGCGTATCTGCAGAGTAGCCAACTGTACGTTGGAACTCACTATCAGCAGGAAACACAAATAAAATGTCAAAGATTCTGCATATGAAGATAAATTTATTGATCAATGTATAAAATTATGTTTATTAGTCTTTAGAGTAATTCTAATTTCATATCACTCATTATAACTCTAATGTTGTACTAATTTATTTTAAAAAAGAATTTCTGAACTTCTTAATTACTACATTTACTATTATTATTATATGCATCTACTATTTTTTAATATGTACCTGAATGGTATTTTATAACTTAATGAAGCGAATGAATTATGATTAATGTGGCTAAAAAGGGAACACTATTGTCTGGCAAAGATTCTATTTCTTACTTATGCAATCTGATACTCAAACAAGCTGATTACATTTCATGTTAAATTATGTAGTTATAGCATTAAAATAACATTTAAAGCGATACTTAAACGATATGATCACATTTTCTTCTTAAGTCTTTCGTTATCTCACAAAATGCAACCTAAAGCAATCATTTCAAAACCTCGTCACATTTTTTTAGAAGTCTTCACTTATCTTATGAAATGAATAATTAAACATATATTCAAAGTTACTATGAAGGTTATTAATTTTTTATCGCTGCAATAAGTCAAAGCCAATTAAATTTCAATGAATATTAATTATATTTCTACTTTAAAAGAACGCACGAACTGAACGCCGCCCATGCGCAGCACGACGCGGACTCCCACCTGCCAGTTGCGCTTTTTCCCATTTGCATAGTCTCTGCTGCCCGCAGATACGGTAAATTATTTCTTGAAAATTAACTACACTTCATTAACAATTTTTGTTTCTCTCTTAAATATTTGAGTACGGGAAGTATCATAAACCTACTGATGACGCTATCTCAATTTCAACAAAAATTGCAGATACGCTTATTTTCATTTGCACGACAGACTAGCCTAGTAAGGGAGCTGTTCATCTCCGGATGGTCGTAGGACCAGTACCTCTAGAGAAAAAGGTTTCCTATGTGCTAAAATCTGTTGCTCTTGGTGGTTCAAAACCCACTTTAAACTTTTGGCACCTCCCACCACAAACTAAGTGTGTGTGTGTTTGTGAAGAAATAGGGGAAGAAGGTAAAAGAAAAATGAAAACCCTTAGTGGACACATTAGAAACTTCCATTTCAATATGACAAGCAATAATGGCGTTTATGTGTTTTTACAAGTCACTTGTTTTTCATATGCTTTTTACATAGTTTAACCCTTCATACAAAATAAATGAAAGACAACTAACATAATCTAATCTACAGATATCAAAGGCGCTAAAGTTTAAAATTTGTGTCATATGATTGACAATAATTCGATTCAAACACTTTTTATAAATATTTGTACACAAGACTTAATTATATTTTATACATAATTCTAATTTCATTTCTTAATTAACATTTCTTGTAATTACAGTTGTTCTATACTAAAATTAGGTATCAAGGCATTATCTATCAATAAACAAAACTAAACTAAAACTCGGAAAGGCCAAGTAAGTGAGAAATTGATTATATGATACACATTATATGATAGTATGTTATATATTATTATTATATATAGCCCATTTTTTATCGAAATAAATAATTTTGAAAATAAATTTGCACAACGACCTTAAAGAAACAGACATCTCAAAATAAATTAAACAGGGTCCTAAATTGCTTCTAATTGCTTCTTCTAAAGTTAAATATAATTTAAAAATTAAATTTTCAATTTACTCAAACGCGTGATATGAAATTAGGCATTCAAGTATTCTCAGTTATCAATGTAACTAAGAAAAATGTAAATGTTTCTCAACTTGGTGTGTAACGTAGGATCACAAGAGAGATTGGTATACACTTTGGATAGGACAAGTGTGCCAAAATTCATCTGAAGAAAGAAAAGATTATTGACGTTCCCAATGATTCTGCGCTTGTGTAAATAAGTGTTATCGGACATCTTGACACTGGCATTCAGGATGTAACATCAATGAAGGAGTTTTTTGTAAGCAGATACAGGCATGTATGCCGTCCCGGTTTTACTCTACTCGTTTGGGGTGGACCAATGGACGAAGAATGAGCTTGCGGCCCTTAATATCGCCACAAATAAGATCATACATATGCATACGAGCTTTCGTTTTAATTCATCTGTTCCGCGATTATACATCTTTATAATCGAACTGTTCTAAGAACAGCTTACATCGTTGCAAATGGCAAAGATCCTCTCCATATAAGGTCAGAAATCACGAGATGAGAAGCAAAGCAGCATTCCTTTACAAAGCCGCGGAGAAGGCGGCCGCGACCCTCGGCCTGTAATTTAACGTGAGACGTGAGAAAAGTGCATCACTTCATCCAGATAAATCTAGTACAAGTCGGATAACTTTCCAACTTCGGGGCTGTAGGGGCGGAAAATTCCAGGAATTGTGGACTTTTCGGATGCCCCCTCTAGTAGCACGATATTAGGTGCGCACATGCGTAAATCATGGGCGCCAATCATTAGCAAAATAGCACACGTAGTGGGAGAACCACAATTAGTATACGTGCCGTACGTGTGATGACGTTTTAAGGGGAGTGTACACTTATCGGACGGCAAGTTATCGGACTTCTACTGTACTTCTCAAAGCCGAAGTAAATCAAGCAGAGCTTGCAAAATTCCGCTAAATTCTAGTTGACAAGAAAATGCACGGAATCTTTCACAGAAATGTAGAAGAAAAGTCTTTGTCAAAAGAAAAAACTTTTGATTTTTTCAGATCATCAGGGCTTAATACAGATGCAGTGGGTTTCATTTTCGCATGTCTGGACGGTGTCATTTTCACCATAGTATACTGTGAATGCATTTTATGTCAAAAAGTTCCCAGTAATAATTGCAGAGCGTGTCATGCACACGCTGAGTAGTTTAAAAACATATTATCTGGTTGTTCCACCCACGCGGTAACGACGTATCTTTACAGACATAATGCAGCCCTAAGAGTGCTGTATTACCATCTTTGTTGCTCTTAAGGTGTTCGTCGCGACCCTGTCCTGCTGAACGCTCGGAGAGCAGGGTTGGGTACCAGAGTCTCCAGAACGTGGAATTTTTCGGCCCCCACCAGTCTCCCATCTAGGAGCGACAAATTCAAACGTAGCGTGTCGGTGAGTTGACTCTGTTAAATGCTGCGAAGCCCAGCCTCGTGTAAAGCCGAAAATGCACGAGCAGGAACCCGAGCTCTCCCGACTTCACGAATGACGATCCAGCTGCTCCTCAAATCTATTCAGGTTTTGAAATCCTGAGTTACCTTATAACCATTATGCTTATTGCGAAGAGGCAAATATAATGGACTTTATGTAAATAGATATAGAAGACAAGACTTCTGGGTCTAAAATGTTTCAAATTTTGTTCTGCATGCCTTAGTCATAATTTTAGTAAACAATTGATTTTTCACAAATAAAAAACAAATTTTCGACAAAATAGTTCAATTTTCAACGTAAGAAATTACTTTTAAGAATACATTTTTCGACTTAAACATTGTAGTTTATACTGAAGCTTGCAGTTGTAAAAATTTAATTTTAAACCAAAATGAATGCGAATTTTCAACAAAGAAATTAATTTTTTATATAAAGCAAATAAATTTTCAAAGAAGAATAATTCACGAACAAAGAAGATAAATTTATAACTAAAAAGAAAATTTTTTAGGAAAAAAAAGTGTCAACAAAATTGATCAATTTTCATCTATAGAAACGAATTTTAAACTAAAACAATAAGTATTCAATCAAAAATGGACTAGTTAAATTTTCAGATAAAAAATAGAATTTTCAACGAAAGAAATTAATTTTCAACTAAAATTATAATGTTTCAACGAAAAATTGAACAGGAAAATTTTCAGTTGAAAAGTAATTATCAACTACAAAAAATTAAAGTTTCCACAAAATTTTTAATTTTCCAAGCCAAAAATTAAATTTGCAAACAAATAATTTAATTTTCAACCCAATAACTTTCTACCGAAAACAGAAATTCAAAATTTTCGAAATGAATTTTAAAACAAAAAAAATTTTTGTGAACAAAATAGATAAATTTAAAAAAAAATAGATGAGCTTTTAACCATTTTATACCAAAATAAAAGAAGTTTCACCAAAAAATGGATTTTCATCCAAAGAAATGAATTTTTTATTAAAATAGATGAATTTTTAAACAAGAAGAATAATTTTCTACCATAAAAGAAGAATTTTTGACTGAGAAAGGTCAATTTCCTACTAAAAAAATTCAACTAAAAATGATACAGTTACATTTTTATTATAAGAAAATGTTTTTTCAACAATAAAAAAATCGATTTTTTAAGAAAACAGTTAAATTATCAACCAAAACAGGTATTTTAAAAATTTTCAATTTCAAAATAGTTTAACTTTCGATAGGGAAATGATTTTTCAACTGAAAAATGTTTTAAAACACGCACACACAATCGAATTTACAACAGAATAGTTCAATTTTTAAACATATAATTGTATTTTTAATTAAAACATTATTTTTCAACTAAAAATGGAATGGAATGAATTCTGAGAGAAAACTAAAAACAGATCATAATTTTTTAACATTATTTCGTAATTTTGCCATATTATATAATTTAAAAAAAAATAAAGAATTTAATTCTTATTTAGCCCTTTTGCGCAATTTTGTTGTACCATTTTTTGTTATGTTTATGTTTGTTTGTAAAATTTGGTTTCAAATTTGAGTAAGTATAAGAGATTTCCAGAAATTTCGAAACTATTAAAAAATAATTAAAACTTGCAAAAAAAACAGGAAAAAATGAAATAATTCTTAAAGATTAGAAGATTAGAAGGTCTGAAAAAAAAAACAATTATTTTTCTAATAACCGTTTGAAAATTGTTTATAATTTTTATTTAAAAAAATGTACTTTAAAAAAATTCAAAAAGATTTTGAAACACATCAAACGATTTACTAAAATATAAAAGAAGAGTGTAGAAGATTTTAAAGCAAATTGGTTTAATTTGATAAGATTAAAGATTTTAAAAAACGTAAATAATCCAGTAAATTCATATTTAGATATATTCATATTTTTCATATTCATATTATTCATATTTAGATATATTTGAAAGGCGATTCTTCATAAGTCTTTTACTAACTAATGGATATATTTTTACAATTTTATTCCTGAAATATATTCCCTAAGGCCAAACATGGTACACAAATATTCTAAAATTTGTAAAACACCAGCTATTTACAGGAATATTTCAAATAAAAATCAATGTGTATCATATTCAAATAAATTTTGGCCATATTTATAAGAGTATTATTATTATTTTTAATTTAAAAAATTAATGTATCGAGAGTACAGTTTTTATTTGAAATTTCACTACGGCTTTTTATACCATGTATGACCCTCGGCCAGAATCAAGGAAAAATAATTTAAAATAAATTTTATTGGATTTATTTTACAATTATTTACAATCGATTTCCAATCACAATTATTTCACAATTAAAATAAAATTTTAAAAGCTAAATTTTGTAATTTTGAGATAAGTATTTTAAGGCATTAAAGATTTTGTAAAGATTTCATATACAAGAAAATAAGTATTATCTGTTTGTTTAAAAATTTATATGTAAATAATTATTATAAAATTCTGAAGAAAATTAAAAAAAAAGATTTTCGACTATATCAGATGTGTCAGAAAAGATGCTAGGAGATTTTGAAGAATTTTTATTTTTAATTTATAGGATTTTAAAAAATATTAGGAAAATTTATTATCTATTTAAAATATTTTAAATTCTACAAGAAATTGGTAACTCTCTTGAGTTTTTATCGCAAATTAAAAAAAATCATTCAAAATGTAGAAAAAATTTTTTTTATTATCTTCTAAATTTTCCCAAGCATTTGAAGAAACTTTGTTTATTCTCCTTAAACCTTTCGAGATACTTTTAAAGTTCCTAAAGTTTACCTTGCGTTTCTAAAACACTTCTTAGGTTTAAATTTTGTTTAAATCTCACCAAGTCTACCAAATACTTCCTGAATTTACTTGATTATTATTTTTTTCTAATCTTGTCAGAACTTCCAATCTCTAATCTTTAAAAATTATTCAGAATTTCCTCATTTTTTTTAATTCTGCAAAATTAAAAAAATTCCTTTAAAGTTTTTCAGATGCTTTAAGAATATTTGAAATCTTTTGCAATGTTTTTAAATGTTTGAAAATAATATTTTTAAATTAATTGTTCGAAATAAAAAATTATGCTAATTATTCCTTTAAAAATCTTTACAAGTTTTAATTATTTTCGAATCGTTTCAAAATTTTGGAATATCTCTTAAACTTACTCAAATTTGAAAGAATTATGTTCCTTAATTTTTCTAAAGTAAAGTGATATGGAAAAATTAGGACATTTTGTTTCAAAATATTTTACGTACTTTTTAAACATTTTATAAATTAATAAAAAAAATTTCGTAATCTTTTTTCAATTTTCTGTTAGAATTCATTCCAAAACAATTATTTACATTTTTCCCCAAGGAGTTTCTTTCATTATCTTTCATTATCTGAAACTCCTTCGTTTATCGACTTTTTAATATTATTTTTCCATTTTACATACAAATCTATTATATCTTATCAAAATTTAATATGAAAAATCTTACATTTTAAGTGTATTTAAATACTACAATTTGTGTAATTACTGAATCTGATTGAAAATAATTGAACCTCTTGCGATTAAAAGCGGGAATTCTGCTAGAAAAGAAATGTGCTGAAAGTAATTAAAAAAAATCATTTTAATTTTAAAGACTGATAATTGCACACAATTTCCAGGCGCATCTTTCTTATTCTTCTACAAGAATTTTTAAGTTTTTAAGTTTTTTAAATCAGTTTATCCGACGTTTCTAAAACTCTTCTGAAGCTTAAATTATTTTTTAATCTCATCAATTCTACTCAATATTTATTGAATTTATTCGATTATTTACATTTGTTATAAATTTGTGATGTTATCGATTTAAAAAATGTTGATTTTAAAACTTTCTACGCTCTTTCGAAATTTTAGGAAATTGTTTGATGTGTTTAAAAATCTTCTTTAATTTTCTTTTAAAGCACATTTTTCAAAATAAAAAATCATTCAAAATGTTTACTCGATAATTAGGAAAATGACTCTTTTTTTCTAATCTTCTCAAGTTTTATAATCTTTAAAAATTATTCAAATTTTTCCTGATTTTTTTATTTTTCAAAATTAAAAAAAATGGCCTTTAAACTTTTTCAGATACTTTGACAATTTTTGACCTCTTTTTGAATGTTTTGAAATGTTTAAATTAATCTCCTATAAAATTTATTTTTTGAAATAAAAAATTATTTTAATTATTTCTAGGAACCTAAAATATTTTTTTTTTCATATTCATGAAAACTTACCAAATTCTTGAAAACCCTTTACAAGTTTTTATTATTTTTGTATCCTTTCAAAATTTCTGAAAATCTCTTAAACTCTCTCAAATTTGAAATTAGATTTTTAAAGCAACATATATTGTAAAATATTGTGTAACAACATTTCACGAGAAGGCCTAATAAGAATTATGTTCCTTAATTCAAGATGTGAAAAAATTGATTCATAATCTTCTCAATTATTTCCAGGAATTTTAAGAAAAACAGTTTTACCTCCTTGAAATCTTTCGGAATTCCTTTAAAGTTTCTAAAGTTTTTGTTTGAATTCTTAAAAAATCTAAGTTTCTGATTTTGCTTTAAAATCTTCTACAGTCTTCTTTTTAATTTTAGGATATCCTTTCACGTGTTTAAAAACCTTTTTTAATATTCTCATTAAGTACGTTTTTTTTAAATAAAAAGTTCTGTTTCTGATTTTGTCGGACCTTCTAAGCCTTCTAATCATTAAAAACTATTTAAATTTGTCCTGATTTTCTTTGAAATTCAGCAAAATGTAAAACATTGCCTTAAAATCTTCAGATTCTTTATGGAGAATTTTACACATAGTTTGAAATGTATTGGAATTTTTTAAAATTATTTTTTCAAAATAAGAAATTATAGTAATTATTCGTAGAAATCTCAAAGAATTTTCTTCATTTTCGTGAAACCTTACAAAATTCTTTAACAACATCTTTACAAATTTTAACTGTTTTCTAATCGTTTCAAAATTGCTGAATATCTCTTAAACTTAGGCAAATTTGAAAGGTCATTTTTTTAACTAAAATAATTTTTTTTTAAATGTGCAACAAAATTGCGCAGTAAATTGCCTGAACTTTCATTCTCTTGACACCCTGCGAAATTCAGTTTACTTAAAACTCCTCCAAATAGCTAGTTAGCCACCGAAAACGAATCGTGAAGTTGGGGGGACTCGGGATCGTGCTCGTGCATTTTCGGCTCTACAGAAGGCTGGTCTACACAACATGTAGCACGGCCGACTCATCGACACGCTACGTTTGAATGTGTCGCTCCCTGATGGGAGAGTGGTGGGGGCCGAAAAATCTCACGTTCTGGAGACACTGTTGGGTACGTAAATTACTCCAGGTAATTTACGCGGATTTCTATAGTGCAGATGCAAGTGAGACAGAATTTTATTTTTCAACTTCACGCGCAACATACTACTTGAGCTATTATGGATGGGCTTGAAGTCACCCTCAGCAGAAGTTAATGGCATTTAAAAATTTTTTTAACGCTGCAAGAAAAAGTATTGCGTTTACTCCGTGAGTTTCTAATAGAAGATTTAACGTAGCTTTCGAATTTCAACAGTTTAAAAGTAGATCTTGCTTTTTTTTGTGTTTTTTAAAAAGGAACAGAATGGGGACCCAATGGGGTCTTTACGGGTACTTTGTAGAATCCATTCGGTTCCTTCGGTCCGCTAGGGATGATCCAGAAATATTTTATAAATAAAGAATAATTATATGCCAAATTCAACTTTAATTATTGTAAATTAATTGAATAATTATGAGTATTGTATAGGGGGAAAACGAAATTGAAATTATATTTAAATTTAAATTCTCATTGAAGTCCATCATCTAAACTTTAACAGTATAATTTTCTAAAAATGAAAAATTGTAATTCACGGAAAAATCAACTGAATTTAATACAGTTATGGAAATACCTTTTTATTGTTAACTTCGTGATAAAAAAGAATATTTTTACATGAAGTACATACATCTACACGTCATTAATTTATTATAATCTTGAAAGTTATTTGAACGTATACTAATTTATAAACATTTCTTTCGAGTGTAAGTTATCTAAAGTTTTAGAGTAACTGGATAAATATTAGAAAACTGGACAAACATTTCATGTAGTAGTGGACATCCTATACAAATATCTGAAAGAAACTCAATGTTGGTAAATTGTCACACAAGTTAATCATCAACATAGAGTATGACTTGCATACAATCATATTTTTCTGAACTACGCACGTTTTTAATTTAGAACGTGTGCAAATTTCTTGATCCTCGTCATCAGGAGTCACGTCAGCACCGAGCCAATCATGTTTTTTTGCACAAATACACTCTCCTTCCGACTAGCATCCTGCCATTTTTGAGATTTTAGTGAGAAATACTTTGATATTTCTTTTCATGGCGTTTGGCATCTCATAGACAATTCCCAGCTTTTCATAAATATATTTTTTTCTATACTGTCGAAATGCATTTTTTTCGCTTCGAGGTAATTCAGATTTCAAGTGATCGAAAATATCATTTTGGTAACTGAGAAAGTCTTATTGTCAGGTGCAGCTTCCAAAAAATGTACCGGCAATATGTTTTAATAAAAAATTTTTGTTCACGATAATAAAGAATAAGTAAACATAGCAAAGCGACAGTTCACCGTTTCGTAGTCGTAAGTTTAAGTTAAGATTAGGTTAGGTTCGCATGAATATAAGGTCAAACAACTTGTTTTTAATAAACATATGGGACATATCATAATACGTCAAGTATACCTGCCTAAAATTATTGTTTTTTTCCACCTGGTTGAAACTTAGATGAATTATAGCCCTGATAAACCTATATTAATTAAGCAAAACGGTTGTCAATTTACAGGGGATTGAAGTTTTCACCTTGTGAGGTTATGTACTTATATGCATCTTAAAATAAAAATTGAGATTAAACTTAAGACCGCAGATATCTGAAGCTGATTTTTTGGTGCGTAATAGGAAAAAGCCTAACCATTATCCCAAACGAAATATCTTGGTGGAACTCAGTGAAACATTTTGAATATTCATCAAAACATATTAGGGCAAGAAGAATTAATGTAGCAATAAATTACATTTATTCTACTGAGAAGTATCTATAAGTAACAAGCCCTTGAAAAAAAATAATCTTGCTAATTTTGACCACCTTTTTACTATTTTTGACCACTGTGTCACGTGCCAAAAATATGTTGAGGCACTTGCGACATGTATGCAGATAGCTGTCACGGTTGGGTCGCTTCGTGTCCTCAAGACACACGAGGGTTTTGCCGGCCTGTCGTTGTAATTTCCATGTGTCCTGTGACCACCCATCTCACGGTTATGAGACGTGGCCCTAGATGTGATTTACCGCGGTTGTACTGGGAGCCGGTATCATTTTTAGATGTCGATTCCTCCCAGTGGGCCCTGCGGTAGTTATTTAAACCTTCTTTTTAAATATATAGATGATAGCACCTCAAACGGTGGCTGTAACAACTGTACCCGAAATAATCGGTTGAAGTAATTTTCCTTGTGATCGGTGCTCTCGGAAATAAGAAGCTATCACTGGTTCGTAACTTTAAAGCCATACCCGCGTGCGAAAAGTATTCCAACGCACTGTCCAGATGGATGCAGAAAACTATCATTCTTGGGTTGCTTTGTGTCCTCAAGACACGCAAGGGTTTTGCCGGCCTGATTTCGTGATTTCGTCGGATCCTGTCACCTCCCATTACACAGCCACTGTGCTATGCATTCATTTTTTATTTTGTAAACAAATTATTTAAAAAATAATGTCTTCTGAAAAAGTTTGCTATTCATTAATGTTTTAGTTTGTTTTATAAAAAAATTAGATTTACAAAAGTATATTTTAGACATTTTTGGACAAAAAAAAATTTCATCGTATTTATGTTGAGATAACAGAACAATAGAGGTATTCTTGTATTCTTATACAGTACAAGTCCCATAAATCTCTTTAAAGCGCCAGCACACGTACGACACGCACACTAATTGTGGCTCTCCCACCACGTGTGCTATTTTTCTCATGATTTGCGCTCATGATTTACGCATGCGCGCACCTAATATCGTGCCATTTTATTACAAAATCTTGTAAAATATTAAGGCATACAAAAATTTCATCTAGACAGTTCATTGTCAATATATATATATATATAAAATATGCCCCCTGCGCGGGCGCATTCTCATTGCGCGCTGCTTGCGCCAAGTTTGAGCGCGCCTACGGCGCGCGGGTACGGTCTCGCGCTCGTTTTCGTACGTTTAACGCGTACACGTTAATTTAATTTTTTCAAATATTGTAAATACTATAACTTAAATCGAAAACTGTGGTTTAAACTTCTGAGTAATTACAGCCATATATTGTAACTGCATTTTTTTCGATTTGATTTTAAAGAAGTTTCTCGAAGCACCTGCTGCTTTGACGATTACATTCTCATTACGAAACTCGCGCTTTACGTTCGATAATTCGTCTTCAGTTGAAAAACTTCTTCAAGATAATTTGTAAATCTTGTTAAAATCTACTAGAAATAACGTTTTAAACTTATGGATCTATTAAAAAATCGAAATTGCATATTTTTGAAAGTGATCCAACTTTTGGAACTTTCGTCTAATTAAAAAATGTCATGATAATAGTTTCGAAAAAAATATTTTTTACATCAAGTAGAAATTTGGATTGATATTTCTAAACCTATTAACATTTTTTCCCTTTTTTAGAAAATTTTCAAAATGTTGAAAAGCAAATAACTTTTTAAAGTTTTATCGAATTTAAAAATGTCATTAGGATAATTTGCAATTCTTTTCGACGCGTATCAGAAAATTTGACAACAATTTCTAAAACTCATAAAAAAATTTAATTTCAATTTTGAAAAAGCTCAAACTTTTTGAATTTTTGTCTAATCGAAAAATTTGACGGTCATAGTTGTTAAATATATTTAATATCCAGTGATGAATTAAAATGAATTTTTCTAAGCTTTTAGAAAAATATTTATTTTTTACTTTTCTGAACATTTTCAAATGTATATTGCTTTTCTAATTTTCATCGAAATTAAAAATGTTATTTGGATAATTTTCAAATCTTCTACCTATCTATAAGAAACTTGGCAAAAAATTTTTATTTAAGAATTTTTTTTCAAATTTTGAAAATGCTCTAAATTTTTTTATTTTGGTTGGATATATCTGCTTAAAGAACTTAGCCTTTATTTTGGGAACCTTAAGGAGTGTATCAAAGGCTGACTTGATTGGACAAATCCTTCAAAAGTAAGCGTGGCTACAACATTCAGGTAACCATACATGCAGACGTACAGACAGATATACAGGCAGACTGACAGGCACCGATAAAATTTTATGATTTTTGGATTCTGTGAGTGCCGAAACGTAAAGATCCGTTAAAAAGAAAAAATCGAAAATTTTGACGATTACATTACACTCTCATGAATGAGAATGTAAAAATAATAGGAGGTGTGGCTACTAAATAACTGAATTGATGCTTTTAATTTTTGTTTCACATTGAAATTACTCAATGGATATATTATCCCCTTCAAAGTATTCATCTTCGCGACCCCTACACCGTTTTATACGAATTATCTACTATTGAAAGTAATGTTGATGGTCCTCATTTGTGAGGTCGTACATGAGCTGCATCTCTTTTTTCTTTATTGCATCAACGGACTAGAATTCGCTTCCTTTTAGCATATAACTGAGCTTTGGGAAGAGGAAAAATTCACTTGGGTCTGGATCAGGCGAACACCATGGTTTTGCAACACAGGAATTTTTTGCCAAAAACTGCTGGATAGGCATCGCTTTGTGTGCTGCCGCGTTATCTTGGTGAAGCATCCATGAGCTGTTTTTTGACATTCGCGGACTTCTTTTTCTTACACGTTAATAAAGGATTGTCAGAACCTCCTTGGAATATACTACGCTTTCTTTTGTATTGATAAACTCACTCAAATATAATTGAAGAAAAGAAAAACTTTTTTTCTACGAGGGAACGGCAAATTCGGATACTTGTTTAATTAAATTGATTAAATTGTTATGAACAATCTATATTGCTCATTGTAGCGACCACCTTCCTAGCTATTTTTAATCATTATTTTCAACTATTTCTGGTTATAGTTTCAGAGAACATTATTGAACATTTCGAGCCGGCACTCATTTCATTTCTTATCCTTTATGCCGCTCTGTTTATGTCACGTATTTCGTTTGGCGTTTTTTCGTTGATAGTATAAGCAAATGATAAAGGCTCTGAGATCTGCGTGTCGGGACGGGTACGTGCCCTGTTGCGATGCCAGACCCAGGACGGCGATGAATTCGTCATCGAAACCTCAGTTTGTTTCCGTGTCTCAAACTATGTGAAGCTCGCTCTGCTTACTCTTTATTAAAAGTGTTTTTTAGTTATTTAAATTACTGAGTTTTATTATTTTGTGCCTTATTCCACCTCACTTATGTTTGATAAAGTTTGAAGTATACAATTAAATGGCTTTAAAGACAATTGTGAATTATTTTTTGTTAGAAAAGTATACTAAGTTCAATATTATTAGTATTAATTATGGTCTATGAATGCAGGTGAAAAAAATTAAAATACAGCAAACAACATTTCTTTTTTTAAATTTATTGCTGAGAATTTCTAAAAAAAAACTTTAAAATCTGTTCAGAAATATGACCTGTGAGCGATTATTAATAGTAAATTTCTATTCGAGATCACTTTACGGTTATTTAATAGCCACACTTTGTACAAGAAAAAACGTTTTCATTTTCCTCAAAATGCCTAAAATATGCATTTGTTCAAATAATTTTTGTATTAAATAAACAGATACCAATGATAGCAAAATTAGTTGAGTTTTTCTGGCTTAAAAAAGCCTCATGCGAGAATTTATTTATATAATTTAATAAATAACAATAACAATGAATAACAATTTCCTAAATAAATAAAAGAATATAAATTCATATCGGCATTTTTTTCAGAAAAAAACTTTGTTAATATAAGTACTCCAAGTGTAGAAGGAAAATCGATTTGCTTCTGCTTATTAATATCTGTGATGCATATTTGTTTGTAGGTTAATTAATAACATTAAATCTTAAGTTTTAGTGGCCACGTACCGCCATAATGATGAAAATAAGCAATATTAGAGCATATTTTTTAATACAATTTGTTTATACCAACTACTTTTTCAAGCAAAAAAATTTTCTTTCATATACCTCTGTGCAGTTAATCCAAGTGACGGGAAGTAAAAGAAAAATATTTTGCAGGAGATAAAAAATGAAATAAGGCCTACAGGCCTTACAAAATTGACTTGCTTACACTTCCATTTTTTACAGATTTTTTTTACAACTACCTCTTAAAAATTAACATCCATTCACTCCTTATATCTAATCCGCTAGTTTGCTATACCTGAGTTCCCCTTTAAGTGTCCATTTACATATCTAAACGGCTATTTTCATGCAATAAATCTATTCTATGAGATCTTTGAAAAGGTGTGTTAATAATGTATACTAGACCTTGACTCTCTGATTCTCTCCTTTCCTTCTGCCTTCTCTTTCTCTATTCCCTTCTTTTGCACCAAATCATGTACTTTCCTTCCATCCTCTCAGTGTCTCC
>NC_046657.1:134195359-134201761 GCF_010883055.1 Belonocnema kinseyi | reverse complement strand
GAAATCCCGAGTTACCTTAGAACCGTTAGGCTTATTGCGAAGAGGCAAATATAATTGACTTTATGTACTCGTAAATAGATATAGGAAACAAGACTTCTGGGTCTAAAATGTTTCAAATTTAGTGCTGCATGCCTTAGTCATATTTTTAGTAAACAATGGATTTTTAACAAATAAAAAATAAATTTTCGAGAAATTAGTTGAATTTTCAACCTAAAAATTACTTTTAAGAAAAAATTCATTTTAAACCCAAATAAATGCGATTTTATCAACAAAAGAAATTAATTTTTATCTAAAACATATTACTTTTTAAAGAAGAATAATTCGTCAACAAAGAAGATAAATTTTTCAAGAAAAAAAATTGTCAACAAAATTGTTCAATTTCCATCTATAGAAACGAATTTTAAACTAAAAAAAAAAGTTTGTGGTGAAAAATGGACTAGTTAAATTTTCAGACAAAAAATTGAATTTTCAACGAAAGAAATTAATTTTCAACTAAAATTATAATGTTTCAACGAAAAATTGAATAGATAAATTTTCCGTTGAAAAATAATTATCAACCCTAAAAAATCAAAGTTTCAACAAAATATTTAAATTCCCGAGAAAAAAATTTAATTTGTAAACAAATATTTTAATTTCAAAACCAATAACTTTCTAGCGAAAACAGAATTTCAAAATTTTCAAAATCAATTTTAAAAAGACAAGAATTTTTGTTAGCAAAATAGATAAATTTTTAACGAAAAACGGTTACATTATCAGTTTAAAAAATCAATTTACAACCAACAATTTTTCAGCAAAATAGTTTAATTTCCAAAAAAATAAATAAATTTTTAACCATTTTATACGAAAATAAAAGAATTTTCAACAGCATTTTTCTACCAAAAAAGAATAATTTTTGACTGAGGAAGGTCAATTTCCTACCAAAAAAAATTTAACCAAAAATGATTTAATTAAATTTTTAGTATAAGAAAATGTTTTTTCAACAATCAAAAATCGATTTTCCAACAAAACAGTTAAATTATCAACAAAAATAGTTGTTTTAAAAAAATTTAATTTTAAAATAGTTTCATTTTCAACGGAAGAAATGAATTTTCAACTGAAAATTGTTTTTAAAAAAACACAATTTTTTAAAATTATTTCGTAATTTTTCCATATTATATCATTTTAGAAAAAATAATGAATTTAATTCTTATATTAAGCCTTCTTGCGCAATTTTGTCGCAAGATTTTTGGTTATATTTATGTTGATTTGTAAAATTTGCTTTCAAATTTTAGTAAGTTTACGAGATATACAGAAATTTTGAAATGATTAAAAAATAATTAAAACATGCAAAAAAATTAGGAGAAATTTGAATAATTCTTAAAAATTAGAAGATTAGAAGGTCTGAAAATACTAGAAAGAAGAATTATTTTTCTAATAATCGTTTGAAAAATTTTCATAATTTTTATTTACAAAAATGTACTTTAAAAAAATTTAAAAAGATTATGAAACACATCAAACGATTTCCTAAAATTCAAAAGAAGACTGTATAAGATTTTAAAGCAAAATGTTTCAATTTGTTAAGATTAAAAAGTTTTAAAAACGTAAATAATCCAGTAAATTCAAGAAACATTTAGAAGACTGGAAGAGATTCAAATCTAATCGTTAAGGGAATTCAGAAAGATTTCAAGGAGACAAAATTATTTTTCTTAAAAATTCTGTGAAAAATTTAGAAGATTATATAATTCAGGTTTTTGACATCTAAAATGCTTTTTTTAAAATTTCAGAAAAAATTTTCAGTAAACATCTTTTAAAAAGACTCGAATTTTTCTAATATTTTTTTTGAGGATTTTAAGAGAAAAAGACAAAAAGTTATTAGCTTGACCTCATTCAAAAGACTGATCATTTGACAAAAATGTTGTAAAACTTTCCTTTGAATGTGGTGTGGATAGGAATTTTATTTAAAAATGTGTGGGATTTTCTGAACAGAAAACTGCATGAATTTCTGAACTTTTTTATTTTTATTTTTTAAGTGTATTTTAATCTGTTTTACGTTAAGTGAAAAATCAGATGCTTAAAACCGATAAGAGAAATATCTATTTCTTCAATTTCAACTATAATTTGAAAGGCGATTCTTCATAGTATTTTATTAACTAATGGAGATATTTTTATAATTTTATTCCTGAAATCTATTCCCTAAGGTCAAACATGGTACACAAATATCGTAAAATTTAAAAAATACCAACTATTTACAGGAGTTTTTTTAATAAGAATCATTGTGTATTTGGCAATATTTATAAAAGTTTTATTGTTTTTAATTTAAAAATATTAATGTATAGAGAGTACAGTTTTTATTTCAAATTTAACGACGGTTATTTGTACCATGTTTGACCCTCGGCCAGAATCAAGGGAACATAATCTAAAAATATGTTCATTAGTTATTAAAATACTACAAAGACTTACCTTAACAATTTTTTTTCTCTCTTTATAATTATGAGATATTTCTTCATTAAATAAATTTAGTAGCATTTATTTTACAATTATTTACTATAAATTTCCAATTACAATTGTTTTACAATTAAAATAAAATTGTAAAAGCTAAATTTTGTAATTTTGATATAAGTATTTTAAGGCATTAAGGATTTTGTAAAGATTACATATACGATAAAATAAGTTTTATCAGTTTGTTTATAAATTTATACGTAAATAATTGTTATAAGATTCTTAAGAAAATTAAAATAAAGATTTTCGAATATACCAGATGTGTCAGAAAAGATTCTAGGAGATTTTCTAGACATTTTATTTTTATTTTATAGGATTTTAGAAAATATTATAAAAATTTTTTATCTATTTAAAACGTTTTGAATTCTTCAAGATATTGGCAACTCTCTCAAGTTTTTATCCAAAATTGAAAAAATCATTCAAAATGTAGAAAAAAATTGAATATACATTCTGAATTCACTTGATTATTTACTTTTATTAACTTTTTAATCTTATCAAATTTAAGCATTTTGCTTTAAAATCGTCTACACTCTCTTTTAAATTTTAGGAAATCGTTTGATAAGTTTAAAAATCTGCTTGAATTTTGTTTAAAATACATTTTTTAAAATAAAAAAGTATTAAAAACTTTCACACGATTATTAGAAAAACAATTCTGCTTTTCTAATCTTGTCAGACCTTTCAATCTCTAATCTTTAAAAATTATTCCAATTTTTCCTGTTTTTTTTTTAATTCTGCAAAATTAAAAAAAATGCCTTTAAAGTTTTTCAGATGCTTTGAGAATATTCGAAATCTTTTTCAATGTTTTGAAATGTTTAAAAATAATCTTTTCGAATTAAATGTTGGAAATAAAAGATTATGTGAATTATTCTTTTAAAAATCTTTGGAAGTTTTCATTATTTTCAAGTCGTTTCAAAATTTTTGAATATCTCTAAAACAATTTCAAATTTGAAAGAATTATGTTCCTTAATTTTTCTAACGTT
Organism: Belonocnema kinseyi; assembly: GCF_010883055.1. Taxonomy (NCBI): domain Eukaryota; kingdom Metazoa; phylum Arthropoda; class Insecta; order Hymenoptera; family Cynipidae; genus Belonocnema; species Belonocnema kinseyi. Next base: position 134,198,303 of record NC_046657.1, on the reverse strand, counting down.
AAGTAACATGGAAAAATTACAAGATTTTGCTTCAAAATATTTTACTTACTTTTTAGACATTTTAGGAAATAACAAAAAAAGTTTTGTAATCTTTTTTCAATTTTCTGTTAGAATTCATTCCAAAAAAATTATTTACATTTTTTCTTAAGGAGTTTCTTTCATTATCTTTCATTATCTGAAAGTTCTTCGTTTATCGACTTTTATTATTATTCTTTCATTTTACATACGTATCTATTATATTTTATCAAAATTTAATACAAAAGTCTGAAATGTTAAGTGTATTTAAACACTGCAATTTTTAATGTTTCCATATTTTTAGAAATAATTCAACAAATTTTATGTGTAATTAAAATAAACATTTTTTTTCAAATCTCATTGAACTTATTCCAAGTTACCTTTTTTTAATTTTCAAAACTTATGTAATTACTTATTCTGTGGAAATAATTGAACCTGTTGCAATTAAAATCGGGGATTCTGCTTGAGAAGAAATGTGCTGAAAGTAATTAAAAAAAAATCATTCGAATTTTAATTTTAAAGGCTGATAATTGTACACAATTCCCAGGCGCATCTATCTTATTCTTCTACAAGAATTTTTAGGTTTTTCAGTTTTTTAAATCAGTTTAGCCTATGTTTCTAAAACTCCTCTGAACTTTAAATTCTTTTTTAATCTCATCAATTCTACTCGATATTTATTAAATATCTTCGATTATTTGCACTTTTAAAAAATTTGTAATGTTATTGAATTAAAAAATGTTGATTTTAAAACCTTTTACACTCTTTTTCGAAATTTTAGGAAATTTTTTGCTGTGTTTAAAAATCTTCTTTAACTTTCTTTTAAAGCACATTTTACGAAATAAAAAATTATTAAAAATGTTTACACGTTGCTTAGGAAAATAATTCTGTTTTTTTTCTAATCCTGTCTGGTCTCCTAATCTTTAAAAATTATTTAAATTTTTCCTGATTTTGTTTTATTTTGCAAAATTAAAAAAACATTGCCTTTAAAATTTTTCAGATACTTTGACAATTTTTGACGCATTTTTTAATGTTTTCAAATTCTTTAAAATAATCTCCTAAAATTAATTTTTCGAAATGTAAAATTATTTTAATTATTTCTAGAAACCTAAAATAATTTTTTTCATTTTCGTGAAAACTTACAAAATTTTTGAAAAATCTTTACAGGTTTTAATTTTATTTGATCCTTTAAAAAATTCTGAATATCTCTTAAGCTTTCTCTACTTTGAAAGTAGATTTTTGAAGCAATATATAATTAAAAAAATTGTTTAAAAAAATTGCACAAGAAGGTCTAATAAGAATTATGTTCTCAATTCAAGATGTGAAAAAACTGACCCATAATCTTTTAAATTTTTCACAGGAATTTTAAGAAAACTAATTTTATCTCCTTGAAATCTTTCTGAATTCCCTTAACGCTTCTAAAGTTTGTTTTTTCTAAATTTTCTAAAATCTACATTTCTAAAAAATGAAAGTTTAAAATTAGATATGAATCTCTTGCATTCTTCTAAATATTTATTGCATTTACTGGATTATTTACGTTTTTTAAAACTTCTTAATCTTATCAAATTAAAACATTTTGCTTTAAAATCTTCTACAGTCTTCTTTCAAATTTTAGGAAATCGTTCGATGTGTTTCAAAATCTTTTTGAATTTTTTTTAAAGTACATGTTTGTTAATAAAAATTACTAAAAATGTTTAAACGATTATTAGAAAAATAATTCTTTTTCCTAATAATTTCAGACCTTCTAATCTTCTAATTTTTAAGAATTATTCAAATTTTTCCTGATTTTTTTGCAAGTTTTAATTATTTTTTAATCGTTTCAAAATTTCTGAAAATCTCGTAAACTTACTAAAATTTAAAAGCAAATTTTATAAACCAACATAAACATAACAAAAAATGGTGCGTTTCAAATTCGTTTCTATAGATGAAAATTGGACAATTTTGTTGGGGCTCATCCATATACAACGTGGACAATTTTTCACCACTCTTTGACGCCCCCTCCCCCCTCGTGGACATCCGTGGAATTTGGACACCCCCCCCCCCGCACTTTGTCCACGTGGACATATTTTATGAAATATAAATATTATTAGTCTTCAAAATGACGGGGAGGTCGCGACAATTCCATGGACGTCATTTAAGTACTCACTAAAATTTCAGCTTTTTTCGTTTTCATATGTCAAAAGTTCGAAACTCGTTGACTAGTTAACAGCTGTTGGTGCATTTTGCAACAATTCATCGTTAAACTGTTCGGAAATTCGAATGAAGAAACGTCATTTTAGTACTCCTCAAACCCAGGGGAATGATTGTTTGGATGTTAAAAACTAACAGTAAGTTTGACTGGCAGCTCCTTAGTGGTGCCAAAGTTAACTAACAGACTGTGGAACATGTCAAAAATTCGGGTGAAAAAACGTAATTTTAGTACTCTTGAAACCCATTGGGGATGATTTTTTAGGTGCAAACGACTACCAAGAAGTTTGACTGGCAGCTCCTGAGTGGTGCCAAAGTTGACTGGCAAGCTGTCAAACATGCCAAAAATTCAAGTCAAGAAATGTGATTTTAGTACTCTTGAAACCCATTGTTGCGAGCTGTGAATTTGCATAAAAAGTGAGATTTTCGTAGTTTCTTTTTTTATATACATATTATTTTTATAGAAGTATCCTATAGATTAAAATTTTATTAAATGAAAAGGACAAAACTTTCATCCGGTTGCTGATTAAAATGTCAGTCCACTTTGGCATTACTCAGGAGCTGCCAGTCAAATTCTTTGTTAGTTGTTTGCACCAAAACAATCATCCTCGATGGGTTTGAAGAGTACTAAAATGACGTTTTCTCACTCGAATTTTTGACATGTTTGACAGTCTGCCAATTAACTTTGGCACCACTCAGGAGCTGCCAGTCAAACTTATTGTTAGTTTCTAGCACCAAAACAATC